>NC_090827.1:10000-344500 GCF_028021215.1 Eschrichtius robustus
TGCCGTTTCAGGGTGTTACTCAATTTCCTGGGTATCTCCCATGCACACAGGAGGTACACATGTTAGTTAACTTGTTTGTGCAACAATATGAAGGTCGTTAATACCACAAAACTGTATACATGAAAAGAATTAAATGTTAAAGTCATATTTTGTATTTTTAATGACAATGAAAAAAGTGTAGTGCTGATATTTGTTACAAAAATGAACATTAAAAACATTCTTATTGAAAAAAAGCCATACAAAAAAGGCAACCTAGATCCCATGCTCATCTTGTCTGCTTCAAATCCATCAAGGCTGTCCAAATGAGGGGGAAACTCAGTAATGGTTCCAGAAAAAGAAAACTGGATCAGGATGGAAAAAGACATTTTCATACAGTTGGGACAGCAGGTGAAAGTTGAAGTGGGGCTGAGTATTAAATTATAATGTAGACATCAGGATTTCCTCATTTAGGGGTTATGTGCTGGTTCCTTGGGCAAAACACACTGAGCATTTTGTGTGAGGTGGCAAATGTGAGTACTTTTGGCCATTACTGAAACTTTTCTGTACATTTTAAATTACTGGTAAGTAAATTACTTTTCTAGACAATGTGTCAGTATCATGCCAGAAAATCAGACAAGACAGACATCAAATTTTGTTATAGAGGCCAAGACTTACCCAGACCAAGTTCAACCAAAGTTGTGATACTTATTTCCCTTATAGGAGTCCACATGGTATTAAGAGGCACCGTGGGAAGAGTATATTAGTAGCTACCATGTCTTGGGTCCTGTGGATTACCTGGGGTGCAGTAGAAACTGTGAGATTTTAGTATTGCAATTTTTCACATTACTTCAAAAAATATGTTAAAAATAAATTCAGTAAAGTTGCAAAATATGGAATCAATATACACAAATCAGTTTTGTTTCTATACACTAATAATGAACACCAACAAGAAAAATTAAGAAAACAATCCCATTTACAATTCCATCAAAAAGAACAAACTATTTAGGAATAAATTTAACCAAGGGCATGAAAGGCCTATACTCAGAAAACTATAAATCACTGATAAAGAAATTGAAGACACAATAGAAAACAATATTCCGTGCTCATGCATCAGAAAAATTACAATTATTAAAATGTTTATTCTATCCAAAGCCATCAACAAACAGTGCCAGGAAAACTAGACACCAGACCACAAAGAACGACACTGGTCACCATCTACACTGCACATAAAACTAACTAAAAGTGCACAGTATTCCACATTAAACCCTTTCTCTCTTGAGTCCTCTGAAGAAGCACCCCACCCACCCAGCAGTCAGCTGCACAGGAAGATTCTCCACACTTGCTCGTTTTTTCCTCTTGTGGAGTCTCCTCACCAGTGGTTCCTGAGAAAACCCAGCTGCTGTCAGTGTGGACAATGCCTCATGGTCCAGAAGCCTAAGCCCTGACAGGAGACAAAGCCCCTGTCTGCTTGTCACAGAGCAAAGTCTGTGGGCAGGGTGCACCTGTGCCCCCAGGGTCAGACAGGTGTGTTCGGCGCCACCTGTGGGACGTCAGAGAAGTGCCAGGAGCGCCGCACTCACAAACCCAGAGGCCTCATCCGGAAGGCAGTTCTGCTGTATATACTAAGTTTGGAAATCCAAACTGAAATGGAGCCAAGTATCTCACTGTATCTTCTCAAAAGATGGTTAAGGATCAATTAATTACAAACCATATGTAATGAAATGAATTTAGACACAAACTTTACAATTTAAACCAAAATTCACTCAAAATTGCCCATAGACAAATTTAAATTACCAAACTATAAAAAATCCTAGAAAAAAAAAAGATAATCTACATGACTTTAGGTCTGGTGACCTTATTCAGAAAACCGGAAGACAAACCACAAACTGCAAGGAACTATTTCCAAAACACATATCTGATAAAGGATTTGTACTCAAATTATGCCAACACCATTAAAATTTGGTAAAGATTGAAACACACACCTGGCCCAAGAAGATAAACAGGCCATAAATAAGCATACAAGAATATACTCAAGATGCTGGTGGAATGAATGTACAACCAACTTTGGAAGACAGTTTGGCAATTTTTTCCAAATCTAAAAAGTCTCACCTTAGGATCCAAGAAGTGTACCTCTTGAATTTAGACAACTGCTTTGAAAAACTGTGTTCAAACCCAAACTAGCATCAAGTAATTCACAGCAGCTCTATTCATAATGGCTAAAAACTTAAAGATATCAGGATGTCCTTCTGTAGGTGAATTCATAAGCAAATTAGGGCACATACATGTCAAGGAGAGCAGAATACACCACCCCAAAATATGCCCATTTGACAAAAGGATTATTTTGGACTGATTAATAAGAAACAGCAGACCCAGGAGAATCTTTCAAAGCCAAGTAGAAAATGCCCTTTTATGAGGTAAATTTACATTTATTAAGGATATCTCCATTTGTAAGGGTTTGTCCCTCTCTGGACCAGGAATTGAATGATGACTAAATATCAAGAAAAGCTTGTTGGGACTTCCCTGCTGGTCCAGTGGCTAAGGCTCCATGCTCCCAATGCAGGGGACCAGGGTTCAACTCCTGGTCATGGAACTAGATCCCGCATGCTGCAACTAAGAGCCCACATGCCGCAACTAAAGATTCCACAGGCCGCAACTAAGACCTGGCACAGCCAAATAAATAAATGTTTTTATAAAAAAACCTTGTCAATGAAATAGGCCTGGATGTAAATCTGTGTAACAACCATACCCTTGTTTACTGTGCTTTGCCTAATAACCACCTTTAAATGGCTTCTTCCATTCCCTAACATCTTTCTTTTGTTCTCAGCAGAAGATAGCATTTAAGGTAACGGCTTGGGCCAATTCAGGGAGTGACTCAGTTTTCCTGGGTATCTTTCAAGTATACAGGAGGTATGCATGGTATATATTAAACTTCTGATTGTTTTCTCTAGTTCCTCTCTTTTTCATTACAAGGGAGATCTCAATAAAGAACATAGAAGTGTAGAGGGAAAATTATTTTTCCTCCAATATACATGCAATGCAATAGTATTCAGAGATATAAAGGAATGGACCATCAACCCGTGCAAAAAAAAAAAAAATAGATACATCTAACTTACATTGCTAAGTGAAAGAATCCAGTCTGAAGTGCTACACACTGTATGGCCTCATTTATATGACATTCTAGAAAAGGCAAAACTGACATGGTAAACAATCTATAGAATATGTGGTTGAAATAGTCCATATGATACTTTAGTGGTGAATACCTGTCACTATGCATTTGTCTATACCCACAGATTTTTACAACCCAACAAATAAATTACAATCTATTCAAACTTAGCTGCTTAGGATATGGGAGTGTCAAAGACTGGAATACAGAATGTAACAAAGAATCTGATTCAGAAATGTATGAAAAAACTCACTGTTGGTAGTGGGACAAATGGGTTGACCTAAGTTAACTTTGGAAATGTACAGAATCTGTAGGCCAAAGACAAAATGTGTCATACATACACAGTGGACTCTATATTCTTTCCATGAGGGGTAGTAGCTAATACTACTGAAACTACTATATCAGTAATTGAATGGAACATGCACTGGATTTAATAAATGACAAATGGTGGAAGCCAGGTTTCTTACCACTGGAGTGGGATGTTACAGTCAAACAAAGGGAGAAGGTTACAATATCCATGTCATAACAGATCCGGTTGGAGATATCAGTATAAACTATCTTTAGCCTGCACATAGTTCCACATGGAAATCTTTATAATTATGTGTGTATGCATAGGCTGGGATACATGCATATATTTCCATGCACTGTCAGCTGAGCATATTTAGCTCCCACATGTACGTTTTTAATACCATTCTCTAATAAAAGGAACAAGGGCTCTTTGAAGAAAGGGCTGATGCTAGGATTGAGACAGTAAATATATGAAGCAGGATAATCTTAAAATATCAGAAAGTAAAGAAGTACCAAAAATTTTAAAAACCCACAAAAGAGAAATTATGTAAAATAAAAACAGGAGCAAATGGAAAAAGCTCTCAACAGCCAAAGCAAGAATTAACTAAGCAGTCTTATAATGTAGCGCTGGATTATAACCAAAAGTTTACAATAATTATTCACGTGCCCAAACTGGTAAAAATAAATTACATAGTTTTTGATGAACGGTGTTAAATAGAAACCTCCTATGCAGAAAGCTTCTAAACAATTTATATAGCCACTCAGCTGTCCATCAAGGATGTGAAGCTAACCCCTCTCTCCTCAAGTGTGGGTTCTGCATTATGACTTCCTCCTAAATAAGACACACAGGATGGACATGGGAAAAAATTAACTTCACTGTGGGAACACTTGACAAACACTACCTCAGCTAGGTGACCAAAGTTGAGAATATAAGTGAGAAGTTCCCTTGAGAGCCTGTCCTCTTGACATACAGTGAAGAGGAAGCACTTCACCTCTGTGATCTGATTTTTCAAAGCCAAGTCTAACCACAACAAAACCACCAAGCAAATCCCAGTGCCCGGCAGTCTATAAAATACCTGACCAGTCCTCCTCCACACTGTCAAGGTCATGGAAACAAGGAGAGTCTGAGCAACTGTCAAAGCCCAGAAGAGACTAAATAGATATGATGACCCCATGTCCTTTGAGATCCTGGAACAAGGAAAGGTGTAACAAAGGGAACATGAATAGGGACTTCGGTTAATAATAGAGTATCAATATTTGTTCATTATTTGTCATGATTCTGTAGAAAATTAGACAGGAAAAATTAAACGTCAAATAAGAGAAACCTACTGTAACAAACTGGAAATCTAGAAGAAATGGGTGATTTCTTTGTAAAAACACATTACCAAAATGAACACTAAATTAAGGAAAATACAAAAAGACCAATTAATCACTGAGGAACCTCTTCCCCATACTGCTTATCCTATCACTGTTCCAGGGTTTCCCTTTCCCGGGACAGGGAAGGAACAGGGGCAGAGCTGTTTGGCAGCTCCACTAATATCTGGTCCCACCCAGAATCTTCATCTCCCCCAGCCATGCCTACCCAGTGAGGACACCTGAGGAAGGATCAGGGATTATTGATTCAGATGTATCAACTACGAATTTTTCTTTTCCCAACGACTGGACACACTTACTGAAGTAAAATAAGTTAATATTTATTGTAAGGGTAGAAATAAATTAATACTTGCAAGTGGCAAGTTAAAGAATGGGTTTGGACCTGGTAGGTCCAGTGGCTCACACTATCTCAGTGTGACCTTGCTTCTCTCCAAAACTTTGTCATGCTCAGTGCCTTTGGGGGACCCCATTCACAGGCACAGGCTCTCTCATTGCCCTTGGGCCAACAGCAATTCTAGGCTGACAACCACTCACCATCCATTTTCCAAGAAAGAGTTTCTCCTTTTCTTGGGTTCCAAGAAAGTCATGGTTTTAAATGCCTTTGATCTGGCTTGGGTTGCATTCTCATCCTTGACCCATCACCAGAAGATGGAAAATGGGACTGACTAGATGTGGGTTGTAAACCCATCTTCAAGCTGGGTGGAACATGGGGTCATCCTTCTGCAACTGTTTGGACTGGAAGCAGGTGAGATGTAATTCCCAAAGGAAAACTGAGGCACTTGGGCCTGAGAACAGATGCTGGCTGGCAGAAAGCAACAGATTCTAAGTCAATGACAGCTCACTGCACAGCACAGAATCTGACACAAAAGGAAGAAAGGGGTTCACTCAGGGTCAGGGGCTGCAGCTACTCATCCAGTGCTCTTACTGTCCTCCCAAGACTGCAAGAAGTTCTTTCACTTGCTGACAAGTCAGGATCGTTGGTGGTGGTAAACTCAAGTCTCTTTCCTTGGGCATCATGTCCTCATATCTCAGAGGTGGGCCCAAAACAGCCCATGTGCCCTCAGAAGACACACAGACCTCACTCCTGCCCCTGAGAGGTGGGAGCCCTTGAGTTATGCCATCTCCCTGGCCATATTAATTTCCCATCCCTGGAAAACAATACTGCTCATTTTCTAGTTTCTTCTCTCTCATTTACTAAGTGAAGAAACCAAATGCTAGAGTGGTAAGGAAACTCTTGTGCAATGAAGTAATGGGAGGCTCAAGAATTATTCCATGCCATGGAACCCATAATTGGCAGGCTTTCCAGAGGCCACATGGATGCATATGGCTCTCCAAGACAATGCAGTCTCAGTGTGAACCTCCCATTGTGAGGTTCAGGTGCTCCCATATCTTTGATTCTTAATGAATATGAATGTCAAAAGTTTCTAACGACTGAAAGGACAAAGGATTGCAGGGCCATGGTCTCCTGTATGGTTGTTGTGTCAGGGACACATTCCAATGTTTAGAGGATTATTACTTCTCTTGGCAGCCTATGAGGCTGTGAGGGGGAGGCCTTTTTCTCAACCACATTGATGTTGGTAGTTGAAACTTCTCAAAGGAATGTCTACACTGCCCAGGTAGCTGTTGAATTGCCCGGCATCACGGTCAGCTCTGTAACTATACATGAGGGCCTGACAATGCCCAGGCTGGACTGAGATAGAGGACCACAGATGCCTGCCTGGATAGTCAGAGGTCAAGGGCTGTCCTGCCTGAGACCTGATCATCTATTCATGCCCACTCAGATGGGACAAAGGATGCCTCCAGTGCCAGGAGGGCCCCACCAGCCCTTAAGAAGGCAGCATGTGGGGGCTGGCAGGTCACTGCACCCAGTCCTGTATAAATCCACACATGTCCACTGAGTGCCCTGCTGTCTGGGCTGTGCTGGAACCTGGGGCTGCCCAGGCAGAGTAGGGCCAGCATCACCCTTCCCAGGTAGGAGGGCAGAAGGAAACCATGCATGACTTCTGACACCCTCCCTCATCCTTGACAGAGGTTGAGTTGGATGAGAAACAGTCCGAGACAAGAACAGACATTTCATTCTTCTCTCAGAGCCCAGGACTGAGGGAAGGGAGGCCAGAAAAACAGCTACTGACCTCAGCTCCCTGACTCCTGTCTGACCCTGGGCAAGTCCTATCCATTCTGGAGGCTTCAGAGAGAAGGAGAGGGGAAGGCAATGAGGGTCAACTGTGCTTAAACATAACTCTAACCTTTACCCTAAGAACCCTAACTTCTAACCTTAACCCCCTAACAACCCTAGCCCCAGACCCCTAGACCCTCGCCCCTGACCCCTAAACTCTAATCCCCGACCCTGACCCTTTAACCACAACCCTCTACCATAACTCTCCAACCATGACTCTCCAGCAATGACCCATAACCCTAAACCGTGACCCCTGAACCCTCACACTGACTAACCCAAGACCTAAAGCCTGGCCTAGTGGGTGCCGAGGGATGACTGTATGAACTCTCAAATAAACCAAGGAATTAAATCTTCTTGACCATGAATTTAGCAATGGTTTCTTAGATTTGACAGTAAAGCACAAGAAATGAAAGGAAAAAATAGACAAATTCGATTTCCTCAAAATTACAAACCTTTGTGCATCAAAAGAGGCTATCCAGAAAGTAAAAAGACAGCCCACAGAATGGAAGACAATATTGGCACGTTGTATATCTGACAAGACTCTTTACCTAGAATATACCCAGGGCTTTTACAACTCATCAACAAAAAGACAAACAATAAAATTTTTGAAACAGGCAAATGGCTTGCATGGACTGCTCTCCAGGCAAGACATACAAATGGTCAACAAGGACATGAAAAGATGTCAAACATCAGTAGTCATGATGAAAATGCAAATTAAAGCCACAGTGTGATGCCCCTTCACACACACTAGAACAAAAACAACAACAAAAATAAAATTTAAAATATATAAATAAAAATAACAAATGTTGGCAACAATGTAGAGAAATTGGAACCCTTAAAAGTTGCTTGTAGAGATGTACAATGGTGCAGTCTATGTGTACAAAACTTTAGCATTTACTCAAAAATATAAAATATAATTACCATGTGGTTCAACAACTCCACTCCTAGATATATACCCAAAAAATGGAAAACAGGTGTTCAAACAAAAACTTGAACACCAATTATTCATAGCAGCACTGTTCACAATAGCTCAAGGTAGAAAAGGTTTAAATGTCCACCAGCAGGTAAATGGATAAGCAAAATAAGGTAGATCCATAAGCTGCATTATTCTGTCATATAAAGGAATAAAGTAAAATTATACAGTCGCTGTGGAAAACTCTATGGTGGCTCCTCAAAAACATGGAAAATGTATGATCCCTTGATTCTGCTCCAGGGTGTACACCCAAAATATTAGAAAGCAAGGACTGGAACAGATATTTGTACCCCGTATTCATAGCAACATTATTCACAATAGCCAAAAGGTGGAAGCAACACAACACATCCTTCAACAGATGAATGGATAAGTACAGTGTAGTATATACACAATGGGATATGATTCAACCTTTAAAACTAAGGTAATTCTCACACATGCTACAATGTGGATGAACCTTGACGTCATTATGCTAAGTGAGACAAGCCAGACACAAAAAGGACAAACGTCCTCTGATTCCACTAGTATGAGGTATCCAGATAAGTCAAATTCAAAGACAAAGTAGAATAAGGTTGCCAGGGGTTGAGGTGAGTTAGTGTTTAATAGCTACGGTTTCGCATGGGGAAAATAAAGTTCTGGAGATGGATGGTGAGGATATTTTTACAACAATGTGAATGTAGTTAATGCCATAGAACTGTATACTTAAAAATAGTTTAAATGGGGTTTCCCTCGTGGCACAGTGGTTAAGAATCCGCCTGCCAATGCAGGGGACATGGGTTCAAGCGCTGGTCCTGGAAGATCCCGCATGCCGCACAGCAACTAAGCCCACGAGCCACAGCTACTGAGCCTTCGTGCCACAACTACTGAAGCCCATGCGCCTAGAGCCCGTGCTCCACAACAAGAGAAGCCACCGCAATGAGAAGCCTGCACACAGCAACGAAGAGTAGCCACCTCTCGCCGCAACTAGAGAAAGCCTGCACACAGCAACAAAGACCCGACACAGCCAAAAAATAAAAAATAAAATAAATTTTTTCAAAAAGCTTTAAAAAAAATGGTTTAAATGGTAAATGTTTTGTGTTTTTAATCACGATGGAAAAAATGAATGAAATAATGATCAATGTTACAATGTGGATAAACACTGAAAACATTCTAAGTGAAAGAAGCCACACAGAAAAACCACCCAGATCATGCTCATCTAGTACACTTTAAATCCAGCAAGGTTTTTAAAGTGAGGAAAAGCCCCAGTGATGGTTCCAGGAAAAGAAAACTGTATTCGAATGGGAAAATACATTTCCACAAAGCTGGGGCAGCTGGTGAAAGTTGAAGCAGGTCTGTGGATAGGATTATAATGTGGAAACCATAATTATTCCTCACTTTGGGGTTATGTGCTGGTTCCCTGGGAGAGTGGCCCTCCCACTGTCACAGGGTAAAACAAACTGGAGTATTTTGTGAATGTGGAAAACTTTATACTGCTATTTAAAGTTTTTTATACACTTGAAATTTACTAGAAAATAAAGTACTTATCAAAACAACCATGTCATAGCACGCCAGAAATGCAGACATCAAACTCTGTTATAGAGGCCAAGCCCTACCCAGATCCAGCTCACCCGCAGTGGGGATGCCAATCACCCTCGTAGGAGTCCACATACTATGAGAGGCACCGTGGGAGGATTACATTGGGAGCCACTATGTCTTGGGTGCTGTGGATGACGTGGATGTAGCTGAAACAGTGGGATTTCTCAAGTCTAGTTTTCCACATCCAACCACCAAAAAGCTGTTAGAACTAAAAATTGAATCCAGTAAAGGTGCAGGATACAAAAGAAAAAAAGAAAAAAATCAATGCACAAAAATCAATTGCAATTCTATACACTAATAATGAGCCATCAGAAAGAGATTTTTTAAAAAAAAAAACCCCACTTACAATTGCAAAACCCCAGAACTGCTCACGTCAGGAGGGGACTGGCATGGCCACTGCCTGATCAAAGAGAGCAGAGAAGGGCTCCCCAGCTGGGACACAGACTCTGCACGAGTGGCCTCTCCCTGAGCCATTACATCACCTCGTGTGACTTGAGGGAAGGAAGGACCGAGGCACACTTGGTTCCTAAGGAAGATGGGATAGGCTCAGTCACGTCCCCCAAATTCACATGCTGAATCCCTAACCCCCAAGACCCCAGGATGTGGCTGTATTTGGAGATGGGATTTTTAAAGAGGCGATCAAGGTAAAAATGAGGTCACTAGGGTGGATCCTAATCCAATAGGATTGGTGTCCTACCAGAAGAGATTAGGACACAGATAGGCACAGGGGGAGACCACGTGAGGACCTGGGGAGAAGATGGCTGTCTAAGCACCAAGGAGAGAGGCCTCAGGAGAATCCAGCCTGCACACACCTTGATCTCAGACAGCATCCAGGACTGGGAGATCGGTCTGTTATTCAAGCTGCCCAGTCTGTGGTATTTGTTACGGCGGTCCTGAGCAGACTCACACGCAGGGTAACTCAGGGCTCAGACTGGACAGAGCCCACTCTCCATCCCCCTGTACGGGAGTTACAGGATCCTCAGGAACTGAGGAGGGGGTCCCTGATGAGAAGCACAAGATAGAAGGTGCCAGGCGTTAACACGACTGCATTCACGTTAAACGTGCGCGAGCTACATTCACACGAGATGGTCTCGTCCTGTATGTACATCGGCACCTTCAGTCTGAACTGAGATCTTTAGCTTCACCACCTCCACTGAGAGCATTAGCTTCACCTGCTGTGGACCGTC
The DNA here is from genome assembly GCF_028021215.1 of Eschrichtius robustus. Lineage (NCBI taxonomy): Eukaryota > Metazoa > Chordata > Mammalia > Artiodactyla > Eschrichtiidae > Eschrichtius > Eschrichtius robustus. The sequence continues at coordinate 20,713 of NC_090827.1, forward strand.
TCCTATAGGATTTCCAGAACCACAACGCATCGAAGCTTCACAGGATCCAGAGTCTGTGCGCTACCGTCCAGGTGACCCTCACAGCAGAGCCGCGCAGCTGCCCACCAGATCCCATTTCCCTTTTTCCTGTTCACAGCCACCCTGCACCTCCCAGCCTTCCCACCCCTTACAGCTGGGGCACATTGTCTCGTGTTACCAAGGGGGAGAGGTGGAGGTGGTGAGGGCCTTGGCCAGACTGCATCCTAGGACACAGGGCATGATGCCCACCTGGTCACCCCACCCTGCTGGTTGGAGCCCTCACCTGGAAGCAGGGAGGAGAAACAAGGGGGACAGAGCCGGGGACCTGCCACCCACCTGCCCTGGACTCTCACATGAAAGGGACAGAGACATCTTGAGCTTCAGCCCAGTTTTGGGAGACACTTTGTTCCAGCAACAAACTTCTGCCTTAAAAGCCAAGGTGCTTTACAAACCCTTCCCCAGCTGTCACAGAAAGTCAGACTTAATCTCATCACACTTTTCTCAAACCCCAGCTCACGCTGAGATCACCTCTCAGGTGATGGTGCTTCAGAGCAGCCCCTTTAAAAGATCCCTGGAGTTCAGCTCTCCCAGCCCTGCCTTCAGTTTAAGAGAGAAGTTTCTTTGACAACCTTGACAAACCTGCTCAGTTTCCTTGACAACAAAGCTTTGCAATCTCCCAAACTCTTCTCCTTCAAACATTCCTATTCTAGGCTTGATGAGCCTGAAGTGACAGTGCTGTCATCATGTGCCAGAGAGCGATTCCTCCAAGCCCGTAGTTACTGGTTACATGATGCTATCGATGATGAAATCCCAGAAGAGCCAGCTTTGCAACATAGCCACTTCTGGACTCGGCGCTGGGTCCCTTTCCACGGACAGAGTGGAGTGGTTGTTTCCACGGGCCCCGTGGTGGAAGAGCTCACCTCATGCAGCCAGGACTTCATCCCTTCCAGGTGATTCCAGGGTCCTCATTCTCCCCAGACTCTCACCCACATGGCTGCTGTCTGTGTCAGTCTATACGGGACCTTGGTAATCTCCTAAAATGAGGGTTATTTTATACACAGGTAATGGGTTGAATGCTGGCCCCAAACGATGTGCCCCCCCAGAACACGTGAACAGGACCATATCTGGGAAAAGGGTCTTTGTATATGTAGTTAAGAATCTCGAGGTGAGGTCATCTTGGGTTAGGGTGGCCCTCAATCCGATTGAGAGAGTCCTTATGAGAGACAACAGAGGAGAAACACAGACCTAGAGGAGAAGCCACGTGAAGACAGAGGCAGAGATGGGAGGGAGGCAGCCACAAGCCTGGGGACACCTGGAGCCCCCAGAAGCTGGAAAAGGCAGGAAGAACCCTATCCTGTAGCCTTTGGAGAGACTTCCGTCCTGCAACACCCTGATCTCAGATGTCTGGTCTCCAGGACTGGGGGAGGATGAATTCCTGTTGTTTTAAACCACCCAGCTTGTGGTCATTTGTTACAGAAGCCACAGAACGGTCACACAGACCCTGCTCTGTAGGATGCTGGAAGTGCGGGTCTCACTAAAGGCCGACAGAGGCTGGATTGCAGAACCCTTAGAGTCAGCATTGGGCCCCAGAAATCCTAAAGCAGTGGCTGGACACCAGAACGTTAAGGGGTCAGTCGGAAGCCCGTCCCTAAGGGTGCCGGCTGCACACGGCCTCCCCAGGTTTTTACGCCTGTGCATGCTGGGGATAAGTATTTCCATCCTGATTCAGGACCTCTGATGTCACCGTTCACGTTGCTCATTAAGAACCCACTAGTTACACCGATGAAAACCCTATCAGGACACTTGCTCCAGTGGTAAACAATTCTGAAGTTGGTCACAGCTGGGGAATCGTCTCCCATGCAGCCAGCAGCCCCCCCGCAAGGAGCGTCCTTATTGCAAAGCTGGGGGACCGTGAGGAGGCGTTTCTGAGTAAATGTGAGCTGAGCCCCAGGCCAGCTGCTGCTGAACTTTTCCCACCCTTCCCAAGTAAATCACCTGAATGTGTGCAAGGACTTGAAAGCCTAGAGGAAGGGGCTTGGAGCCACACCAGTGACAACACGCAGGCTGACTTGGTGCCTGCAGGCCAGGCAGGATGGTCCTGGCCCCAGGCGCTCTTCTGGAAGCGTTCCATTTCCCTGCCTGAGGTACCCCTCCTGTCCCGGCCCCCACTGCTTTTTTCCTTCCTCACCTCTACCAGGGAGAAATTCCAGCGGCAGGTACTGGTGACACATCCTCTTCTTTAGCAGGTGGCAGCCCGGCAACTCCTGCAGAAAGTCCAGCAGAGCCCCACTCACACCGGGCCACCCATAGAGCCGTGGGCCCTACTGCCTCCCACCAGCCCAGCCCCAAGACTGCTGACGGGGCAGAGAATATGGCGTCAGGCACAGATGCAGGGGCTCTTGCTGCCTGGAGGGGTGTTTATATTGACCTCAGCCCAGGCACACCTGGGGAGGGCTGGCCGGCCGGGTCAGGCTGCCCAGGTCAGCTAATCCTCGCCCCTCAGGGGCTCATAGCTGCAGAAAATGGGCCTTGCTGCACCAGCCAGGTCCAAGGAAAAGGTGTAGGATCCTGAGGGTCAGGATAGACACGGGGCTGCACCTCTGCTTGTTTTTTAACCATTTTATCTGGTCCATGAGTGGGAGACAACTTCAAGAAGACCCTCTCCTAATGAGAGGAACCCAGGAGTCAGGGAGAGGAGGGGTGGTGGGTGGAGACAGAGGCCTGGTGCCCCGGCTGCAGTGGAAGCCCCTGGAAGACCAGGTGGAGGGAGGCCGCACAGAGTGAAGCCCAGGGTCACAGACCTGTCGGAGCTGCTGTTTGTTAGTTCACGTCCTGCTCTGAGGTGCTCTGGGTCAGCTCTGACCAACAGGTGAGCTGGGGGTGCTCTGCAATGAGAGCTATGTGCACGGCTCCTGTGTACCCAGCCCTGCTGGGGTACCTGCCCAGGGGAGCTCCATACCCTGGGAGGGGCCTGACCACGAGAGCCCCGTGGGCTGCTGGGTACCTGCCCAAGTGAGCTCCATATCCTGGGAGGGGCCTGACCACGAGAGCCCCGGGGGCTGCTGGGCGCCTGCCCAGGTGAGCTCCATATCCTGGGAGGGGCCTGACCACGAGATCCCCGTGGGCTGGGAGGGGGGCGTGTGTATGAGCGTCCTCTCTGTGCAGCCGGCACAGAGTTGCTTAGCAACTTCCCTGTGGGCGGTGCTGGGATGAAATGAGAACCAGGAGATGCTGCAGGCCCAATGAACCCCTGTTCCTCCAAAGTGATGAGGTGAGTAGGCGGGTGCTGGCCACGGGGCTGCTTGAGGGAGGCCCCACGGGTACCTCTTGTGTCTTCCACCTGACACCACGGAGGCCTCCCCAGGACAGAGCAGACAGCTCTACCTGGTGCAGGTGGGAGCTCCTGGTGACCCTGCAGGGGACATGAGAGGGACGGACCAGGCAGGAGGGGGTGGGAGCCCAGGCAGAGCCATGGGGCTCGGGGCCGAGGGGGCTTTTCTGGGTCTCAGCTGGGAGTGGACGTGCAGGTGGTGAGTGTCATCCAGGAAAGCTGCCCTGGTGACGTGAGGCTGAACCTGCTTCAGAGTGATAAGCCTTCCGGGTGATCCCAGAACAGGATAGTGAGACGGATCCTGTTAGAAGAAGGTGAGTGAATCCCCCAAGAGGAGGCTCTGTGAGCTGGCCCCGGGAGGGGGGCGAAGGGAACAGGCGTGGAGGCTGCGGGGAGTGGGCAGTCCCCCTGGGCGGGCGGCGGGTGCAGACCCCACTCCGTGGTCGCCCATCTGTGCTTCCGGCTGGATTACTTGGCTTCTCGGAGCCTTAGCTTCCTGGTCTGCTCGTGGGGTGATGGTAGCTTGGACTGACTAGTAATTTGCCCAGAACAGGGTAGAAAGGGGTCTAGTGGAAATTCTACGGAACACCATCAGTATGGGAATCGCAGGTCCTGTTTCCCGCAGGTCTGTCTTCAGGATCAGGAGAGCAAATCCGAGCAGACTTGCAGCAGAGCCTGGGGATGGGCTCCATTCGGTGGGTCCCCCGGTTTCCTGAATCTCGGAAGGAGCAGCTCCAGCGGGCAGTGGCAGGTTCATCCCACACCTGGAAGCGTCTAGACCTCAAGGCCCAGCAGCCCCCGAGCCCTGTGTCTGGGCCCCCAGGAGGCAGATGGGAGAGGCCGGCCTCCTCCTCGGCCCTCTTCCTGCCCAGAACAGGTGAGGTCCAGACCATCATTAGGGAGAAGCAGGGATGGGGGTGTCCCATGTGGGAAGAGGACACGGAGCAGCTTGTGTACGTGGACGTCCACACCAGGAATGTGGGTCGGTGGGACGCGGGCACTGGGAGGGGCAGACGGTGGGCTGAGGAAGCAGGGCGGGGCCGGGGGCCCCAAGGAGGGGGTGCGACAAGCTTTGCCTGTGCCGGGCCTCAGACTCCACTGGGCTTCCCTCCCCTGGTCACTGGGGAGGAGGAGCCGAGCAGCGTTGGTGGGGTGACCACTCGCGTCCCCAGGCCCTGCCAGCATCGGACCTTCAGGCTCAGGGTCGGGGAGCCTGATGAGCGCAGGTCCAGCCGTGCCCGCCAGGGAGGCCTGGAGGGGTCGGGCGGGAAGCACTGGTGTGGTCATCCCCTGTGCGGAAGCTTCCGAGCAGTGCCCAGTGGGAGCTCTCGCCTCGCACGTGGGTTTCACGTCCACAGCTCAGATCACCTTCTAGCCGCTTGGTTTGTTTTCCAGACACAAAGTCCTAATATCTCCTATGTCCCCTGCCTGTGAAAAGGCACGTCTGATCTGGCCCCAGGTGCTGCCTCTGGTCCCTCCTGACTGGACGCCCAGCAGCCAGTGTCACCGCGTCATGACTGTCAGGGCGTGTCAGGAGTGGGGGGACGAGAGCACACGGTCCAGGCCCACGAGGGGCCGTGCCGTCCACGGAGCCGGTGCTGTGGCTGTACGTGTGCCATGCCCCCACCCCACGGGCAGAGACCACCGTCCCCTTACAGACTGTTACCAAGTGAAGTCACATGGACCCTGCTCGGGCCTGAGCCTGGCGAGGCGCTCTGCCTCAGCGGGGAAGGTCTCCTTTTCCCATGTGGGTTCAAGTAGGCAAATAACAAAACCAAAACTGAGACCAACACAGCACAGGCTCTGGAGAAGCGGGAACTAAGTTCACAGATCAACTTCTCGGCCTCCTGGAGAGAGTGGTTTAATTTGAAAGAGTAAAGGCAAAGGGAGGAGGAGTGCGGCTAATGATGGGGATGCAGAGGCCTTCCGGGGAAGGGGCGGGGCTTTTCCCAAGGGAGTGGGGTACCACCTCCTTTCACCCGTCTTTGGTCCTTCATGTCCAGTCATGGCCACCGGTAGGTGTGTCACTTAATATGTTGGTGCAGTAAATTCAACCTGTGAGGAGACTCAGGGTCTGTTGGAAGTCACATTCGTTGCCATCTCGGCCCCAGCTGGTTCCATCTGTTTGTTCGTTTGTAGCTTCCTTTCTTGTCTCTGGACCCCTTAACTTAAATACTTAGGTGAACCCCTGTGACGGGCCAGCCACCTCAGGGGGTCTTCCAGGTCCCGATGGAGAGGGGCAAGGGACTGAATAGCACCGTGAGTATGGGGTCAGAAGGACCAAGACAACTGATGGTTGCTAGGCACTTTATTTAGAATTTACTGAATCTTACATAGACAGAAGAGGAACTCATTATTAGACAATAATCCCACGGAATTGCTTATCGTCTCAGTTCAGTCACTACCACGGACGTCAACAAGTTTACAATAACTATCCTTGAACATTATCTTCCCTTAACCAGGTTCACACATAGCCCCCAGTCATAAGGAACAACCAGGACTCTCAGTTCCCTGAGGTCTCCTGGCTTGAGATAGCTTTGCTGATCTCTTTTGCATTCCTCAGGCCTGGGAAAAAGAGTGTATTCCAAAGTAAGGGCTTTGCTTTTGGTGAGAGACATACTGTCTCCTCCAGGAGTTACCTCCGGCTAAGACTGCATGCTTCCCACAAACTCCTGTTGAAGTTGGGGGTGGAGGACAGCCCTGTGAAAGGTGGGTCCACGGGTTCTGAGCAGGGCCTGGAGCAGCTCTGACAACAAGAGGAGGAGGCTGAGACGGGCGGTCAGTCTGACGCCCGCACTGGGGCCTGTGGTCGGCATGCGGAGGTGGTCAGCGGGGGCACGTGTCAGGGAAGGTTCTCGGTGTTTACACAGAAGATGTGAACGTGGGCCCAGATGCAGAGCTGCCTGCAGACGCTGCTACAGAACCCCCTGATTCTTTCCTGAGAAAACTGGTGCGGGGGCATTCAGGCAACAGGGTAAACTGCTTGCTCTGGATGTTCTTGTGGGGAAAGGGAGATTTAGCAACTGGGGCTCAGCCCACAAAACCCCAGAACCCCTCCCCGAACAGCTCCAGAACCGCTTCTGGAATGGCAAGGAGAAGTGGGTCTTCCACCTACTAGACGTGGAGGAAAGGGCTGGGGTTTGCAGGGTCGCCCTCACCTTCAGGGACTGGCTGGGAGGCTCACAGGACCCAGCACATGCTTGTGGCTTGTGTGCTCATAGCTGAGATGGGTCACAGCACGCAGTAGGGAAGCACGGGAGGGAGGGTCCCTGCTCCGGTCACCTCATGACCCTTCATGCCCCCTCCTTCTCTCGAGGGTCTCTAGGGTGTCTCTTCCCCCAGCGACGAAGGCCAGAACCATGACAGTTACCCGCACCCCCGTCCCCCCAGGGAAGCTCACTAGAGGCTTGGCACCCGGCTGGGGGCTGGTCACGTGGTGTTCTCTGTCCTCACCCTCCAAAATGCCAGTGCCCAGAAGGGGAGCCGGGGCTCAGCATGAACCACATGGTCTGTGCAAACAGCACAGGTGCAGGGGGCTGCCCCTAAAGGGAGGCGGGAGGGTTTAGATCAGGGCAGGGAGCTGCTCACCAGCTGCATTAGCTTCCTGGGGCAGCTGTGACAAACGACCACAAACGGAGGCTCAGAGCAACAGAAACCTGTCCTCTCTCAGCCCTGGAGACCAGCCGTCTGAAGTCAAGGTGTCCCAGGGCCGCTCTCCCTCCGGAGGCTCCAGAGGAGGGTCCTGCCTGCCTCTTCCAGCTTCTGGGGGCTCCAGGCGTCCCTGGGCTTGTGACCACATCTCTCCCGTCTCTACCTCCATCTTCACATGGTGTCTCCTGTGTGTCTGTGTCTCTCCTCTGGTCTCTTAGAAGGACACTGTCCCTGATTTAGGGCCGCCCTGATCCAGGATGACCTCATCTTCAGATCCGTAACTAATTATACCTGCAAAGACCCTACTTCCAAATAAGGTTCCATTCTCAGATTCTGGGGGGCATGACGTTGACATAACTTCTGGGGGGCCCCCATTCAACCCACTATAGCACCCAGGTCCCAGATGCCAGCCGACCTTCCTCAGGACAGCATCAGGCTGGCGATGTTCTGTCTTTCTGCACGGAGTTGCCTCTTGTTTCTGGTGGTAACAGTGAGGTTGGGTGGGGGGCGCTTCCGGCTGACCTCCCAGTCATTCCAGGGACCACACTGACGTGTCCTTCCCGGGAGAGTGTGAGCACGGCCAGGGATCCCTGTGAACACTCCACACTGACCGCTCGGTGGTCAGACACCTGCATGGGCTGGACCAGTCCCCGGCACCTTCTACCACATCCACAGCCTGGTGGACTCTGCGCGGGCCTATGACCAGGAGGTGGGGACCGGCAGGATGGGTGAGAGCCCTCCTGCCTGCCACGTGGCCTCCAGCCCACCACAGACCCTCCGGTCCTGCCATGGACACCCCCATTCGCATTAACCCCCAAGAGGGCTTCTGGGAGGGGTGAGAATTTGACCATGAAGAAGAGAGGGCAGGCCCTAACTGCAGAGGGTGGAGGCAAGGACTGGGGGTGCTTGGCTATTTGTCCCCCGAAGACCCCGAATGTGCGCTCTGACTTGATGGGTCCACCTCCACCTGGGCTCACCTGGGGGGTCGCTGCAGGGAGAGCGTGTCCTTGGGTGATTTTCCAACTCTCCCCACATCAGCCTCACCCCCTGGGCCCCCCTGACCCCATTAATAGTCCTTAAATAGTGTCTCTCACCCAACAGGCCTGCGTGGGAGATTTTAATATTGTGTGGGAGTGCAGTGACCAGCGCCCATGTGTCCTGTGTGTCTTGGGAGGGGAAGGAGCCTGGCTCTCACATTCCTGCCCCAGTGCACCTGGGGTCGGGGGCAGCAGACCCAGGCTCTGTTCTGGCAGAAGCTCCCTTTCCTTGAACAAGTCTTCCCCCACTCCCGTTATCCTCCCTGGAGGCTCAGGAGGCCACAGCATCGGGGCACCTCCAGCACCAGGACTCCACCCTAGGGAATTTCTCAAGAGCAGGGACCAGGCCTGGAGGCGGAGGGGAGGAGGGAGCCGGCCTCTTCAGGATCCCCAGGGATAGGATGCCTCCTACGCAGGAGGGCCTTGGACTCAGCTTAACTTCCACCCGGGGTCTCCTACCCCTCCCCTGGTGGGGGGGGTCCTTCAGATTCCAGGGCCCCAAGATCCTCCCCACCGACTTCTGACCCCAATTGCAGAGTCGGGGACCCAGAGACCCCCTCCCCGGCTTCTTTTTTCTTGGAGGCTGCTCCCAGAAATCCCTGAAGCTGTTATACTCAGGGTTTATTATGGTGAAGGATGCAAGTTAAAATCAGCGAGGACAGAGGGGATGAGCAGGGTCCAGCTTCCTCGGCTGTGGCAGCCCAGGGAAGCCCACCTGAGTCCTGAAGTGCAGGGTTTATTGGGTCTGGCACGTCAATGTGGGGACCACCATGTGCCTGACCTTGGCCTCCAGCCCCCGGGGGCGACTTAGGAAGCCCCACCGTGTATCATGCCATCAGCACAGACCAGCCTGGAGCGAGGCCCATGGAGCACGGACACTCCCGTCAGACTCAAGGTGACCTCCTAGAGCCAGGACAGAGGCCCGGCCTCTCTGTGGGCAGGTGAACCCACAGCGCCCAGGCCCTGGTACAGTGTCCTTTCCGTGTGGTCAGCATGGGTGCACGCGGGTCAGCCAGTGTCTGTGTGTCTCAGCCTGTGACCACTGACCACACTGTCCTGCTCTGCTCACAAGAGCGAGGCCAACGGAGGGACAACGCGGGTAGGAACAAAGCTGGGTCATGGTCCGGCTGGGTGAGAAAGGGTCCGAGGAGCGAGAACCCGGCTGCCCTTGCCTGGTGAGCCGAGAGCTGACGTCCGCCCTGTGGTCAGTCCACCTCCCCACATCCCGAGGTAGAGCTGCCTTTCCTGCCCCCTGGGGCAGGGTCATGCCTGTGTATACAGCAGGACGCACAGCAGTGCATGCAGCAGGCCTGATGCCTGCCCTTGGCATGTAGTCGGGGGCTTGGTGAGGGTGGAACATCCCGACAGGTCATGGGCCAACTCCGCGGAGGATGTAGGGGTGAAGCGCTGGGAGCCTCTGGAGGGGATCCTCACCTGTCTGCACAGGTGGACTGAGGCCACCGACCAAGGGTGGGCAGGCGGGGAGCCCAGTCCTGGGTCATCCCTGAGGCTTTAGGAGGGGTGTGGAGATGGGGGTGATGGCGGTGGGGAGGAGGGGTTGATCGCCGGGCAGTGTGGAGAGGGACCATCCGAGGCAGCGGGGAAGGTGAAGACTGTGTCCGATGGGAGGATGCAGAGACCAGCAGGCGGCGCTGCAGGCGCGGGGATCAGGGCTGCTCCCTGCAGGGCAGCACCAGAGCCCCGCACCGCTGGAAACCCCGCGATGTCCGGACAGAACCCGAGGATGGGGGGCCATATGGGCGGGAAGAGTTTGGAAAAGTCACCTTATCTCCACATGTCCTGGGGGAGGGGTTCCCACTCCAGCCTCTTTCCTTAGAGTCTCCCCACTTGCGGAAGTCAGCACACTCAACAGCCGGTCGTGCACGGCTTGGAATTTGTCCGGAGGATGAAGGGGAAGCGGGGAAAGAATGAGAAACAAGCTCTACGTGCTTGGACAGCACATGCCACTCTAATTTCCAATCAGGAAGAGGAATTTCCCAAAGGCTCAGGCTGCCCCTGTAACCAGAATGGGGCTTGAAGCAATCCTGCCACGTTGTGGCCGGTTCCAGAAACAAGTTGAAGACAGTTGCTCAGGGGCACTGCAATCCACAACGCCTGCAGGGTTGTAAGTGACAAGTATGGTGGAAAAATGTCCACGATAAGTAAGTAACTGATGTAAGTAACTGAAAAGGACCTGAAAACAAGGCAGAATTGCCGGAACCGGATTGCAAGAGGTAGATTGGACTCGCCGTTAAAGCACATGAAAGCTGCTCAACATTGCCTATGATTCAGTTGGCCAAAAAGGGCGTACAGGTTGAAACCCATACGCCCTTTTTGGCCAACCAAACATGCGGGAAATACAAATCAACACTATAAAGATGTAGCACTTTGCCACAGTCACAATGGCCATCCTCACAAAGTGTAAAAACAAGAAATGGAGGAGAGGACATGGAGAAAATGGAACTCTGCTACACTGCTGGTGGGAATGTCAATTGCTAACAGCCACACTGGAGAAGGGTATGATGTTTCCTAAAAATTCTAAAAGATAGAGCTACAGGGACTTCCCTGGTGGCACAGAGGTTAAGAATCCAACTGCCAAGGCAGAGGTTAAGAACCCTGCCAAGGGTTTGAGCCCTGGTCCGGAAAGATAACACATGCCGTGGAGCAACTAAGCCCATGCGCCAAAACTACTGAGCCTGTGCTCTGGAGCCTGTGAGCCACAACTACTGAAGCCCAACACCTAGAGCCCGTGCTCTGCAAGAAGAGAAGCCACTGCAAAGAGAAGTCCATGCACTTCAACGAAGAGTAGCCCCAACTTGCTGCAATTAGAGAAACCCCACGTACAATAACGAAGACCCAACACTGGCAAAAAAAAATAATTAATTAATTAAAAAACAATAGAGCTACAGAGCATACGTCACTTCCACTCCTGGGTGTATATCTCGGGATAACCATAAATCGATAGGACACAGGCACTTCAACTATTAGTGCAGCCCTTTTGCAGGAGCCTCGACTTGGAAACAATATAAATGTCCTTGGAAGGAAAAAATGGATAAAGAAGATATGGTACTTATGTACAATGGAATATTACTCAGCCATGAAATCAATGAAATAAGGCCAGTTGCAGCAACTCGGGTGGACTTAGGTAAGATCATTCTAAGTGACATAAGTCAGACACAAAAATACATTTAGCATAAGATATCATTTATAGGTGGAATCTAAAAATGGCTACACATGAACTAAATTACAAAACAGAAACAGAGTCACACATTTAGAAAACACTCTTATGGCAGCTAAAGGGGAAAGGTGGGGTGGGGTGAGACATAAACCAGAGGTTTGAAATTAGCAGAGATACCGTTCCAAAGACCAAATAGGTAATCGACAAGACCTACTCTATAGCTCAAGAACTGGACTCAGCACACTCTAGTCACCAGAAAAGAATATATACGACTGGTAAGAATCTGAAAAAGAATTTATGGATGTCTCTCTGTAAGTGAATCAAGTGGATGTGCAGCAGCAAGAAACACAGCATTGAAAAGCAGCTACACCCCATTATAAAAATAAACTACAAAAAAAACACAGAAACTGTTACAAAATTCTTTAAGGAGCTCTGATGAAACCTGGATTGACCACATCTAGACCCACAGCTGGATGGGCCCTAAGGCTGGACACTTGTGGGGCTGAGAGGATTGGTGAGGTTGGGTGAGCAAATGCAGACCCTTTAAAGTAACACTTCCTGGTCCCCGTTCCATGGATCCCAAATCTCCAGGTGCAGGGGACCCTTCATACAGCTAAAACATGCATGGGACACCCAGACGATGGTACACCATCGCATCGGGAACAGTTTGGAAAAGGCACCTGATCTCCTCATCTCCTGGTGCTCGGGGTCCCCATTCCACCCTCTTTCCTAACAATCTCCCCACTAGGGGAAGTCAGCACCTTCAACATCCTGTTTCGCACAGTTTGGAATTTGTCCGGAGGATGAAGCGGAAGGGGGGAAAACAATGAGAGACAAGCCCTAGGTGTTTGGACAGGCACATGCCACTCTAATTTCCAATTAGGAAGAGGAATTGACCAAAGACTACCTTGCCCCCAGAACCAGAATAGGACTTGAAGCAATCCTGCTGTTTTGTGGCCAGATCCCAAAGAAACAAGTTGAAAAATGGAGCTCAGGGGCACTGCAATTCACAATCCTGCAGGGTTGTAAAAGATTCCTAATGTCGAAAAATGCCTTGAGGTAAGTCATGAAAAGGGATTTGAAAGCAAGGCACAATTGCAGGAAAGGGATCTCAAGAGGTAGATTGGACTCGCCATAAAAGCACATGAAAAGGGGCTGAACTTTGCCAACGATGCCATTGGCCAAAAAGGGCGTATGCGTTTTTCCTGAATATACTCAGGAAAAACGCATACGCCCTTTTTGGCCAACCAAACAGGCGCGCAGTGCAAGTCAACAATCCAAAGAGATATCACTTCGCATCAGTCAGAAGGGCCATCCTAACAAAGTGTAAAAACAAGAAATGGAGGATGGGGCGTGAAGAAAAGGGAGCCCTGTTACGCTGATTGTGGGAATGTAAATTACCAAGGGCACTCTGGAGGAGTGTACTGTGTTGCCAAAAAAATCTAAGAAACAGAGTTACAGAGCATACGGAACTTCCACTCATGGACATATATCTTTGGAAAACCAAAATTCGACAGCACACAGGAAACCCAACGTTTAGTGCCGCTCTGTTTACAAGAGCCTCGACTTGGATACAACCGAAATGTCCCTGGAAGGAAAACATGGATAAAGAAGATGTGGTACTTACGTACACTGGAATATTACTCAGCCATGAAATAAATGAAATATGGCTAGTTGCAGCAACTTGGTTGGACTTATGTACGATCATTCTAAGTGACATAAGTCAGACAGAAAATGAGACTTATCATAAGATACCACTTATAGGTGGAATATAAAACTGGCGACACAAGAACTAAATGACAAAACAGAAACAGTCACACCTTTAGAAAACACATTTATAATTGCTTAAGTGGAAAGGTGGGGTGAGGTGAGGCATGAGCACAGAAATGAGCACAGATACTGTTCCATAGAGGAAATAGGGAATCAACAAGACCTACTCTAAAGCTCAAAGAACTGGACTCAGCACACTTCAGACACTGGAAAAGAATATATACGACTGGTAAGAATCTGAAAATGAATTTATTAATGTCTCTCTGTAAGTGAATCAAGTGGATGTACAGCAGCAAGAAACACAGCATTGAAAATCAGCTGCACCCCATGATAAAAATAAACTACAAAAAACAAAACAAAACAAAACAAAGACAGCGACTGAGAGATAAATTCTTACAGAATTCGTTCAGGGGCTGGGATGCAACCTGGATTGACCACATCTACACCCACACCTGGATTGGACCTTTGGCTGGACACTCGTGAGGCTGAGAGGCTTGGTGAGGATGAGTCAGCAAATGCAGGCCTTTTAGAGTAATACTGTTTGGTCCCCATTCCATGGGTCCCAAATCTCCAGGTGCAAGGGCCCCTTCATACAGCTAAAACATGCATGGGACACACAGAGGATCGTACACCATTGGATCAGGAAGAGTTTGGAAAAGGCACCTCATCTCCTCATCTCCTGGTGCTCAGGTTTCCCCCTCCAGCCTTTTTCATAACAATCTCCCCACTTGGGGAAGTCAGCACCTTCAACACCCTGTTTTGTACAGTTTGGAATTTGTCCGGAGGATGAAGCGGAATGGGTGGAAACAATGAGAGACAGGCCCTAGATGTTTGCACAGGCACATGTCACTCTAACTTCCAATTAGGAAGAGGAATTGACCAAAGGCTCAGCTTGCCCCCGGAACCAGAATAGGGCTTGAAACAATCCTGCTGTTTTGTGGCCCGTTCCCAAAGAAACAAGTTGAAAATTGGAGCTCAGGGGCACTGCAATTCACAATCCTGCAGGGTTGTAAAAGATACCTAACATTGAAAAATGCTTTGAGGTAAGCCATGAAAAAGGACTTGAAAGCAAGGCAGAATTGCAGGAATGGGATTTCAAGAGGTAGATGGGAATCGCCACTGAAGCACATGGAAAGGGGCAGAACTTCACCAACGATGCCGTTGGCCAAAAACGATGTATGCGTGTTTCTTGAATATATTCAGGAAAAACGCATACACCCTTTTTGGCCAACCAAACAGGCACGCAGTGAAAATCAACACTACACAGAGGTGTCACTTTGCAGCACTCTGAAGGGCCGTCCTCACAAAGTGTAAAAACCAGAAATGCAGGACAGGGCGTGGAGAAAAGGGAGCCCTGTTAGGCTGAAGGGGGAATGTAAACTGCTAATGGCCACTCTGGAGAAGTGTATTTTGTTTCGTAAAACATCTAAAAATCAGAGCTACAGAGCATACGGCACTTCCACTCGTGGGCATATAGCTTGGAAAAACCAAAAATCGACAGTACGCCGGCACCCCAACGTTTAGTGCTGCTCTGTTTACAAGAGCTTCGACTTGGGTACAACTTCAATGTCTTTGGAAGGAAAAAATGGATAAAGAAGATTTGGTACTTATGTACAATGGAATACTACTCAGCCCTGAAATCAATGAAATAAGGCCAGTTGCAGCAACTCGGGGAGAAGTACATATGGTCATTGACAGTCAAATAAGTCAGACAGAAAAAGAAACTTATCATAAGATATCACTTATAGGGGGAATCTAAAAATCGCTACACATGAACTGAATTACAAAACAGAACACAGTCACACATTTACAAAACACACTTATAGCTGCTTAACGGGAAAGGTGTGGTGTGGTGATGCATAAACCAGGAGGTTGCAGTTGGCACAGATACCGTTCCATAAAGCAATAATGCAATTGACAAGACCTACTCTTTGCTCAAGGAACTGGACTCAGCACCCTCTATTCACAGGAAAAGAATATATATGACTAGTAGAAACTGGAAAAGAATTTATTGATGTCTCTCTGTAAGTGAATCAAGTGGATGTACAGCAGCAAGAAACACAGCATTGAAAATCAGCTATACCCCATTATAAAAATAAATTATAAAAAAAGAAAAGACGGGGAGAGAGAGAGGAATTCTTACGAAATTCGATCAGGGGCTGTGATGCAACCTGGATTGACCACATCTAGACCCACAGTTGGATGGGACCTAAGACTGGACACTCTTGGGGCTGAGAGGCTTGGTGAGGATGAGTCAGCAAATGCAGCCCCTTTAGAGTAGTACTGCCTGGTCCTGATTCCATGGGTCCCAAATCTCCAGATACAGGTGACCCTTCGTACAGCTAAAACATGCATGGGACACCCAGAGGATGGTACACCATTGGATCGGGAAGAGTTCGCAAAAACCACCTCATCTCCTCATCTCCTGGTGCTTGGGTTCCCACCTCCAGCCTCTTTCCTAACAATCTCCCCACTTGGGTAGGCGGCACCTTCAACACCCTGTTTCGTACAGTTTGGCATTTGTCCGCAGGATGAACTGGAATGGGGGAAACAATGAGAAACAATGGCTAAGTGTTTGGACAGGCACATGCCACTCTAATTTCCAATAAGGAAGAGGATTTGACCAAAGGCTCACCTTGCCCCCAGAATCAGAATAGGGCTTGAAGCAATGCTGCTGTTTTGTGGCCAGTTTCCCCCAAAAAAGTTGAAAAATCCACCTCAGGGGCACTGCAATTTTCAAACCTGCAGGGTTGTAAAGGATATCTATCATCAAAAAATGTCTTGACGTAGGTCATCGAAAAGGACTTGAAAGCAAGGCAGAACTGAAGGAGAGGGATTTCAAGCGGTAGATTGGACTCGCAATTAAAGCACATGAAAAGTGACTGAACTTTGCCAATGATCCAGTTGGCCAAAAAGGGCGTATGCGTTTTTCCTGAATATATTCAGGAAAAACGCATACGCCCTTTTTGGCCAACCAAACAGAAGGGCAATGAAAGTCAACACTTCGCATTAGTCACATGGGCCATCCTCACAAAGTGTAAAAACCAGAAAAGCAGGACAGGGCGTGGAGAAAAGGGAGCCTTGTTTCGCTGATGGTGGGAATGTAAATTGCCAACGGCCACTCTGGAGAAATGTATTGTGTTTCCTAAAAAATCTAAACAACAGAGCTACAGAGCATACGGCACTTCCACTCATGGGCGTATGTCTTGGGAAAAATAAAATTCGACAGGACACAGGGAACCCAACTTTTAGTGCATCTCTGTTTACAAGAGCCTCGACTTGGATACAACCTAAATGCACTTGGAAGGAAAAATGGATAAAGAAGATGTGGTACTTATGTACAATGGAATATTACTCAGCCATGAAATCAATGAAATAAGGCCAGTTGCAGCAACTCGGGTGGACTTAGGTACGATTATTCTACATGACATAAGTCAGACAGAAAAAGAGACTTATCATAAGATATCACTTAGAGGTGAAATCTAAAAATGGCTACACATGAACTAATTAAAGAAGAGAAACAGAGTCACACATTTAGGGCCTCCCTGGCGGCGCAGTGGTTAAGAATTCACCAGCCAATCAGGGGAAACAGGTTCGAGCCCTGGTCCAAAAAGATCCCACATGCTGCAGAGCCACTACGCCCGTGTGCCACAAATACTGAGCCAGCCCTCTAGAGCTGGCGAGCCACAACTATTGAGCCCACATGCCACAACTACTGAAGCCCACACACCTAGCGCCCGTGCTCCTCAACAAGAGAAGCCACCCAATGAGTAGCCCACGCACCGCAACCAAGACCCAATGCAGCCAATTAATTAATTAATTAATTAATTTATAAAAAAGAAACAAGTTGCCAGCTGACTTAGTGTCTGGTGAGGGCTAAATTTCTGGTTCATAATGTGGGTCTTCTGGTTCTGGTTAAATGATGTAATGGGCATAAGATCTTTTGTGTGCTACATTTATTAGGTCACTAATCCCATATTTGAGGTCTCTGGCCTCATGACCTAATCACCTCCCAAAAGCCCCACCACTTAATACCATCAACAAGGGAGCTGGGTTTCAAAATTTGAAAATTAGAGGTACAAAATGTTTATACCATAACAGGGACCACAGAGTTAATTTATTTTTCCTTTCATGTTAAAGGTTTTGCAAATATATATATTTATTATATAATCCTCAAACCCTTGTTTTTTTTTTTTAAGATTCTTTTCCCATATAGGCCAGTACAGAGCATTGAGTAGAGTTCCCTGTGCTATACAGCAGGTCCATACCAATACTTATCTATTTTATATATAGTAGTGTGTATATGTCAGTCCCATTCTCCCAATTTATCTCTCCCCCACTTATCCCCTGGTAACCATAAGTTTGTTTTCTATATCCATGACTCTATTTCTGTTTTGTAAATAAATTCTTTTCTACCGTTTTTTTTTAGATTCCGCATATAAGCAATATCATATATCTGTCTTTCTGTGTCTGACTTGCTTCACTCAGTATAACAATCTCTAAGTCCATACATGTTGCTGAAAAACCCTTAATTGTTAAGGATAACTCTCAATTTTTTCCAGTGTCATCAGCAATTCTTTCTGGCAGACATGTGATAACACTTTTTAAACAGGGATATTGAGACCAAGGCTCCTGACCTGCAAACAAACAAAACATCATTCATATAGTGAAAACTTTGCACATCAAAGGATGAAAGTACTTGGTCTAAATGCCTTTGCACCCACTGCTGACAGAGGGCAGAGGAGTTTGACTCACTAACCTGCCTTACGTGCACTTCTTCCTAATGGGGTATTCCACCTAAAACTTATAAGAAGCGGGACTGCATCATGGAACACACCAATCTCTACTACAGATTCTGAAGCAGCAAAAAAAATCAAAATAAAAACATGATGAATCCATCCAAAGGGTTCTGTCTACATTGTTACAGTAGTTTCCCTCACACTGTGAACCCTTTTCAAACCCTGCCACTTGAACCTGTTTTTATTTTTTTCAACAGCAATAATGTTAATCTGGAGTCACATGCTCCAGTAATATTACACTATCCCTTGTGCAAGTATGTAGGGATTTGAGGAGCTATGGGAGGCTATCATGAGAGGTTGCCTACAGTAATTAGGACATTTCATTTAATGTTGGCTCTTCTCCCTAAGATGTCTGCTGCCCTCTTCTTTATTAGCTACTAGCATTGAGAAAGTGAGCAAGATAAGGCCCTTCTCTTTTCCTGCCCATGAATGCACCCGTGATGAACCCCACAGAACTTGGTGCTTCCAGAATCCCCTGAACCTACTGACCCTCCATGCATGGCATGACATAGATAAGGATGGTGACGTGTGTACTTGTATAGAGCATGCTATAAAATTTTCAACTCTTCCCTTCCTCATAATTCCAAAGAATAGATTTCTTTGGATTTCTGCTTAATGCTGCTGGAGTTGGTACATAAGTTGAGGGAGGTATCAGGGCACACCAAAAGAGAGGGTAACTGCACAGAAAATACAAGCAGGTACATTTCTGTGTAGTTTCAAGCAGCTTATTTGCTGTATCAACCATGGTGATATGTTGACCCTTCCTCTTTCTACTAGTAGTACAACAAACAAATATAAAGGATATTTAAGATGCTCTTTTTATCCCCACCTCTCACAATTGATCTGCATTCACATATAGGACAATGAAGGGCCCTTACTACCATCTTACCCAATACTGGAGAACTAGAGAATGTCCAAATTTTTCCAGGGATTATTTTCATATTCCCCAATCAGGCCTATGAAGGAATCGTACCTATTCTGTTTAATGAAGTCATATCTCTCACGGCACCCCATCATCACCAATACTGGAAAGAAGTTTGAAGGCTCTTAGATTTTACCATATTTGAAATTCCAATATTTTAGCCTGACACGTTTTTGGATTTTAGAAAAAAATATTTTAAATGAGACAAAAAATCATTTTTATGACACAAACAGACAGCAATAGTTTTCTATTTTTATCTGTTCCACTTGCACACAAAAGTCTCATGGGGTTATGTAAAGTAGTCCTGTTGGATGCTGTACACGTGTAAGTATGGATTAAAGCTTAGGAATCTTAAGCTTCTGTCACCTGAAACTTCTAAAGTAGGATGCAAGCAATACTGTCTAACATTTGAACAGAGCAAGACATTGTCTTTATTTTATTTGTCAGGTAATTAATCTGTCTTTTGCCCCAAGGAGAGAAACAACTGGCATCTTCCATCAATGTGTTGTGCAGAAATCTTTGAACAAAGAGTGCAAGCAGAGGCTGATACAAGATGTGAAAAAAAAAAAAAAAATGAGAGACCCTTGTGGCATTTTCTCCTAACTTATTGCAATCTCCCATTTAAAATGTGGGAATAATCAATCTTCTGAGGAAAAAGGCCCAAGGAGGTTTTTTGCTTCTGTGGAATAATGAGATTGCTAAAGATTTCAGGAGGTAAGAAGAATTGGTGAGAATGACCATGAGACATCAGAGAAAAGTCAGATCCATGGATGAAGTGATGTTTACCTCTGTGAATCAATGAGAGGTAGGAGCAAATGAAAAGAAAGTTGAATACAACATTTTATGAATAAATGTAACCTTTCAGCTGTCCTAGAAAAAATTAATTTTCACTATGAAACAACATATTTAGTTTAGAAAGTTAACTTAAATTTAAAGCTTAATAATTAGATTTATTGAGGAAATGAAAACATCTTTGTGGTTTAGAATAAATAATGTGCTCTGCTACAGATAAGAAGACTACATAAATAAATAGAAATATGACTAAATAAGTAAATAAAGAGGAAAATAACAAATTAGATGTTATTAACATTAACAACTGACAATCATCTAAAGAAAGAGGAGTGACAGAAAGAGAGAAGACCTCATATCAAGCATATATAAAAAACTCCTAAGAAGTATTCAGATGTTAAAAAAAAAAAAGTCTTCAATAAGAAGATAATGTAATAGCAAAAATGGGGAAAATATACCAAAAGATATTTCAAAAAAGAGAGTACAGAATGTTAAGTAACCATATCAAAAGATGCTTGGCTTCTTAGTAGTCAATTAAATGCAACAAAAGCAATACCTGGAATTATCACTCACCAACCACAAAGTTCAAACGAAAATGACAGGTATTATCAAGTTTGATAACAATGTATATAATCCTTGACTCTCATTCACTGCTGCTGAGGATGAAAATTCATACAAATGTTTTGAAAATATTTAGAAGTATCTAAAAAGATAAACACATGAAAGCTATGACTCGAAAATTTTACTACTACATGTATACTGAACAATAATTTATACACATACCATCAAAGCTCAAGTTCTAGAATTTATATGCCAGTGCTATTCTCAACAGACACAAACTAAAGATCACTCATATTGTAATACACATCGGAATAAATTAATTAATAGTTAAATGTTTACACTATGGAATCCTACACAACAGTGTCAATACATGATCACAACAACAGGCAACCATATAGGTATATTCACAAACAACATAAGGAATAAAAAAGCCCTATCCAAAAGTGGTTATACTGTGTCATAACATTTATATAAAATACAAAATACAGGTAAAGTGATGTTTTTGTTACATACCAGAAAAATAGTAAACCTTAAGGGGAGTCGCTAGAATGGGACCAGGGGGCCTCTGAGTGTCTGGCAATTTTCTGTGTCTTTATCTAGAAGCTAAGTATAGAGTGTATTCAGTTTCTGAATTTTCTGAAATTTATCATTTCCTTATAAACCGTGCATGTTTTTACTTGTTTTTCATACATAACAAAAAGTAAAAAATATAGACTAAGGAAGGTAATTATATTAGCCCTTTAATATCCATGCTTCTCAAGGTGAAAGTGAAAAGTATTAAACACTTGACATTGTGATTACTTCTTAAAAGTAAGGTGAAAATTTGAGATTAATAAATAAGACATACTTCTTCATATATAATCCTCAAAGAGGAGGGGTAGAAAGAAGTATTATTTTTTTAATTTAATACAGAATAGTTAAGATAGAAAATAAAGAAAACAGACTAGGTTTAAAAAAGAGCACACTGGACTTCCCTGGTGGCACAGTGGGTAAGAATTTGCCTGCCAATGCAGGGGACAGGGGTTCAATCCCTGGTCTGGGAAGATCCCACATGCCACAGAGCAACTAAGCCTGTGTGCCACAACTACAGAGCCTGTGTTCTAGAGCCCACAAGCCACAACTATTGAGCCTGCACGACACAACTACTGAGGCCCATGCACCTAGAGCCCATACTCCACAACAAGAGAAACCACCGCAAGGAGAAGCCTATGCACCACAACAATGAATAGCCCCCGCTCGACACAACTAGAGAAAGCCCTGTGCAGCAACGAAGACCCAACGTAATGAAAAATAAAGTTAAATCTTTTGACTTCTGAGATGACTCACTCACGTGACTGTAGTTGGAGGCCTCAGTTCCTTGCCACATGGATCTCTCCTTAGGGCTGCTTGAGTGTCCTCATGACATGGCAGCTGGCTTACCCCAGGATGAGTGATCTAGCAGAAAACAAATCAGAAGCTGCAATGTCTTTTATGACCCACCTTTGGAAGCTGCACTTTGTCATTTCTGCAAAGTCTTATTGGTTAAACACTCAGCCCTTTTCAAGTGTGAAGGGCCACACAGGTGCATGACGACTGGGAGATAATTAGGGGATGATTAGGGCCATCTTGGAGGCTGGCTACCAAAGTGGCTGACTCGCCGAAGACTGAATTTTGTTTTCTTCACTTCTGGAGAGAAAATGGTCAGTGAATCCCAGTGGTGGTCTTTGAGATGCACCAAAGCTACCTCTTGCTCTCACCTACAGCCGTGTGGATGAAGGGTCTGGGTGCTCCAGCCGGGTGTCAAGCCTGTGCCTCTGAGGTGGGAGAGCCGAGTTCAGGACATTGGTGTACCAGAGACCTCCGGCGCCATGGAATATCAAAAGGTGAAAGCTCTCCCAGAGATCTCCATCTCAATGCTAAAACCCAGCTCCACTCAAAGACCAGCAAGCTCCAGTGCTGGACACCCTATGGCAAACAACTAGCAAGACAGGAACACAGCCCCATCCATTAGCAGAGAGGCTGCCTAAAATCATAATAAGGTCACAGACACCCCAAAACACACCACCGGATGCAGTCCAGCCCACCAGAAAGACAAGATCCAGCCTCACCGACCAGAACACAGGCACCAGTCCCCTCCACCAGGAAGCCTACACAACCCACTGAACCAAACTTAGCCACTGGGGGAAGACAGCAAAAACAACGGGAACTATGAACCAGCAGCCTGTGAAAAAGGAGACCCCAAACACAGTAAGTGAAGCAAAATGAGAAGACAGAGAAACACACAGCAGATGAAGGAGCAAGGTAAAAACCCAACATACCAAACAAATGAAGAGGAAATAGGCAGTCTACCTGAAAAAGAATTCAGAGTAATGATAGTAAAGATGATCCCAAATCTTGGAACTAGAATGGAGAAGATACAAGAAACGTTTAACAAGGACCTAGAAGAACGAAAGGGCAAACGATGATGAACAACAAAATAACTGGAATTAAAAATTCTCCAGAAGGAATCAATACCAGAATAACTGAGGCAGAAGAATGGATAAATGACCTGGAGGATAAAATAGGGGAAATAACTACCGTAGAGCAGAATAAAGAAAAAAGAATAAAAAGAATTGAGGACAATCTGAGACACCTCTGGGACAACATTAAACACAACAACATTCGAATTATAGGGGTCCCAGAAGAAGAAGAGAAAAAGGAAGGGATTGAGAAAGTATTTGAAGAGATTATAGTTGAAAACTACCCTAATATGGGAAAGGAAGGAGTTAATCAAGTCCAGGAAGCACAGAGAGTCCCATACAGGGTAAATCCAAGGAGAAACGTGCCAAGACACGTATTAATCAAACAATCAAAACTTAAATACAAAGGAAAAATATTAAAAGCAGCAAGGGAAAAACAACAAATAACATACAAGGGAATCCCCATAAGGCTAACAGCTGATCTTTCAGCAGAAACTCTGCCATCCAGAAGGGAGCGGCAGGACATATTTAAAGTGATGAAAGGGAAAAACCTACAATCAGGATTACTCTACCCAGCAAGGATCTCATTCAGATTCAACGGAGAAATTAAAAGCTTTACAGACAAGCAAAAACTAAGAGAATTCAGCACCACCAAACCAGCTTTACAACAAATGCTAAAGGAACTTCTCTAGGCAGAAAACACAAGAGAAGGAAAATACCTACAATAACAAACCCAAAATAATTAAGAAAATGTTAATAGGAACATACATATCGATAATTACCTTAAATGTAAATGGATTAAATGCTCCAACCAAAAGACATAGACTGGCTGAATGGATCCAAAAACACGACCTGTATATATGCTGTCTACAAGAGACCCACTTCAGACTGAGGGACACGTACAGACTGAAAGTGAGGGGATGGAAAAAGATATTCCATGCTAATGGAAATCTAAAGAAAGCTGGAGTAGCAATTCTGATATCAGACAAAATAGACTTTAAAATAAAGACTATTACAGGAGACAAAGAAGGACACTACATAATGATCAAGGAATCAATCCAAGAAGAAGATATAAAAATTGTAAATATTTATGCACCCAATATAGGAGCACCTCAATACATAAGGCAAATGCTAACAGCCATAAAAGGGGAAATTGACAGTAACACAATCATAGTAGGGGATTTAGCACCCCACTTTCACCAATGGACAGATCATCCAAACTGAAAATAAATAAGGAATCACAAGCTTTAAATGATACATTAAACAAGATGGACTTAATTGATATTTATAGGACATTCCACCTGAAAATAACAGAATACACTTTCTTCTGAAGTGCTCATGGAACATTCTCCAGGATAGATTGTATCTTGAGTCAGAAATCAACCCTTGGTAAACTTATGAAAGTTGAAATCATATCAAGTATCTTTTCTGACCACAAAGCTATGAGACTAGATATCAATTACAGGAAAAAATCTTTTCTTTTTTTTTTTTTTTCAGCACACCACCATCCCCACCCCACCGCGGTGTTCCCCCTTGGTGTCCATATGTTTGTTCTCTACATCTGTGTCTCAACTTCTGCCCTGCAAACCAGTTCACCTGTACCATTTTTCTAGGTTCCACATACATGCGTTAATATACGATATTTGTTTTTCTCTTTCTGATTTACTTCACTCTGTATGACAGTCTCTAGATCCATCCACGTCTCAACAAATGACTCAATTTCGTTCTTTTTTATGGCTGAGTAATATTCCGTTGTATATATGTACCACATCACCTTTATCCATTCGTCTGTCAATGGGCATTTAAGTTGCTTCCATGACCTGGCTATTGTAAATAGTGCTGCAATGAACATTAGGGTGCATGTGTCTTTTTGAATTATGGTTTTCTCTGGGTATATGCCCAGTAGTGGGATTGCTGGGTCATATGGTAATTCTATTTTAATTTTTTAAGGAACCTCCATACTGTTCTCCATAGTGGCTGTATCAATTTACATTCCCACCAACAGGGCAAGAGGGTTCCCTTTTCTCCACACCCTCTCCAGCATTTGTTGTTTGTAGATTTTCTGATGATGCCCATTCTAACTGGTGTGAGGTGATACCTCACTGTAGTTTTGATTTGCATTTCTCTAATAATTAGTGATGTTGAGCAGCTTTTCATGTGCTTCTTGGCCATCTGTATGTCTTCTTTGGAGAAATGTCTATTTAGGTCTTCTGCCCATTTTTGGATTGGGTTGTTTGTTCCTTTAATATTGAGCTCCATGAGCTGTTTATATATTTTGGAGATTAATCCTTTGTCCGTTGATTCATTTGCGAATATTTTCTCCCATTCTGAGGGTTGTCTTTTTGTCTTGTTTATGGTTTCTGTTGTTGTGCAAAAGCTT
This sequence comes from Eschrichtius robustus, assembly GCF_028021215.1. Lineage (NCBI taxonomy): Eukaryota > Metazoa > Chordata > Mammalia > Artiodactyla > Eschrichtiidae > Eschrichtius > Eschrichtius robustus. Next base: position 45,587 of record NC_090827.1, read on the forward strand.
TGAAGTTTCATTAGGTCCCATTTGTTTATTTTTGTTTTTATTTCCATTACTCTAGGAGGTGGATCAAAAAAAGATCTTGCTGTGATTTATGTCAAAGAGTGTTCTTCCTATGTTTTCCTCTAAGAGTTTTATAGTGTCTGGTCTTACATTTAGGTCTTGAATCCATTTTGAGTTTATTTTTGTGTATGGTGTTAGGGAGTGTTCTAATTTCATTCTTTTACATGTAGCTGTCAAGTTTTCCCAGCACCACTTATTGAAGAGACTGTCTTTTCTCCATTGTATATCCTTGCCTCTTTTGTCATAAATTAGTTGACCATAGGTGCGTGGGTTTATCTCTGGGCTTTCTATCTTGTTCTATCGATCTATGTTTCTGTTTTTGTGCCAGTACCATATTGTCTTGTTTACTGTAGCTTTGTAGTATAGTCTGAAGTCAGGGAGTCTGATTCCTCCAGCTCCGTTTTTTTCCCTCAAGAGTGCTTTGGCTATTCGGGGTCTTTTGTGTCTCCATACAAATTTTAAGATGATTTGTTCTAGTTCCGTAAAAAATGTCATTGGTAATTTGATAGGGATTGCATTGAATCTGTAGATTGCTTTGGGTAGTATAGTCATTTTCACAATATTGATTCTTCCAATCCAAGAATATGGTATATCTCTCCATCTATTGGTATCATCTTTAATTTGTTTCATCAGTGTCTTATAGTTTTCTGCACATGGGTCTTTTGTTTCCCTAGGTAGGTTTAGTCCTAGGTATTTTATTCTTTTTGTTGCAGTGGTAAATGGGAGTGTTTCCATAATTTCTCTTTCAGATTTTTCATCATTAGTGTATAGGAATGCAAGAGATTTCTGTGCATTAATTTTGTATCCTGCAACTTTACCAAATTCATGGATTAGCTCTAATAGTTTTCTGGTGGCATTTTTAGGATTCTCTATGTATAGTATCATGTCATCTTCAGAAAGTGACAGTTTTATTTCTTCTTTTCCAATTTGTATTTCTTTTTCTTCTCTGATAGCTGTGGCTAGGACTTCCAAAAGTATTTTGAATAATAGTGGTGAGGGTGGGCATCCTTGTCTCGTTCCTGATCTTAGAGGAAATGCTTTCAGTTTTTCACCATTGAGAATCACGTTTGCTGTGGGTTTGTCATATGTGGCCCTTATTATGTTGAGGTAGGTTCCCTCTATGCCCACTTTCTGGAGAGTTTTTATCATAAATGGGTGTTGAATTTTGTCAAAAGCTTTTTCTGCGTCTATTGAGATGATCATATTGTTTTTATTCTTCAATTTGTTAATATGGTGTATCACATTGATTGATTTGCATATATTGAAGAATCCTTGCATCCCTGGGATAAATCCCACTTGATCGTGGTGTATGATCCTTTTAATGTGTTGTTGGATTCTGTTTGCTAGTATTTTGTTGAGGAATTTTGCATCTATATTTATCAGTGATATTGGTCTGTAATTATCTTTTTTTGTAGTATCTTTGTCTGGTTTTGGTAGCAGGGTGATGGTGGCCTCATAGAATGAGTTTGAGAGTGTTCAACAACAAACAGGGAGGGAAATAGAAGGTATACTCAAAGAAAGAATTCACTGAAGAGAGTTCAATGAAGAGAATGCACAGATAGGGTTAAGGAAACCAACAAGAGATGGAGCAGGCAGAATTCATGGCAGTAGGAAGCCTGTGTTTCTCCTCAGTCTGAGGTTGTGAGGGGAGGGTGCAGAGCTTTCAGATCCCTGGTGGGACTTGTAGAATTGGGAGAGGGGCTGCCCAAGGAGAGATGTGATCTCTGCCAAAACCATGGCTTGGTAAGGAGGGAGCAGAGAGTAAATAACCTGATCCCTCTTCTTAACCTCTGGTGTCTGCAGTGTCACCCATGGGTAACCTCAGTTAGAAGCGGCTAGAACACAGCTGGGATGACCTAGTCCTTAGGGATGAGCCTTTTGGGGGCACAGAAGAAGGAAGAGAAGGGCAACCACTGGATCTAGATGGACACATGGAAGGTAATCAGCAGAGACTTAGCTCATTTAAGTCCCTCCACACCCTTACCAATTTGTGTGTCTAAGGGTACATGTTTCCCCCTAAGTACTATTTTAGCCGCATCTCATAAATTGTAAAATGAGGTATATTCATTAATGTTCATTGTTAACTATTTTGTAGATTCTGTTAAGATTTCTTCTTTAACCTGTAAATTATTTAGGTGTGTGTTTCTTTATTCCCAAACATAAGGGGTTTTGGTGGTTAGCTTTTTGGTATTGACCTCTAACTTAATCACATTGTGATCTGAGACTGTGGTCTGTTTGACACTATTTTTGGAAATTTTTTGAGTCTTGCTTTCTGGCTTAGTACATAGTGTTCTCTGTGAGCTCGAAAAGATTGTGTATTTTGAAGTGTTTGGTTGTAGTAGTCTATATACAGTTGGCCCTCTGTATCTGTAAGTCCTGCGTCCATGGATTCAATCAACCTTGATCAAAAATATTTGAAAAAAAATTCCAGAAATTTCCAAAAAGAAAAAGTTGAATTTGCCGCACCCCAGAAACTATTTACATTATATTAGATATTATAAGTAATGTAGGGATGATTTAAAGTATATGGGAAGATGTGCGTAGGCTAAATGCAAATACAGTACCATTTTATATACGGGACTTGAGCATCCATGGATTTGGGTATGCTTGAGTGTCCTGGAACCATTCACCCACCGATACCAAGGGACGACTGTATGTGTATTAGTCCTCATTATATCAAGTGTCTTCTTTATTCAAATCTTCTGTGTCCTTGCTTATTTTTGTCTTCCTGGTCTATCAATTACTGAGAGCAATGTCTTAAAATCTGTCATGATGGTAGATTTTTTTTCTATTTCTCTTTTCGTTCTGTCAGTTTTGTTAATACATTTGAAAAACATATTAAAAAGATAGAATTTAGAGTCATTGTTTCTTCCTGGAGAATCCCACTCTTCGCAATATGCGTGACCAGCTTCATCACCTGTTTTACTTTTTGTCTAAAAGTCTGCTTTGTATGTGTTGCTCGCTCTGTCGGGAACAGCTTTCTCCTCCTCCTTCCACCTTATCAGTTCCTGCTCACCCTCGAGTCTCTGCTCCTCTGTCACTTCCTCAAGAAAGCTTTCTCCAAACCCCCGACTAGGTCAGGCTTCTGTTTATGTGAAGGATTTAACATCTTCTTTGTCTCTTTTCAGGTGTTTTCATGGTCTGTGATTCTGCATTTAAGTGACTGATTTCACACTGTGTCCCTCAGTAGACCATAAGGTCTGTAATGGCGGGGACGGTGTCTGCCTTGTTCACCACTGTGTCTCCAGCACCTGTGACAGTCCTGGAAATTAGTAAGTTCTCACTGAGCATTTGATGAATACATACATACATAGAGAGAAAGCTGATTGCAGAGGTAGTGCATTCGTTTGTTAAGGGTGCTGTAACAAAGTACCACAAACAACAGGCATGTATTCCCTCACAGTCTGGAGGCTACAAGTCCAAGGTCACAGGTTGGTTCCTTTGAGGGCTGTGAGGGAGGGTCTATCTCAGGCTTCCCTCCTCGGCTTGTAGGTGGCCATCTTCTCTGTGTGTCTCGTGGTCTTTCCTCCATGCAGATTTGTGTCCCAATTTCCCCTTTTCACAAGGACACTGGTCATACGCCCCTCCCTTGTGATTTCATTTCAACTTGATTACCTCTGTAAAGACCCCGTCTCCAAGTAAGGTCACATCCTGAGGTGTTTGGGATTAGGATTCCAACCCATGGCACATGGTTATAGGCTACTTGCTTTCCTGGCCACTGGAGTGTGAGGCTGAGAGGGAAGGTGAGTTTGTGATGTATGTGTGTGCGTGGGGGAATGTGTTTTAAAGGAACAGGAGCAGGGGAGAGACCAGTGAGCAAGTGGTAGGTCCAGAACACAAACGCTTCCACCTGAGAGAGGTTTGCTTCTTTCTATATCTGGATATTTAATTTTTGCTCTTGTGGGATAACGTAACACATGGGATTTTGAAATGAAATATAGATCTAGGGAAGACTTCCCATTTTCTTACATAATCTGTGAATAAAAGATTTCATGGTAAAACGTGTTTGGGAAACACTTCAGACACTCTTCACCCTCTTAGAGTTACAAGGCACAGGAACATGTAAAAGGCCCTGAGAAGTCTTGGGGTGATGTGGCCTGATTACATTTTTTTGCCGGGGGAGGGGGGTTATTTATTTATTTATTTATTTATTAATTATTTGGTTGTGCCGGGTCTTAGTTGTGGCAGGCGGGCTCCTTTAGTTGTGGCTTGAGGGCTCCTCAGTTGTGGATCACCGGCACCTTAGTTGTGGCATATGAACTCTTAGTTGCGGCATGCACGTGAGATCTAGTTTTCTGACCAGGGATCGAACCCACGCCCCCTGCATTGGGAGCGTGGAGTCTTAACCACTGCGCCACCAGGGAAGTCCCACGATTACATTTTTTAATTAAACATTTTTTGAAATTATTTTTACCAAGGAATCCCTTAGTTTTTGCCTAATAATTTACTAATTTACTGTATCACTTGATCCAGATAGGTTTGGGAAATGCTGGCCTGGCTGCTTCCTTGGGAGGGAGAGAGATGCTCTCCTTGGTGACTTCCTTTCTGCTTTCTTCTCCTTATAATAATAGGACAACTACCTCTCACTTTCTCTTCCCATTTACAGTTCATCACTGCTTAGACCCGTCACATTTAGGTTTTGTACGAATGGCAAATGCCCTGGCTGTGGTTCATAGTTTTGGCTGCTGTCATGAGAAGAGAAGGTGATTGTATTTATTGGTGTAAGTTTGTTTACAAGGAGCTGGGACTTCCCTGGTGGCACGGTGGTTAAGAATCCGCCTGTCAATGCAGGGGACACGGGTTCGAGCCCTGGTCTGGGAAGATCCCACATGCCGCGGAGCAACTAAGCCAATGCGCCACAACTACTGAGCCCGCAAGCCACAACTACTGAGCCCACGTGCCCCAACGACTGAAGCCCGTGCACCTAGAGCCCGTGAGCCACAACTACTGAGCCTGAGCTCTAGAGCCTGTGCACCACAACTACTGAGCCCACGAGCCACAACTACTGAGCCCACGTGCCACAATGACTGAAGCCCGTGTGCCTACAGCCCGTGCTCCACAACAAGAGAAGCCACCGCAGTGAGAAGCCTGCGCACCACAACGAAGAGTAGCATCCACTCGCCGCAACTAGAGAAAGCCTGTGCATAGCAACAAAGACCCAACGCAGCCAAAAATAAATAAATAAAATAAAAAACAAGGAGCTTTACAGGAAATTTGTAAAGAAACCCTCCTTCATTCCACTGCTCTTAGAGACTCTGTGAGCCCAACACGCAGGATCTTTTCTGGGTCTCTAAGCGCCTCAGCCATGATGTGCATAGTAGTCATGCGTCTGTTGCAGGCCTTTCTTTGTTAAAATCACAATTTTAAGAGCATCAACAGTATAAAATGTCACTCCTGAGTGGGAGGTTGATTTGAAATGACAGATGAGAGAATAAAATTTGCCAGATGTTAATTCCCTGACGGCTACTGTCACAGGTTTTTGCGAGAACTGAGAGCAGACTTATTCTAACGCCTCTGCTCCTTCCTACGTTCCTCCTGCTTAAGAGTAAAGAGGCGAATTGCTCGGGGAAACCCCCAGGCAGGCAGCTTCCTGGAGACGGAAGGCCAACATCTGTGTGTGATGAGGAAGCCAGTGAATCACTGCATATTGGCATCAGCCCCTCACCATCTGTGGCAGAGCAGCAGTAGTCAATCCCTCTGGCAGTACCTGGACATGACTCTTGAAATGATCTATGGGATACCAAGAAGGCTGAAGAAACAACGGGAATTCCCAGGACTCCAGCACAGAAGCTCAGTTTTCCTTTGTTTTAGGTCCAGAAGTACGGTTCTGACCGGGACGTCCCTCCAAGAAGATGAGGACTGGTCCACAGCCAATATCCAAGGGGCCAGCTGAGAAGTTGAGGGAAGCTCTGGGGTGAGTTTGATCCAGGAAAGAGATGGGACCTTGTGTGAGCAGCCCTAAAGGGTTCTCTTAGGAAGGATTCTCTGGAAACCCTTTGATTTCTGCGATTCTAGGGTTCTTCCACTTAGAAATGAAGTGATAAGAGTAGGAACAGCTGCTGTAGACTGATGGCCTACTATGAGTCAAGCTCGCCGATAAGTGCTTTACATGCATGATGTCTTTTAAGCTGTTAAATCACCTCATGATGTGGGTTCTCTAATTATCTTTATTTTGTAGATGTTGAAACTGAGGCTCAGAAGGTAAAGCAGCCTGCCCACGGTCACACAGAGCTAGGACTCACACCCAGATCTGCCTGACACCCGAGAGCCCCTGCTCTGAACCACCCTGCTGCTGCCTGCCCTCGTGTGTGCACGCAGCGCCCTGTGAAGGGACGCGCCCTTTCCCATTCATCCCCCGTCTCTGCTGTGATGGTGTGAGGCCCAGCGGGCAGGTGCCAGGTGCGATAACCCCCTGCTGCAGAGGAGGGAACTGAGGCACAGAGAGGCTGAGCGAGCTGCACACGGTCCCGAGGGTAGGTGACGGAACCAAGGCTGGATTCGCCCCACCGTCCCGTCCGCTGCTCCTGGAAATCTGTTGTTTTTCAGCCTCTGCTGCTTCTCTAGATGAAGGTGTGATGGGGGGAGAGCGAAATTGTCCGAACCCAATTAATTCGGAAGAGTACATAGTAAAGCCCTTAGGATGGAAAATCGTTATTTTTGTTGTTTTTAGACAACACCTGAAAACTTGCCATAAACAAAGCCTAGAGTTTTAGTCTCACTGACCGGCTCCTAAATGCTCTTTGATGTGATAACAAACTTGATGCAGTAAAACTCTACTGTAAGTTGCCTAAACGAAGTCAGTCAGTGTTTCCCTTATGGTCACTCGTGAGAACAGAGTGGACACAGGTGGGCAGGGAGGGCAGCGAGCAGGGAGGGCAACGTGCAGTGAGGACGAGACAGCAGAGCGCTGAGAGCCTCTGACCTGGAGCCGTGGAGCGAATGACCGCACTTACAGCACTCTTTGTGACTAAGCATTAGAGGTTTAAAACACAAAAACAAAAACCCTGATCCATGGCAGCCTGGTCGAGGTGCTCGTCTTGCCTTTACCTTTTATTGATACACACTGAATATTTACAGATGAAATGATAAGCCTGAGATTTCATTCCGAATCATCCAGAGGTGGGGTAGATGGATGGAGAGGGTAACCGAGATTGGCCACTTGTTGAAACTGTCGACACTGGGTGATGGGTACGTGGGGTTCATTATAACATCAGCTCCACTTTGTGTGTGTTTAACAAATTCCATGGTCAGAGGTTTTAAATTTTCAAGATCCTCTGTTTCATCATAGCCAGCTAGTACCATCCATGGGTGATCCGGGGGACTGTCCCTCCAGGGAGGAGACCCTGAAAGGCTGAGAGCTGCAGAGTGACTCAGAAATGAACCGCCAGCCACTCAGCTACTTCAGAGGACTGAGCAGGGTGCAGCTATGGGCCTGCTCCTGATTTTGGAGTCAGAGGCTTGGGAAGAGCACGAAATATAAACTTCCATGTCTAACTCATAGGCACAGAGCTTAACACAAGATCTCGGCAGGGGTGAGTAATGCTCACGAGTAAATGAGTGTGTGATTCCCTAGACAAAGCAGTGTTTGCAGAAATGGAATTGGTCATGCAGCAAAATTCATGGGTTTGGGGTCCAGAGTGTTGGTTCAGACACACCAGTTAAGTCAAAAGTTAAGATTTCTTCATCTGCAGAAACAAATAGCCTACTTGCACTTTTTCTTTTCTTTCCTTCTTTCTTTCCTCCCTCCTTTCCTTTCCTCCTTCCTTTTTTTTTTTTGATAACCTTACCAAATCAAGTTTGGAGGTCACACAAATTCACTATAAATAACTTCTGACATTAGAAGATAATTTTCCTGAAATCATCTCCACACTACATTTTTCTTAATCCTTTGTAGGCTATACGGGATCTGTAACAGCAGTAGTTTTCTGGGGTTCAGTGGCTCAGGGTCAGTGTGTCTACTTCCCTCTCATTCAATTGACGGTCTTCTGCCCAAATAGCCCACTTGCAGGTTAAGTGTCATTTTTAATCAGGAAGACAACCATTTAGGTGTCTGTTTTCTCCTGCCTCTTTATCTTTTCTCACTTAAGCCTCACAAACACACTGTCATGTTGGTGTTTGTATTAGTTTGCTAGGGCTGCCAGAGCGAATACCACAGACTGGGGGGCTTAAACAGCAGACGTTTATTTCCGTTCTTTCCTCACAGGCCTGGAGGCTGGAAGTCCAAGATCAGGTTGTCTGCAGAGATCGTTTCTTCTGAGGCCTCTTCCTTGTCTGAATTGTCTTGGCTTTGAATCCTCCCACAGGGGGACTGGGAAATAGGCAGGAAGGGGAGTGACTCTCCCTAGATCCCAGAGCAGACCCAGGCCTGTTTCAGTTGTGTTCTGTGCTGCGCCGGCCATTTATGGAACCCTTCCTTTGCTAAGTCTGGGCATGAGCTCCCTGTGATACTGGCCCATGGGCTTTACAGGTGCTGTAGGTGTTTCTAGGTCTATACACCTGAGGGCTTCCCGTGGAAGCTGGTGCCAGAACGACCCCCACTGTGCAGATGCGGAGACTGGGGAGGCCCTGAGAGGTACATGGCTTGTACAGGGCCACATCCCAGAGGAGAAGGAGGAGCCGGGTCTGAAACCAGCTGTGTCCTCAGAGCCGGGGCCCTGGCGGCACCGAGGCCTCCCCACGGCTGTAGGGTGGTGGCACGCATTGGTGTCACTGTGCATGGACACGGCAGGGGTGAGGGGTGAGCGGTCAGCAGCCCAGAGGTACCCTGGGGGAGCTTTGTGGAAGGAAGGCACCCGGGCAAGGGGACCCCAGGAAATGACGTCACTTCCCTGGCCATAGAGCCCAACAGAACCTGGCACCTGGGGAACCCGGCATCCACGTCCTAGAGGAGCCCCCTACCTGGCTCACTGGGTTGGAAACATGTTCTGCTGGGTGCACAGATCCAGAGGCCGTGGCCTCAGGAAAGGTCAGAGCCAGAGTGTCTGGAAACGCTGTCGCCAGCGCTGGGGCAGGTCTCACCTGAGGGGCCTTCGGACCTTCTTGCAGAGGAATGCACAGGTAACACAGGGGGCCCCAGGCCAGGCCGGCCCAGGCCACTACTCTGAGCCCACCGGTAGCCCTATGTCCCCCTCCCTGGACGTGTGGAGGTCGGGGCTTCTGTGGGCTGGGTCTGCCTGCAGCTAGAGCAGGTTGATGAGGGGTCAGAGGCCGGGGGCGCCGGTCATGTCCACACCTCCGGTCAAAGCTGGCTGGGTGGGATGGGGAGAGCCAGGGCAGCGCCCTTCTGCCCGAGGTCCACCCCAAGCCGTCTAGGTGGATCTCTCTCCTCCTGGGTGGGGGGAGAGCAGACACAGGTCTGTGCCTGACCCGGGAGCAGGAGGTCGAGGGGGCGGCGGCGGCAGCGGCGATCACGGCCGGGCGGGGCTCTGGTACCTCCGGGCCGGGCCGGCCGCTGGTCCCTGTCATGGCAGAGCCTCACGTTGGAGATCGGCGACGAGCTCATCCAGGGGGACACCCGACCCACCATCTCCCCGAGTGAGGGGCCGGGGCGCCACGCTGCCCGCGAGGGCCGGCGCAGGCTCTGGGTGAGTGTGGCCATGGAGGGTTCCGCGGAACCGGGGCCCAGAGGTAAGCGGGGAAGGCCTCCTGCCCAGACGCCACCCAGGCCACTCCCCAGGCTCCAGCCCCGGGCTTCCACGGAGCTCAGCACACCCGGCTCTGACCTGGAGCACCACGTGCACCTTCCCCCGAGTCAGTTGCAGGACCTGGAGCCCACCCAGGGCAGAGCACAAGGGTGAGAAGGCCGGGAGTGGGTGCATGTGAGGGCGTGGGGAGGGGTGAGTGCTGGGCCACACGGGGGGGGAGGGGGAGTCCCCAGAGGCTGGGGTTGGGCCCGGAGCCAAGGCTGGCCTGAGGCCACCCATCTCATGGACTGCCGTCAGAGAGGACATCCTGCTGTGAGTTCCTGGACCGGGAATTCTCTGGGAAGCTCTGGGAAGAGTTCTGTCCTCGGAAGGGCACATGGAAAGGCAGGCTTGTGGGTCATCTTTTCTCCTCTCACAGCTTCAGCACTTCCCCGGAACTTAAACCTGGCTCCAACTCCCAGACCTGTCTATCTGGAGGCGTTAGCCGCAGGTGCAGGACCCAGGGGCCAACGAAAGCGAAATCCCAGCCTAAGGAATAGCCTGCCAAAGACCCCGCGCCGGGGGAGGATTTACCACCCCAGCAGGAAGAACCGGCACGTGTGCCTGCAGGAGACCCAGAGCCAGGTCCCAATTCACCACCCCTCAGGGAGAACCAGCAGCCGCCCTGGCAGGAGACCCAGAGCCAGAGGCTGATTTACCACCTCTGTGGGGAGAACGTGCCCCAGCTCCTGCAAAAGCCCCAGAGCCACACGACGATCACCCCACCCCTGCAGGGAGAACGCGCACCTGCTTCGGCAGGAGACCCAGAGCCATTTCTGGAAACACCGCCCCCAGGGGCAGAGCCGGCTCTGCCACCACCACCCCTGTCTGCTCCTGAGGTCCAGCACCGACGCTCGCCCCCATCCAAACGGGCTTCCCTTCCCCTGAGGTGGTTTTCACTTGGTTTGTTTGTCATTTTCTTGTTTTCTTTCACATTGTTTATGGCATTCTCTACTTTGTTTTTTCAAGTTTAACATAATAAAATGTAGGTTCTTTCCATTGTAAGTTGATTGTGCAATTCGGGAAGATTAAGGACATTTGCAGCGCTGTGCAACCATCAGCGCTGTCTACTTTCTCACCCTTTCATTCCCCCCCACCCCCAGTAAAACCCTGTATTGAAATCATGCCCCCCCCAGCCCCTGACAACCCCCAGTCCTCGTTCTTCCTCTGTCCCTTTACCTATCCTGGATGTCTCCCGTCAATGAAATCATACAAAAGGTGGCTCTTGGTGAGTGCCCACACGTTCTCCAAGGGGACTGGGGAACTCTTGTTTTGGTTTTCCGTTGAAATAGCATTTTGTGATTTGAAAGGCCAGTCCAGGTGGACAAAAGATGTCCAAAACGAAGCCCTGAAGGTAAATATGTGCATAACGTCATGGTAGCCACTGCTGTTGTGTGGCAGACCCCAGCCAGAAGACGGAGGGAGATGCTGAGGTCTTCCTCTGGCACAAAAATAACAAAGCCACCAACCAACCAACAAAACTCAACCAAGAAACACAGCTGCAAAGACAAAGCACACCACCAGCTGGGAGAGCATTCCTCATAACCCATTCACGCATTCAGAGACCTTTACATTCTAGTCATTTAAAAAGGAATTTACTCAGGAGAAGACTTGGACACTCACGATCTATTCCCAGGGACCAGTGTCGGCCTCACCGTCAGCCTGCGGTTAGCTTGCTGCTGCCACGTCCGGACCGAGCTCAGCAGCGGCCCGGCGCTCGGTAAGCGGCGCCCTGTCCATCTCCTTCCTTCTCCTTCCTTCCCTGGTGGCGGCCCGTTGGCGGTGAACTCTGGCGGAGTGGTGATGGATGCGGAGTTGGTTTTGTGAAGAAACGCTGTCGAGTCTCCTCACTTTCAGACGCCAGCACGTTACATCTGTTCCACCGCCTGCCCAAGCCGCAAGCGCCGTGTCCCATCGGGACTGTTGCGACGCCTCCCGATGGAGCCCTCGTCCCCTCCAGCCCGCGGCCTCCCGCATCCTCCGATGGGCCACGCAGCCGCTCCTCAGGTTCTCGGCCCGGCCGCGCTCTCTCTGACACTCGCGCTCCGGGTACCCGCACGGCTTGCCTCCCCGCTCTCTCCATCTCTCTAGTCAGTTGAAAGCGTCTCAGCAAAGCTTGCCCAGGTGCCCTCCTTTTAAATTGCCGGCAGACACCTCTTCACCCTGACAGCCCGTTCCTCTTACACTGTTCTGCGTTTTCCCCTAAGAATTCCATCTTCTTGCATGCTACCCTGTTTATCTCTTTATCAGATATATTGTTAATTTTGTCTCCCCCTCCCAAAGACAGAAATCTTCTCCTGCTTCTTTTCCCCCAGATGTGTCCCAGGGGCCTAGTATCCCAACACTACCAGGGACATAATAATCTCTGAGTGTGTACAGAAGGAATGAAAGACACAAAGATATCTTCTGTATTAAAAAAGATATGAAGAGGTGATTTCAGTTCCTGACACACAAACTGGTTCCTTTTTTATTATCTCATTATGCTTAGTTCTATATTGGAATTAATGGATGGGCTAAAGTGCTTGAATTTCCACCAGTGGGGTAACTAGCAGGGAATGGAGTGGTCACACTCAGGTTTGTTACATCTCTCTCGACTTTGGGTTCTTTTCGCTGTCAGCCTCTCTTCTCAGGGTTAATGTGATTCTGTTTGCGGGCTGTGATCAAATCTACTCATTCCACTTAGATATAAAATTGATCTTGGTGGTCTGATAAAGTTTGTAAACCAGTATTTTCCTGAGTAAAAGATCCAGTGAAAGTTAACTAAAAAAACAGACAATTCCTAAAGCATTTATCACACAATCGGGAAAGTATATTTAATGTGAGTTAAAGTTCTGTTGAATTTCATTTATTTTGTTTTGCTGCATATAAAACAATTTGAAGATAAAACACGTCTTAGACATAGGAATGTTTGAATGTGGAAAGTTAAACCATTCTGTAAGATTTTCCAAACTAGCTTAAGTTTGCTAGGAGGAGAGAATGACCATTTGGTAGAAATTGTGAAAGACTAAAGGTATGAGTGTGGGTGGATTTGGAAGAGATTTGGCTCACTGATCCAGGACCTCTTTGAATAAATCTGTCTCATAGACCAAAACTCTAGAATGTTTGCCATGTAAAAATATATGCTTGATTTGGGGAAGATGGATTTGACAGGCTCTTACCGTTGTTTCTTGGGCTTGGGGTACAAGGCCTTGAGGATTTAGTCCATTGCAAAAGTATATCCAGTTTACAAGGTAAAGAAATGGGAGTTTGAAATAATCTGAGAATTTTTTTTGTTTTCTGTATAAAAACATGCACGATAATTACTCATTAATCTATTTTTAAATAGAAGAAGATTGCCACTAAATTCCCCAAGAAAATAAGACAAGTTATAATTAGATATCATCTTGTCTAGCTTATAAAAAAGGGAGGCAAGGGGTCAAGTTTCTGCCTCTCTTTGGGGAAGTGTTACCGTATCTTATCAGTGGAACTTGGCCATGGCCGCACCTCTCCTTTCCTCCACCTTCTCTAAGATAAGAGTAATGAGGCACTGCTCAGAATTCTGAAATTAAACTGAGTCTCACCATAAAATAACTGAGAAGTTAGTGTGAGTGATATTTATCATACGGTGTGCTGTATGAATTCAGTAGAAATTTAGAAAAACATCACAGCTTGGTTGGTTTCTATTTGTTTGAGTTGTGAATATTTATTTTACTGTTCTTGAAAAGATTCAATTAGTTAATAGAGCCTGCTAAAAAGAAGAGCTTTCCTGATTTTGTCAAAGATTTCTAAAGAGCAACTTTAGTGTATAAGCACTAGGATAATGTGGATACATTATAAATGACATATGATTCATAATGTTTTTAGTATTTATAGTTAGTTGATTACATTGACCAAGAATTGGAAGTAAGAATGATAAACAACTGTCCTATTTATAGATCTAATACAGAGTCAGATCTTTTGGTGGGGGGGGGGGATTGAATATGTGGTACATTACTGAGTAACTTCCACTATCGGTGTCTATTATGTTTAGTCTTTAGTCTCGTGATCATCTCCAAGGAGACACACGGTGCAGTGTCATCATAATTGTAAAGGCAGTCAGCATGCAAGGAAACACATGTTATTTAAAAAATTTGATTCAACATTGGAGTCTCATATTTTGAATGAAAACAAAAAAAAATCATTTTTTTCTTCTGCTTCCCTTTAGGCACCATTCAAGTTGACTTGGCCAAGTGTCAGACAAATAGAAATGAAAGTTAAGACTGAAGGTGGGAAGAGCAGGGAAAAATGGATGGAAAACAAAACATTCAAAAGAAGCATGACCGGGCTTCCCTGGCGGCGCAGTGGTTGAGAATCTGCCTGCCAATGCAGGGGACACGGGTTCGAGCCCTGGTCTGGGAAGATCCCACATGCCGCGGAGCAACTGGGCCCGTGAGCCACAACTACTGAGCCTGCGCGTCTGGAGCCTGTGCTCCGCAACAAGAGAGGCCGCGATAGTGAGAGGCCCGCGCACCGCGATGAAGAGTGGCCCCCGCCCGCCGCAACTAGAGAAAGCCCTCGCACAGAAACGAACACCCAACACAGCCAAAAAGAAAGAAAGAAAGAAAGAAAGAAGCTTTCATTAAAAAAAAAAAAAAAAAAAGAAGCATGACTAAGTTTGCATAACCTCGGTGTAAATAGGTCACGCATCTGGCAGCTACAAAGTCTCAAAAGGCAACAACAGAAAGGGCTTCAAATGGTCCTTTTTCTCTTTTCTCTGACCCCTGTGGGAGGAGGGGTGAGAGAATGTGTATCTTTTTTTTTTAAATATGTCCACGAATTGAACTTTTCTTTCTTCCTTCCTTCCTTCCCTTCCTTCCTTCCTTCCTTCCTTTTGCCAGGTCTTAGTTGTGGCAGGCGGTCTCCTTAGTTGCAGCTCACTAGCTCCTTTAGTTGCGGCACATGTGCTCCTTAGTTATGGCATGCAAACTCTTAGTTGCAGCATGAATGTGGGATCTAGTTCCCAGACCAGGGCTCCAACCCTCATCCCCTACATTGGGAGGTGGATTCTTAACCAATGCGCCACCAGGGAAGTCCCGAGAATGTATATCTTAAAGAGAGGAAACAAGGTGTCCCTTCTGTGAGGACACACACTCTAGTAAAAAGGACCAGGATGGAGAGGGAAACTATTTCCACTCCAGGTTTGGTTACTTTGGCAAACCAGCTCTCTCATACCCTAGATGAGTCACCTCAAAGGGAGATCATTGAAGTTCTTAATCTTCAACTCCATTAAATGAAGGCTCCTAAAGGAAACCAACACCCCACCCCAGTTTCTTGGGGGATCTTATTGCAAAGATCCAGGACATTGAAAAGATATTGTCACAAATTAAATACTTTGGGTGCCTTTAGCCCTCTAACCAGCCTTTTCAGTGTCCTCCCAATTCTCAGTGATGGGACTCTGAGGAACTACGGGCCTTTCCCAGTCACCCCTTTCAATGGGTCTGAAGAAATATTTCTCCCGTTTGGGATGAATTACTTCCAGTCTTAACTGACAGCAGAGCCACACTTTGGGTGCTCAACTGCAGTACTCTAAAGCAGCCCCTAGAACAGTTCAAAGAGTAGGGATCTCTAACGAACCTCAAGGTGTTCCTGTCTCTGAACCTATTCCCTTTTGTTTAGGCCATTTAAGAGATATCAACTCTTTTTTCCTTAGTTCTTCTGCCCTATCCATTTATTAGGCTGAGACTTCTTAGAGAAGTATCATGCCAGAATTTATTTCTCCCAAAAGGGGGAAATAATTCTAGAATTTGTTAGTAGTCATCTAAGTTATCTACCAGGTGAATTAAATGAAACTTTGACATGTTTTGTCTCTGATGGTAATAGAACTGATTCTGGAAACACTGATCATTTGTCCCTATTGAATCAACTACCATTTTTCTTATGGCAAAATCTTCAACTAATATTGGCAAAATTCACAGCACACCTCCCATCAAAATTCAAAGAGACCCCTCAAGACCTCTTCCCAGAATTAATCAATGCCCTGTAAGTAAAGAAGCCCTTCAAGGCATAAAGCCAGTAATAGAAGATTACAAGGCTCAAGGCCTCATTATCCCCTGTACTAGCTCTGTAACACTCCCATTTGACCAGTGAGAAAATCTAACGACCAAGGATGGAGGTTTGTCCAGGACCTCTGAGCAATAAACATTGTTATCCTAGACCCTCTTGTTCCAAACCCTCATGCATTACTAACATCCATTCCCACCAGAGGTAATTGATTTACCCAGTCCTTTCTTTAGTATCCCAATTGAAGGAGCTTGCTAATACCGTTTTGCCTTCACTTTGGAAGAAAAGCAATTTATCTGGATGGTAATGCGTCAGGGCTATATTAAGAGTCTTTATTTCTCAAAAATCCTGAAGGCTGATCTGGATAACATAACGTTCCCTACAGGTTCTACTTTCTTGCAATATGTGGATGATTTGTTTCTTTGCTCTCCTTCTCAAGCCTTCTCATGAAAGATACCGTGTACTTGCTAAAGCTTTTAGCCTTAAAGGGACATAAGGTTGTCAGTGAAAAATTGCAGTTGGCCCCAACTCAGTTTTGATATTTAGAGCATCTGATGTCAGAACAAAGACTAAACCTAGATCCAAATAGACTTCATGGTGTCCTAAATTTTCCAAAACCCACAACTAAGCACCAACTGTGTGGTTTTCTTGGGCTAGTTAGTAATTGCTGAAATTTGATTCCAAAATTCCCACTTATGGCCAAACCTCTGTGAGTTTTACTCCACAACCCCAGCCCAATTTTATAAGAAGAACCAAATGACTTAGCTTTCAAGGACTTAAAGGAGAGTTTGATGAAACTATCTGCCCTTGGGCATCTCAATTATTAGATTTCCTTTTCCTTTTTGTATGTAAAAAGGAAGTGATTTGCCCTAGGGGTACTCACCCAAAAAACACAGAGACCATCATGGACCTATATTACAGCCAGCAACTGGACCCTGTGGCACAGAGATACTACCCCTGCCTTAGAGCCATTGTAGCCACTGCCCTTTTGGTTAAGGCCACCAAGAAAATTTTTGTGGGATACCTTTTAACCACTTTTGTACCTCATGCAGTAGAATCTCTCTGAGTTCTCATCACACTCAAAATTTCTCAGCCAGCCACCTCACCTCCTGTGAAATCCTTTTGTTAACTGTCCCTCACATAATTCTTTTACACTGTAATAACCTTAACCCAGCTACTCTTCTCTCCATCACCAACAAAGCCCTGCATGACTGTTTATTGCTGATGGGCCACCTCCTGTCTTCTTGTAATGATCCGCAGGAAATTCCATTGGGTAAGGTGACTTCTCATGGTTCACTGGTGGTTCTTATTTAAAAGGTGACAATGGCAAGTATTGTGCTGGATATGCTATTACAACTCCTTTTGATGCTGTTGAGACAGCATCTTTACCTACGGCTACTTCAGCCCACGAGGCTAAATTAGATGCTTTTACATGGGTTTGTACTTTAGCCAAGGACAAAACTGCCAATATTTATATGGGTAGCAGATTTACTTTTGGAGTAGCTCATGATTTTGGAACGTTGTGGAAACGTGGCTTTCTTACTTCCAGTGGAAATAAAATTAAAAATTGTCTCTAAGTTCAGGAATTATTGAATGCAATACTTTTACCTGCCACTTTAGCTGTTAATATTCCAGGGCACTCTAAACTTGACTCTGGAAGCTAAGGAAAGTCACCTTGCTGATATTTTCACAAGGAATTATACCTTTAAAGAGACCAACAGCAGTGAAAACTCTGCCATGGTCCCAAGGGATATTTCCCCAAATGGTAATTTAGAAAGACTGCCTAGGGAGGCCCAAAAATCGGCCTCAGAAAAGAAAAAAAAGATTGGAAATTCAACAATTGTTGGTTTGATAAAAAGAGAAAGCTCTAGTTTGAACCACATAGCAACCTATTCCTGTTGGAGACTCTAAAATTCCCACTCCTCTCCTCACCACTGTACATGTACTGAACGATTTTCTACTGAAAAGCAATGACAGCATTCACGAATCTATATTGGTGGGGAAATATTAACAAGGTCGCAGGAAGTGCCTCACTTTTCCCACTTGTCCAAAACACAACCCAGGGAAGCCTGTTCACTCTGCCCCTGGACATTTTAAACTGCCTAATGGACTATTCAAGGTCTAGAAATGGATTCCATACACCTTCTTCTGTCTAATGGATAAAAATGTGTTTTAGTCATGATCTGTATGTTTTCACGTTTCCATATAGACAGGCCACTGCCTCTTCTGAGGCTAAAGTCCTTTTGGAAAAGACTATCCCTACCTACCTGAGGAACTCCTCTCGAACTTCATAGTGATCAAGGAACCCATTTTACTGGCCAGGTGCTTTAATAAGTCTGTGCTGTTGGCCAGTTTCACAACACTTTCACTGTGCTTACCACTAGCAGCATTAAGACTCAAAATTTGTAGAGGCCACCCAAATACCTTGGCCAAAAACATTGCTGTTGGTCTTTCTTTTTTTAAATTAATTAATTAATTTTTAAAATAAATGTATTTTATCTACTTAGTTTTGGCTGCGTTGGGTCCTTGTTGCTGTGCGCGGGCTTTCTCTAGTAGCGGCGAGCGGGAGCTACTCTTCGTTGCGGTGCACGGGTTTCTCATTGCGGTGGCTTCTCTTGTTGTGGTGCTTGGGCTCTAGGCATGCGGGCTTCAGTTGTTGTGGCATGTGGGCTCAGTGGTTGTGGCTCGTGGGCTCTAGAGCACAGGCTCAGTAGTTGTGGCGCACGGGCTTTGTTGCTCCACAGCATGTGGGATCTTCCCGGACAAGGGCTCGAACCCATGTCCCCTGCATTGGCAGGAGGATTCTTAGCCACTACACCAGCAGGGAAGTCCCTGTTGGTTCTTCTAAAGTTCAGATCCACCCCTTTTGGAGCTCACAAATTCTCACCCTTGAGATGCCCAATGCACTTGGCTCCTGCTTCTTTTGACACCAGTTGATCAAAGGAGAGATACTCCAGTATGGCAAATGCCTAATTCCTTCTATTAAAATTGCCATGTTTTGGTAGAGCAATCTTCTCACAGCTCATCCTCAGAGACAACAAAGACCTTAAGCATCACACCATGCAACCTGGAGATTTTGTCTATTGGAAGACACTTCCAGAAGTATTCTCTCCAACCTCACTGGAAAGGCCCCTATCAAGTACTGCTAACCAATTCTGTGCCACCAAACTCCAAGGAAGAGGCTCTTGGATCCACATGACAGACCTAAAGATAGCATGACCCCTCACTGGACCTGCACCCTCATCTGTTGCCTGAAAACAAAGACTTCTCAGAATTGAAGCAGATGCCACGATGAGGCAAGTTTTACCAAGATACTTGGGCCAGGCTTGTTGGAAGTTTGTGGCCAAACTTTGATGTTGATATAATGCTTCAAATGATATCCATAACATATGGACTTTAGATAAAAAGCGCCTGTGAGTTCTCCCTACTAGCCCTCCTTGTTACTTGAAAGTGACCCTAATAGGTTTCCTATTTATGCACTTTCCCTCCGACGTGAGACAATACACCCAGGAATGGTCTTTCCTGACATTGAGGGCAAAAATCCACTGCAGCTAGAAAACCTGATTCTTGATCGGTGATGCTTTCAGAGAAAGATCTTGATCAAAAGGGGAAATGTAAAAAATTAATAAACAGAAACCCCACTTAAGTAGAGTTGGGAGACCAGAAGGGGAGTTCTCATGCCCTGCAATGATATCAGAGCCCAAAAGGAGAAGAACGACTCCTCTTCTTTTCTGGCAAGGACTCAGCCAATGAAAATCCATGGACTATTTACTGTAGCCCCCCACCTTCCTTTTTCTCTCTATGAAAGTGTTCTCCTTCCCTTGCTATGCAGGGACTTGCATGTGGCTCACCATGATTGCAGACCTCAAACTGCAGTTCTCTACTGATCCCAGATAAACCCATCTTTGCTGTAGAAATATCTGTCGGTCTATATGTTTCAGGTCAACACAAGTATTGGGGTCAAAATTTTTCAAGTAAAATGAGCTAAAAAAAATGGAGTAGGCCCGTAGTGTTCTGGAAATGCTTCTCCCCCCTTAGGATTTATAGTGAATTAAACTAAATTACTTTTGAATATCAGAGGAAAGATTAGCTACTTGATATCTTTTTTTAAAAATAAATTTATTTATTTATTTTATTTTTGGCTGCATTGGGTCTTTGTTACTGCGCACAGGCTTTCTCTAGTTAAGGCAAGCGGGGGCTACTCTTTGTTGTGGTGCGCGGGCTTCTCATTGCGGTGGCTTCTCTTGTTGCAGAGCACGGGCTCTAGGTGAGTGGGCTTCAGTAGTTGTGGCACACGGGCTCAGTAGTTGTGGCTCGCGGGCTTAGTCGCTCCGCAGCATGTGGGATCTGCCCGGACCAGGGCTCAAACCTGTGTTCCCTGCATTGGCAGGTGGGTTCTTAACCACTGTGCCACCAGGGAAGCCCATTGTGGGAAGATCCCTAAGAGGTTTTATAATTTAATAAAATTTCTTGGTAACCAAAGTAACTTTCAGAAATTCACTTTGGAAAATTTATGAGTAAAATCTGTCTCAGTTTATTAAAAAACAATGAGTGTGTTTTCCATCAAATTTTTCCATTTTTACCAACACTCATTGGTAAATCTTGTGTCTCTGCACCTTTGGCTGTGAAAATAAAATAGTGCAACAAGTTTGATGGTGACAGTGCTCTCTGTCTTCAAATTTACTTAGAATTGAAAATATCATAACAAGCAACTGACTGGAATTTATAACTCAGCTGTTCTGAGTACAAATAAAACATTGAATATTAAAATAATGTTTTATTTTTACAATTATCATTGCTCTGTGTCTAGATTATTCTGAAACTTTAAAATAGCATTAAAGGAGAGCAATATATTTTTGACTCTACTAAAATATTATTTTAAAAGTAAGAAATAAAGTGACATACAAAATTATTACCTTTTAACTCAAATTCCTCCTGCTTCACTTGCTACTGAGAGTAAAGATATATTTACAGCAGAATCCCAAATCTAGAGGTGCTCTGAACCACTGTGTACTTGGCATGCAGAAAATTGTGTGTTTCTTTTTTGAGACCCTCTCCATTACTCAGTACTCATCCTACGCGCATTTCCTGGGAGGGGGCAAACGTGAGAGTCTGTCTGAAGAGCTTTACTTCCTCTGTTGTGGCATCCATAGCTTTTGGTATTCTCCTGGGCTGCCCCCCAACTCCAGCTGGCTGCCCGCCCTTTTGCTATCTCCTCCAGGGATTTTCTCTCTGCCTTGCAGTATGACTCCAGCTTTTCTTCCACCAGCTCTTAGTTATATCTCCTGCCGCACAGCTGGTAGACACAGTTCTTTCCTTTATAATACAGTCTTCCCCTTCCCAGAGCACGTAGAGATGGAAGCAGGGGGCCAGAGAGGCTGAGGTGAGACAGGGCCACCAAGGGAGTGGGCTGCATAGGGTGTT
The DNA here is from genome assembly GCF_028021215.1 of Eschrichtius robustus. Lineage (NCBI taxonomy): Eukaryota > Metazoa > Chordata > Mammalia > Artiodactyla > Eschrichtiidae > Eschrichtius > Eschrichtius robustus. Next base: position 66,769 of record NC_090827.1, read on the forward strand.
GGCCAGGCTGGGCAAGCACAGTCCAAGTCTGTACGGGAAATGAGTCCCCTTCTCCCCCTGGCCCCACAAGATTTATGCCTTGCATCTCAGGCTGGCCACTTCATATGGTAATTTCCCCTTCCTCCCTTCCTTCCTTCCTCCCTCCCTCCCTTCCTTCCTTCCTTCTTTCCTTCCTTCCTTTTTTCCTTCCTTCAATATATTCTAAGCACTTATGTGCCAGGCATTATGCAAAACCTTTCATGGATAAATAAAAGCCCTGTTACAATAAATGGTCCCCAGTCTAAACATATCTGCATCCGAGTAATAATAGCATTCATGTTCTTTTCCACAAGATTTCTGTGTCATCCAGAGCTCTAAACTCACTCTAAATTTTAGTAAGAGGAAGCCTCTTATTCTTTCAAACAGCAGAAAATTCCCTTTTGCAATCCCAACAGGACTTGAAAGCAAGAACACAAATCTTTCAAACTGAGGGATGTGTCTCAGCAAATCTTTCAGTATATCTGAAACACACAGAATCTTTTATTTCAGTGACCCAGCCTGTCTGGTCAGTGCCCACAAAAGACCTCTAGGGGGCAGTATGGCTCAATGCTGCAACCCTCAGGGATGTTAAACATTCAAAACCTCAGGATGATTTTTATGGATTGGTTTCTATCTGGCTAATGAACCGTTTCTAGGGAAAAGGTCACTAGAGGAGAAAGCGAGTTGTGTCATTTTATCATTCCCTCTTTGTCCTGCTTTTCTGGCAGATGCTAAATGGAAAGACAGACTTCAGGACACAGAGTTCTACTTAGTTTGGGGAGTGGAAGGAGAGGAGCATTCAGGACTGATGGCAGAGGGTGTTGAATTCAGAGGAGATTTGTTTTTTGTTGTCAAGTCCCTTGGGGAAGCAAGAGAAAGAAGGGTCAGGATTCCTGGTGCTGGTTGAGAGGATGGCTGGGTTCCTTCTCCTAGATTTCAGAGCGAGTTTAAAGCGTTGCCTGACTCCGAAAAGTTCTCAGGTGTACGAGTATTTGCGTGAGGCATCTGTGCGTCTACACTGAGGAAAAGGGACCAGTTAGAGGGGATGAGGGTCCTGAGGAGAGCCAGGCTAGGCTCACTGCCGAGACCCAGCACAGAAAGATCTAAGCCCTTGTGATGAGCTCTGCGGAAATTCAAACACTGTGGGGCATCGTTGGACCGTTATTACAATATGGATATTGTAGATCACAAAATTTTGGTGGATACTGTATTATTTAAGAAATCTTAGACGTTTTTGGAAATAAAGTATGGGCAATTTATAGATAATGTGACTCCTCATAATTCAAGGATTTTCACGCAGTCTATTTAACTAAAGGTTATATTGGCATTTAGTGAATGATATTTTTTTAAAATATAAGAACAGGAATTGTGAAAGAGTTTTTTGGACAAACTGACACATTTGGTATACGTGTTGGTGTGTTATACACACACACACACACACATATGCCTCCATAATGTATCCTAGTATAATCTGAAAGCAGGTGAAATTAATTAATTCTCAGGTCTTTAGGACAAAGGGTCTGAAATTTGACAGTGTTTGGATTAGTAGTAGTGAAAGGGCTAGCAGTCCTCCCGGTAACAGGAGTAGAAACCTTGTCCTCAAGTATGTCGTATTGTCAAGAAACATCAATTACTAAAAACTTGAAAACGGTTGGCAAAATTACTTTGCCTGTGTGGTAACGGTCCCTTTATCTCAGGAGGGTGTTGCTGGTTTGAGTGACCACTACGCTTCGTGGTCTCGGGTCACTGTGCCTCTCATCTCGGCTCCTGGTGGACCTGAGGAACTGTTGTTCCGTGTGGGGATTTGCTCCGTGATGGAGCCAAAGGTGGGTTTACGATGAAGCTAATGAAGCTCAAGTTCCAGCGTCCACAGCCCCCTCCCCCACACCCCTTTGGGAGCTGGGAGCTGCTGGGGTGAAGGTGTTCCAGGTGGGATGGTAATCCAGGCCACAAACCAGGAAGCAGTTTTGTGTAAGGAATCCTGGTAATTGCCTAAAGAGATTTCAGGAAGGAAGCACCTAAATTTCTCAGTCTTCTATAATTTATTGGGATTAAAAAAAAATCTCATTCCAAAAAATTCACTTCTGTGTATTTTGTATTTGTAATTTGTATTCCTTTTCATAGAGCTGACCTCTAAAAATGTATAAACCTGAGGCTGACAAACCTGGATTGATCCCTGACCGTAACAAGTAGATGCAAAATTGCGCAGAAGCTCCAACACTGTGCACATGTTTTCTTGCTCATGTGATGCTACAGGCTGGCTGAATGGGGGGGGGCAGCCTTTCTCCACGCAGTCACTCAGGGGCCCAGGGTGACGGGTATTCTGCATGCACAGTATGGCTTCCAAGGGAGCCGTGGGGTCATCAACGTCCCAGGCAGTCGGAGGAGAAGAAACACGCAGAGTGGCGGGTTCTGTACGCCAGACCAGGGAGTGGCGCCCTTCACTTTTGTTCACAGCCCACTGGGTCAGTCAGGTGCCCTAAGGAAATTGAAGTGAGACAGGGGCATGTCGTCCAGTGCGGTGCTCCGGAAGGAGAGGGGTGAGTCTCTGCAGCAAGCACATTCGTGTAATGCCCCTTATGGTCTGTACAGATGTCCTGTTTCGTACACAACCATTTTGCTGAAGCATGAAAAAGTCTTCTAAAAAAGATATGGCATGAGATCTACAATCTTATTCTAGCACTGTATTTACCTAGCAATTATTTAATAAACACACATAAGTGTAATACTGACTTACACTCTAAGGTGTACTAGTAATTGAGTCTCCCAAACAGGAGCTGTATATTCCAGACTTTAGAACCTAAGAGATTGTCCACATCGTGTCACCAGGAACAGGAAGATTCCAGCCTCCGGGCCTCCTTCAGTCACTGAGGTTAGGTGCACACCCGGAACAACAGCAGCACTGTGGTTACTTAGTCACCCATGTACCACTGAACAAGCAGACACCCTATGAAACAGAAATTAATTGTGTGGTTCCTCTTAATGTGTTGCCTTAAAATGGATGTGCAAATATAAGGATAGATGGTGTATATGATGAAATCATCTCAAATGGCATGGGCATTTAGAGCACACAGAAAATCCACTGATTAGCAAAGAAAGTGATTTTCAAAGCGAATGTTGAAGTTTCTAAAATAACTGTAATGCTTAACATATAGAATTTTTTGAAAATCAAATTAAATGAAATAATGTAGGTAGATGACCGCTAATTACAAAGCACTATAGAAATGCAAGGAATTCTTACTGGTGTTTTTAAGTACTGTTCTAATTTTTTTGTTGTTGAGTCATAGTTGATTTACAGTGTTGTGTTAGCTTCAGGTGTACAGCACAGTGATTCAGTTACACATTTATATATATATATATATATATGTGTGTGTGTGTGTGTGTGTGTGTATATATTCTTTTCAAATTCTTTTCCATTATAGGTTATTACAAGATAATGTGTAGAGTTCTCTGTGCTATAAGTAGGTCCTTGTTGATTATCTATTTTATATATAGTAGTGTGTATATGTTCCTCCCAAACTCCTAATTTATCCCTCTCCCCCCGCCTAAAATTTTCTTTATAATCTCCTCCTAACCTAAGCAGTACATGGTGGATGTCCAAAAATGTATTTATCTGAAAATACTTTCATAACTTGGATTTTTTTTGCAGCAATAGCCTCTATAAATTATAACTGTCAATGGAAAATATGATTTGATATGTGTTTGCTTTACATGTGACTTTCCGTAAAGGGAACCAATGTTAAGAGCAGAGCAAACTGACTGAAAGCTATGTTTACTCTTGACGTATAAAGTACTTCTTGTACCTCAAGTCTTTTTTTCTTTCCCCTTTAAAACTTCTCATCAAAATCAGAGAATCAGTTTTATAAACTAGTCTGGTTCCTGTTTTCACTGTTGCAAATTTTCTGCTAGATAAAAGTAAGTAATCCTTAAATGTTTTTATTACCACAACCTGGAATAATGCTCAAAAATCATAAAAGATGGGCAGTAACATGAAGTTTTAAATAATAAATCATCGGATATTCAAAGCAGCGAATATAAGAAACAGCTTAATAATTACAAAGTCATTACTAAGAATTATATGTAAATAGAAGCTAATAATATGCTGCATTAAGAGAGTTTGGTTGTATATTTCAATCACTGGTTATTGGTTTGGTTAAGGTGATAATATATGATCAATGTAATTTATAGCTGATTAACAATCCCTGAGCCTTTTCCTTTCCAGCTGATTTTATCTAAAGCTTCAGATTCTCATGTATAAAATACAAACAGTTAACTCAAAGGCAGTTGTTACTGTTTTTTTTAGTGTTCAGAAAATTTATTAAGTAAACTACCTAATGGATTTTTTTAAGTGATCAGATATATTAGGAAGTTCTGTGCATTATGCTAATCTTATCCTGAAAATTCCAGATTTATTTTTAAGAAGCTTCTATATATTTAGAAGTTTATTTACAGTATAGTTCAGAAACTACTGCGTCATTTATATGAAAGTAAATAGGGATTTAAGGAAGTATTTTTAGTAAAATAAAAAGTAAGTGACACAGAAGACCATAAAAACAAAATCTCTATGAGGTCAAGGAGGTGGTGGGAAAGTCGTTAAATAACAAAAGTCACTAGACAACAAGAGGTGTATTAAAGGACAAAATGCGTAGTGCAGACAAAACTGCTACGGGAATAGCGAGATGCCGGCATGGGGTGGGGTGGGAAGGCAGGCATCTGGGATGCAGTGGGTTCCTGCTGGCGCCGACATGCCAGTGTAGAGAGGAGGAGCACAGAAAGATTTCACATTAAGCCTCAAAAAAGCAAAAGAAAAGTTCAAAAGTAGGAATTATTCATTATTTTTAAGAGTTAGTGAAAGATTCCTCTACTGTGAAGCAATGAGAAGTGTGTGGGATGTAAGCTGAGCCACGCTTGCGTGCCAGACAGAGCAAAAATTCCTTATGCCTCAAAAAATATGAAGCTGGACTTCTGCTTCTAGAGGGATGAGGTAAACATGTTTTTCCTGAGTCCTCTCATCATGTAAAACTAAAAGCCTGTACCTTTATCTGTAAGACAAACATAAGTAGACTCTGAAAAGTGGAGAGAAGAGACCGCCCAGCCAAGAACCTAAGGACCAGGGAACAACACGGCTATGAGTGGCTTGGGCTTTCTTTTTGCCTCATTATCCCAGAGTTGGAGCTGAAGAAACAGGCCCCGGATACACCAACAGACAGATAAATAAGTAGATAAATCTCCAACGGAAGCCTGCTGTCTCCAGCCGAAGGACCCCGAGAGCAGAAGCTTGAAGGACAGAAAGCTTTTTGACAGCAACAGGTCACATACAGGAAGGGCTGTGACTCTGCCCATCCACACCCCCAGGGGCCAAGTGGGGAGCCCAGCCGTCCACCGCAGCCAGCCTGCGACAAAGCACCCATCGCCCTTCCAGGGTGATGTCACAGAGAGCTGGGAGGGGACCTGGGCCTTTGATCTCACCGGGCGGTAAGGGGCCCACATGGTGCTGGCAGTTAGTGGTATTGGTGGGGTTGTTAGCAGAGCCCACATAGGGAGCGGCAACAAAGCCCTCTTATCAGTCCCGGCGGGGATTGCCCTGGAAGCCTAACGAGTGCGGAGATGGCCCTCAACTTGAGAGTCCACGGGGGCCAAGAGGAAAACCCGGACCGCAGGCCATTTATCCCAGAGAAACGAAGATGTATAGTCACCCCAAAACCTTTACGCAAATATTTACAGCAGCTTTATTTGAAGCAGCTAATAACGGAAAACAACCCAGACATCTTTCAACAGGTGAGCGGTTAAACAAGCTGGTACATCCATACGTTAGAATATTACTCTGCAAAAAAACAAAAGAGTTGTTGATACGTGGAGCAACCTGGATGGATCCCCAGAGCTTTATTCCGAGTGAAAAATAGCCAATCCCAGAAGGTTATAGCCCGTAATTCCATGTAAATATCACTCCCGAGATGACAGAACTCCATGCATGGAGAGCAAATTAGTGGTTAGCAGGTGTAAGGAGCGTGTGGAGGTGCAAGGAGAACGTACCTGGCTACTAAGGGCGCCGTGAGGGCTGCTCCTGCTGGGCGTGTTTATTGCACCGGCACCAACGTGCGGCCGGTGGCGTCACTTTGCTTTGTGCTTCTGCATCACTGTAGCTTCCTGTTGGGGACCTTGGATAAAGGTTGCATGGGATCTCTCTGATTGTTTCTTATAGCTCCATGTGAGTCTACAACTATTTCAAACTTAACATGATTTTAAAGACGTGTGGGATGAGCAGAGGCAAACTATTATATACCAGGTGGGTAAACAACGAGCACCTACTGTAGAGCACAGGGAACTGTATCCTGTGATGTCCTGTGATAAACTATCATGGAAAAGAATATGAAAAAGTACGGATATACATGTGTAACTGAGTCACTTTGCTGTACAGAAGAAGTGAACACAACACTGTAAATCAACTCTACTTCAACAAAACCTTTAAAAATAATAAAAAATGTGGAACAAATTAGGTGGTTTTTCTGCTTTTCAAAAGGACCAAAATTAACTTATCAACCATTAGTCCCCTTTGAGGAAAACCAGCTCTTCATACATATCTCAGTATTGCTTCCCTCACCATCATAGTATTTCATAAGAATAGTTGACTGGTGTTAGTGGTATAGGGTTATAGGTACTACATCCCAAGATACTGCTGTCCTTTACCAAAAAGAGCTCAGTCTCCCCTAAGATATGGTCTCCTGCTCTGTGGTACGCACAACCCAGCGGAATGGGAACACCAATTAAAACACAAAGACCACATTTAGCTCTAGGTCCTTTTATTAACTGCAGCAAGAGGAGAAACGGGATAGTCATCAGAATGATTTTACCATAAAGATATTCTTTTTAACCAACAGGAAGTATATATGAAGTATCTGTATGTCAAATGCCACAAATGTACTTTAAACATTACAGTCTTGATCTAATCTTAAAGTGTGCCAAGGTGGTTAATATTTGGTAATTATCTGTGAATTAAAGGAAGAGATAAGGGAAGATGTGAGAAAGGTTTGTGATATTTCAGATGCATAGTATTTTTCTGGTATATGTGTATAATTTATACTTGAAAGACAAATTGCTTTGCTATTTGCCTGTATTTGCAACATTCATTATAGTATTAGACATGTGAGTAGTGGACCCAAAGGATTGGCAGAGATGATGGCTTAATAACACCAGGTTACATATGTGTTTACTTGGACATAACAGCTACACATGAGAACAACACAGTTTTCAATTTCACTTAATGGCACTGAGTGGAACACGTAGCATCAAATGTAGGAGATGTTCCATTTCACCGTTGATGTTCAGAAGTCCTCAAGGAGACCAAGTAGAGAATAGAGAAACAAATTAAAATAAAATAAAGTACACTTAGCCCTGGTAACTTAAGAAAAACACTATCAAACTTTGGCATGTTTCCTTCTCCAAGCACTTTTCAAGTGCAAATATTTTTCTTTTTTTTTTTAAATATATTTTTTATAAATTTACTTATTTATTTATCTTAGGCTGTGTTGGGTCTTCGTTGCTACACGTGGGCTTTCTCTAGTTGCGGCGCGTGGGCTTCTCATTACGGTGGCTTCCCTTGTTTCAGAGCTCGGGCTTTAGGTGCGTGGGCTTCAGTAGTTGTGGCACATGGGCTTAGTTGCTCCAAGGCATGTGAGATCTTCCTGGACCAGGGCTCGAACCCGTGTCCCCTGCATTGGCAGGCAGATTCTTAACCACTACGCCACCAGGGAAGTCTCTTTTTGCTTTATTTTAAAAATCGATTTATGACTACACATTTTGTACAGTGTTGTATTTTTTGCATATAACATTTTGTGACAGATCCAATTCCACCTTCCTTGCCCATCTTCACGTTAGTTCTGTGCAGAGCAGCTGACTCTGGGGCCCAATTCTGCTTGTTGAGATGTCAGGAGAGGTTATTGGAGGCAGCAGGGAAGATGCATTTATTCTGTGCGAAGAGTCAAGTACACAAGGAGAAAATCTTTTGCCACCAAAGTTTACTGCTTTGCCCCCTTCCTTGGCATTTGGTTTTGACGCCTGCTGTAGAAGCCAAATTGTGATCATGCGGTGATAAGTCAAAAAATGAACTGTCAGCGGGGTGTACGTAACAGAGCAGAAAAATGGAGAGCTTGGGTTTTGGATATATTTGCTGAGCGGCTGAACCAAAGCCAGCCAGCAGCCCCCTACCTGGGACAACTTGTTAGATGGGAAAAAGAAACCACAATCTGTGAAAGTCACTAGTAATTAGGTATCTGTCACCTGGTACTTGAAGCAAGTGTGGCCCCGAGTGTGATGCATGATGCACGCTACTGGGTAATCCTCACATAGGTAAATATAAATGCTATGGAATATTTCACAGCAGATTCACCACAGGTTTTTTTTTTTTTTTTTTGTAAATTATTGTTCTGGTTTATCTGCTTTTAACGGACTGGAGGTCTTTACATTTTATAGAGAACAGGGAACACCTCTGTGCATACCAGTTTCCTGGTCTTATATCTTTAGGTAACTTCACTGAAGTGAATTTACTAGTTCAAGAGATAGGATAAACTGTAAGGCTTTCCATACATTTAAGGTAGTTAAGTTAGATAATTTTATTCACATGTTACTGAAGAAAGAATGAACACTTTCAGGGATATTAAATGATTTGCCTAAATCCACAAAGAAAACCCAGGATTTAAAGCCAAGCTTTCAGGTTCTGATTATTTCATCTTTCAAATATCCTGCAGCCCTCCACAGTGAGATCTAGGGAATAACACACAGAAACACTCAATTATAGAAGATATTAACTATGAAATGCTTTTAGGACTCTCCACTGCCCTTTTCTGTAACTGCGTCTCCCTTTTGCTTATCTCTTGGCCTCCATCTGTCAAGCATTTTCTGCTCAGGTCTCCAGGGGGTCCAACCAGGACCTCTCTGCTCAGGGTCATCTGATAAATTGCATCTCTTTGAGACTATTAATCTTCTGGAGTAGTTCTCAAACTTTGACCACAGAACTCTAGGACCACAGGTCCCTGAGATCATTTTAAGGGACCCATGAGGTCAAAACTATTCCTATAGTTCATTTGCCTTTTCCACTACGTTTTATCTACAGCGATGGTATAAAAGCAATGAGAGCTAAACTGCTGACATCTTAGCGTAAAACAAAGCGTTGACACCAAAATATACTAGTACTCACTGTACATTTTACTGTCACAAATTAACTATTTTTTTAAAAAGGTCAGTTTCGGGCTTCCCTGGTGGCGCAGTGGTTGAGAATCTGCCTGCCGATGCAGGGGACACGGGTTTGAGCCCTGGTCTGGGAGGATCCCACATGCCGCAGAGCAACTAGGCCCGTGAGCCACAGCTACTGAGCCTGCGCGTCTGGAGCCTGTGCTCCACAACAAGAGAGGCCGCGATAATGAGAGGCCCACGCACCGCGATGAAGAGTGGCCCCCACTTGCCACAACTAGAGAAAGGCCTCGCACAGAAATGAAGACCCAACACAGCCATAAATAAATAAATAAATAAATAAATAAATAAATAAAATTAAACTTAAAAAAAAAAGGTCAGTTTCATTTGAGTGTTCTTTTTTTTAAATTAATTAATTTATTTATTTATTTTAATTTTTAGCTGCATTGGGTCTTCGTTGCTGCATGCGGGCTTTCTCTAGTTTGCGGCGAGCGGGGGCTACTCTTTGTTGCAGTGCGTCGTCTTCTCATTGCGGTGGCTTCTCTTGTTGTGGAGCACGGAGCACTGGCTTCAGTAGTTGTGGCACGTGGGCTCAGTAGTTGTGGCTCGTGAGCTCTAGAGTTCAGGCTCAGTAGTTGTGGCACATGGGCTTAGTTGCTCCAAGGCATGTGGGATCTTCCGGGACCAGGGCTCGAACCCGTGTCCCCTGCATTGGCATGCAGATTCTTAACCGCTGCGCCACCAGGGAAGACCCCATTTGGGTGTTCTTGATGAAGCAATAAACATTTATTTTATTAAATTCCCATCCTTGAGGGCAAGTCTTCTTAACATTCTGTGTGACAAAATGGGAAGGTCCCATAAAAAACTTCTGCTTGCATTCCAAAGTAGAATGGTTGTCTTTAGAAAAAGCTGTTATGTGATTAAGTTGTAAGCTGAACTAGCTGATTCTTTATTAGAAACACATTTTTACTTGAAAGAATAACCGACAGACTATGGTTATTCACACTTGGGCACTTGACAGATATTTCTGTGAAAATGAGCAGAGTGAACCAAACAGTATTGTTGTCAACAATACAATTCAAGATCTTAAGCAAAAATTAGAGTTTTAGAAAACTCGGCACCTGAGAGCTTGGCACCCTCTTAGTTGTTAAGGACTTTCCTGATGAGATTGATGGTGATGTTAGTGAATATGGTGTTCTGATATTGTATATTGAATTTGGAAGATCTTTATAATTTAGCAAACCAATATTTTTCGAATGATCAGTATGTAGGGTTACAAAATAAAGCACAGGAGAAGACCCATTCAAATTGCAAGGTAGAACAATGGATTTTGATGTATCAAAATACAAAAAGTTATTAATATGACTGACTCCATATTGCACTAGCCTGTAAAAAAATACAAGTTGTTAAGTTCTGGTGTAGTAGCAAAAAGAAGATCCACAATTATCTTTCCAACTATGTCTGGGGGAGATCAAATTGTCGTCAAATCCTTCAACCAAAGCAGCACATTCAAATGGATGGAACACAGAAGTAAATATGAGAACTTAGCTGTAATCGATCCAGCCAGACACTGAAGACATTTATGAAATATAAAACAATGCCACCCTTCTCAACAATTTTTTGTTTGGAAAAATATGCTTTTCATAAAATATGCTATTTCTTAATATCTAACAGGTTTTTTTATTATTTAAAACACTTTAAGAAATAGTTTTTAAATTGCCTCATTTTACATTTCTAACATTGTATCTATGTATACATCCTACAAAAACAAATGTCTTTGGGGTCCTCAAAAAACTTTAAGAGTATAAAATGTTCCTGGGATCAAAAAACTTAAAAAACTTGGTCTAGCATATTTGTTTTCCAGGTTGCACTTGTGTTTTTACTGCCTCCCTTACTTTTTTAAAAAATCCAAAGTAGAGAATTTCAGCCGTCTTTCAAATGTCATGACTGCGAACATGAGGGAAATAGCTTTTATTAAAGACAAGTTTAATGGCTCGCTGAAGTGTCTTCTTCTGCAGAAGCATAAAGTGATTCTTCGAGGCAGGAACACCCACAACCCCCTTTTTGAACTAAACCTCAGGTGGCTAAAGGATCTGACAGGATCGGCCTGTTCCTCTTAGAATTTCCAAAAAGAGGTGATAGAAAAGCTACAGATGGACTTATATCTACAAATAGAAGGAGACTTAGTGAATTCAGTCCCACTCGTTTGCTATGTAAATAAGGGGACTGAAGCCCAGAAGCGCTATGGGATGGCAATGCAGGCACACAACAAGGTGGCGCATCTCGAACTGGAGACTCTGTCTCTTTCTGTGGTACCGCATATTTAGAAGATAACTTTTTTTAAAAAATTGTATTTTTGCTTTTTGACATTATGGTGGGGTTGACCGTAATCTCATCTCAGCTAATGACTTCATCTTTCACATGATTTCGTGTGGGTAGGCTACTACACAATTACTGGTAGTACAGCATAAATTCCAGAGCTATTGTTAACTTGAAATGATGACTCAGTGCAGGATGACCTTTGCTTATCAAATATAGAAACAGAAGTTCCTCCAGATATTCGTGCATTCTACATGCCTGCAGGTCTGCACAAGCTTCGGGAGTCCCCGTGAGTTCGCATCAATGCTTAGCTCAAGCAACTTTTGTCTTGTAACTTTTCCATGTCCTTCCTTCTTTCTGTCCCATGACGTGGTAGAGACTAAAATGTATTTTCTCTACAGAGGCTATGTCACATAAGGAAAGCCTATTACGTTTTTCAAAGTCATGCAGTCTTTTATCACTGAGAATATTTAATGTGCTGAAAAATAAACTAATTTAATTAAAATAAGAATAATCATGCCAGTTGGATTCCTTCCTATATGAATTTCTTTCATTTTTGCTGTCTTGTAACCACATATTAGACCCATAACCTGGAACAAATTCTCACAGAGGCCTGTAATTGATCATAAAGTAAATAAACAGGAAAGTGTGAACAAAAATAAAATATACATAATGCCACAAGTGGGGAAAAACAACTCAGAAGAATGTCTCCCACTTGGGAATGTCTCCCAAGTTTATGTGGCCTGAGCAGCAGCTGTGCGCACGTGTAACTGAGTATAACCACCAGGGCGGTGAGTATGCAGCACTGTGTGATGTGAACATTCGACAATCACCTTTTTAGTTTTATTAGTGTGGACTATCCAATAGTTTAATTCACAAGACAGATTTACTTTGAAAATTAAAAATACCAGTATCTTGTGAGTGTGGGTGAAGGTGGTAGTGGGGTATGTGGTATATATACTAGAAAATAGCCAGTGTTTCACCATATGTTCTCAAAACTCAGTTATTTTGAAGAGTTGGAAAAAAAATTCTTGGAACCTTCAGGTAGTCAAATGATCTTCTTACATTGCATCTGATAAATCACTTGGTGCTATTGTGGGCATAACTATATAAAAAATAACTGGCGCCCCTCCTACCTTTCCTTGCCAACACACAAATGCCCATAGAAACTCAATATTATCCTAGGATGAAAACCAACACATTTTCTGGAAGATTATTTGTATTACTTATATGGCCAAAATTTTTTTTTTGATAAATATCCTTGGTTATTTTTAGTGATCGGCAAGCTCATTCTGTTCTCTGAAAGAATTCTCTCTTCAGAGCTCTACTATCTCTGTTTGATGGATTCCTCATACATTGGAAATGGGCAGTAACACTTTTTCCCCAAAGTGGAGTTTAATAAAGTTAGTATATCTGGACCTATTGTAAAGGTATCAATTATCCAAAGGATGAATAAGACTTTTTGTAGGGGAGTCTCACCCACAGTTATAGCTAAAGATAGAATTATATAAACGCTTTGAGTACAAGTTAATGTTTGTCTGTCTTTTTTTTTTTTTAATTTATTTATTTAATTTGTTATTATTATTTTTTTTGGCTGTGTTGGGTCTTTGTTGCTGCGCATGGGCTTTGCAGTGTGTGGGCTTCTCTTGTTGCGGAGCATGGGCTCTAGGCGCACGGGCTTCACTAGTTGTGGCTCGCGGGCTCTAGAGCACAGGCTCAGTAGTTTTGACACACGGGCTTAGTTGCTCCGGGCCATGTGGGATCTTCCTGGACCAGGGCTCAAACCCGTGTCCCCTGAATTGGCAGGCGGATTCTTAACCTCTACACCACCAGGGAAGTCCCTGTCTGTCTTTTAAAAATCAAAATTTTAAAGCCATTAGGATCTTGGTGAACACATTTGTTTTATTATTTAGAGTAGATGATAAATAGAAAAACCTACTCTGACAATAGATTCTTTCCAAGCTTAGTTATCTGAACACCTCAGCAGCATTGCCAATCATTATGTTTGTTTATATTTAATATTAATGATGATGCCTGATATTTGGGCCAGAAAATGATGTAGCTGCTCCACTGGGCTGCTGTTTCGAAGACTGTGTTCTTTCAATCAATGATAGTATTGTCTTAGGTCTTCGGAACGCTCACTTTAATAAACTCGAAGGTGAAAACAACATTAAAATTATAAAATTTCTATTTTTTTTTAATAAATTTATTTATTTATTTATTTATTTTTGGCTGTGTTGGGTCTTCGTCTCTGTGCGAGGGCTTTCTCCAGTTGCAGATAGCGGGGGCCACTCTTCATCGCGGTGTGCGGGCCTCTCACTGTCGCGGCCTCTCTTGTTGTGGAGCACAGGCTCCAGACGCGCAGGCTCAGTAGTTGTGGCTCACGGGCCCAGTTGCTCCGCGGCATGTGGGATCTTCCGAGACCAGGGCTCGAACCCGTGTCCCCTGAATTGGCAGGCAGATTCTCAACCACTGTGCCACCACGGAAGCCCTAAAATTTCTATTCTTTGTCACTCATTCATTTGAGCATTTATTGCCCACTTACTCTGTGATAATTACTCCTTTAAACACTGGAGATCAAATATTGATATCTATCTATGTTTCTATCTATGTATCTATCTATGTATCTATGTCACTATCTAATAATCTATGTATCTATCAATCTATGTATCTATGTGTCTATGTATCTATCTATGTATCTATCTATCTATGTATCTATCTATCTACCTATGTATCTATCGACTGCACAGCCTAGCTTGCAGGATCTTTGTTCCCCAACCAGGGATCGAACCCAGTGCCCGGAAGTGAAAGCACAAAGTCCTAACCACTGGACATCCAGGGAATTCCCTCGATATCTATATATGAAAAAAAAAAAAAAGTATGGCCTCTGCCTTTGAGGAGCTTACAGTTCAATAAAGTCCAGAGACCACTATGGCTAGGGTGTTAGCTCATCAGACATCTTTGTCAACGTCTGGGTGTGTGTTACTGTGAATTCTGCTTGGAATGTGTCAAGGGTTAGTTGGGAAAAGCAGGTTGAAGGAAGGGTAGGGAGGACTGAATGCAGTGCATTTATTTCACATTTTTGGACCATCCGGCCCTAGCAATAGTCCCTCCACTGTCTTTGCCCTAAAGTTGTTTAGAAAAAGCCAAAAGCCAGAGAATAAAACACACTTTAAAAAAAGTTATAGCTACGAGAAAGAAATGTATAGCACAACTGCTAGAAGATATATTGTCAGGGCACAATTTGAGAGGATATAATTTCAGTCCTGAAACTATTACCTTTAGGAGAGCAAGAAAACCCACCCATTAAAGATCTTTTTTTTAAATTAATTAGTTTATTTATTTATTTTTGGCTGTGTTGGGTCTTCGTTGCTACCCACAGGCTTTCTTTAGTTGCAGTGAGCGGGGTCTACTCTTTATTGTGGAGCAGGGGCTCTAGGCACGCAGGCTTCAGTAGTTGTGGCACACGGGCTCAGTAGTTGTGGCTCACGGGCTCTAGAGCGCAGGCTCAGTAGTTGTGGCACACGGGCTTAGCTGCTCTGCAGCATGTGGGATCTTCCCGGACCAGGGCTCGAACCTGTGTCCCCTGCATTGTCGGGTGGATTCGTAACCACTGCACCACCAAGGAAGTCCCAAGATCTTTGACATGAGAAAAATTTAAGTCCTCTGAGGAGAGTTTGATGATCTCTGATAGTTTGGTTTACTGTCTGAAAGCTGTTTAGCAGTGCCAAACAGGCCCCAAAGAAGGGGGGCCAAGGGCTCAACTGTGACGATTGCGATGTCTGAATACCAGTCACAGGCACAGTCTCGCTCTGAGCCTCTGCTGCGGTGCAGCCTCAAGAACCTGGCGTTTGTGTTTCTTCCCTCCCAGCCTCCACCCTGGTCACCCCTCCCCTGTGGCTGTCAGTCCTCCTTAATGCAACCGTTTAGGTAACATGAGCTGTTTGGAAGCTCTCTCAAAGGATTCTGGTTGTGATAATACCTCTGCCTGGGTAGACACTGATGATCTTGAAGAAAATAATAAACTTCTGAGGGAAATCCATCATGTATATGCTAAAATCTTGGTGCAGTGACATCACTGGACAAGAAGCAAATAAACACCAAGACTCTCTATTAAGCCCTTGCCTAAAATTAAGAGGTTAGTGATAGCAGTAGTGGTGGCCAAGAGGAAGGGAAAAAGGAAGGATCAGACAATGTTTAAAAAAGAAGAAAACCTTGCATGGAGAACACATGTTTATTCAAGGGGGGCTCAGTTTTCAGTTTAGATTCCAAGCAAAAAATTTCTCATCCTTCCAAAAGATTATGGAATAATCCTAATCAACCTGCCCTCTTACTTCATCACAGTGCAGAAGTCCTGTTCTTAGGGGCCTGGGGAGTTTGTAACCTGGGATTCCCGTCTACTGGACTTCAGGAAATACAGCACCCTTTGAAATGTGCATATTGTGTGTGTAAATGTACATTTTCTACTGAGAAGGCTTATAGCTTTTATTAACTGCTCAAGGGACCCTCTGACTCCAAAAAATTTAAAGCCACTCTTGCTTATAAAACACTCTTAATCAGAAAATACAAAGGATTCATTATAGATCGAGAGTGTGACAATATCACCCAACCCACTTGTATTCTGAATTGTATTTTCAGAATACAGTTTCCACAGAAATGTCTGGATAAAGAGAAATTGCCTAGAAGCTGCCCTTTAAATAATACATGAGCAACTTCCTAGACTCATGAGCTCCCGAGCAGGAAGTAGTTACCTACCAGCAATGCACATGAGACTAGAGCCATGTGGAAACCAGAAAGGTAGATAAAAGGTGATCAGATCAAGTCCCTTAGCCACACTACATTTGGGAGTGTTAAGCTACTATCTACCGGGCATCTACTACATGGCAGTTACTGAACTAGACACTATGTATACATTAATTTACACATGTCATTTTCATATATAACAACAGATTCAGTAACTTTCTTCTTGCTGTTTGGGTGTTTTCTGTGGGTCCCTGGGGCTCAGACCATAAGATACAGCATCACTATATGAGTCAGCTCAGGCTGCCATAACAGAGTACCCCAGGCTGGGTGGACCTAAAAGCCGAGAACAGCAAGCAC
This sequence comes from Eschrichtius robustus, assembly GCF_028021215.1. Taxonomy (NCBI): domain Eukaryota; kingdom Metazoa; phylum Chordata; class Mammalia; order Artiodactyla; family Eschrichtiidae; genus Eschrichtius; species Eschrichtius robustus. The sequence continues at coordinate 83,392 of NC_090827.1, forward strand.
TTCCACCCCCCAAAGCAAAGTACTGGATCACTTATATAAGATGGAATGGGAAGCAGTGAATCCAAACCTGTCAGTACCAGCCAATCACTCCCCTCTTACCTATGAAGAGAGCTACGGAGCCCAGGGAGGTCAGGGGGCTCATTTTGGAGCGGGCGGCTGATGTGCCGGGGCCTTCCCCTCCTCACCACCACCGCTCTCCCTCTCACCAAGGGACAGAGATTCAAGAACATTCCTCAGAGTGCTGGCATGCATTCCCCGCCTCACCACCACCGCTCTCCCTCTCACCAAGGGACAGAGATTCAAGAACATTCTTCAGAGTGCTGGCATGCATTCCCCTCCTCACCACCACTGCTCTCCCTCTCACCAAGGGACAGAGATTCAAGAACATTCCTCAGAGTGCTGGCATGCACTCCCCTCCTCACCACCACCGCTCTCCCTCTCACCAAGGGACAGAGATTCAAGAACATTCCTCAGAGTGCTGGCATGCATTCCCTAGGGCTGGGGAAACGCAGGCAGGGGCTGTTCTTGCTAGGAGAGATCTAATGGTAAGAGGCTGTCTGGAGCTGGAAGATCAAGAGAGCAAGTTATACTTCCATCCATGGCAGAGCAAAAATGGATCTTTGCTATGGACCAATTATGGACTTCATGGAAGGGACACAGCCTGGAGTCGTTTGGAAGGGACCCTACCCAGGAGGACTGTCTAGAGGTAAGATGGGTCCCACAAAGGGAGGAACCACCAGCAGTTCAAGTGCTGAGTGGGGAGTCATAAATGCCCTGATGGCTGGACGCATGGCCTGCAGCACTGCAGTAACCAGTGTGGAATCAGTAAAGTCTGCTTGGACCTCTGTTTTGTTTAAGGGGTACCAACACCATGCTGCAACTATATCAATCAGGAGGGACATTTTCCCCTGTCTTTCTTGTCTTCTACACTCCACCTTAGAATATACCAAAGCAGCATCACATAAGTGGAAAAGGTGGAGAAAGGGGGAAAAAAAGAAGCCAACCATCTCCCCCCACTGGCCCACCCGCCGTGAGCTTCCTGAAGCAGGTGTTAGTTGGTGGAGGGAGAAGAGGAATTGGGCAAGAATTAAAATGTTTTTATGGTGGATGGAACTGAACTCAACTTTTATATAATATAAAGGTAGTGTGACTATACCTCTGATTTGCATGTGGCAGCCCTAATTTTCACCTCATGCCCTCATGTAGATAAGAGCCATCCTTTTCACTTTCAACAGGGACATGGTTCAGATGATAAATTATATGGTATCCAATCCAAGAATGACACAAAAATATATGGTATCTAGTTTGGAAATTTCATCCACAGATGAGAAGAACAAGTGAATCTTTCAGACACAAAGCAGAGGTGGTAAGAAGTGTGCTTTGTTTCTTACATATGAAGTAAATGTAACAGAACGCTAGGAGAAAAAAGAGGAATTTTGTTCGTGGTATGTTTTATGAAGATAGTTATAGTAAACTTTGTAATTAGCATGCTAGATTGTATCTTTCTTTCTAAATGCAGTCATACTTAAGAGATTGTTTTACAGTTTTGATCTTGTTTCCAGGTAAATGGGACCTTTTTTTATTGTTACATAGCGTTATCAAGATCTGTATGAAACCTGCTTAACTATTACAATCAAGATTCTGGTTACCAGGGACTTCCTTGGTGGCACAGTGCTTAAGAATCTGCCTGCCAATGCAGGGGACACGGGTTCAAGCCCAGGTCTGGGAAGATCCCATATGCCACGGAGCAGCTAAGCCCATGCGCCACAACTACTGAGCCTGTGTGCCACAACTACTGAGCCTGTGCTCTAGAGCCCGCGAGCCACAACTACTGAAGCCCGCGCGCCTAGAGCCTGTGCTCTGCAACAAGAGAAGCCACCGCAATGAGAAGCCCACGCACCACAATGAAGAGTAGCCCCCGCTCACAGCAACTAGAGAAAGCTCGCGCACAGCAGCAGACCCAACGCAGCCAAAAATAAATAAATAAATAAATTTATATATTAAAAAATCTGGTTACCACAATGGACAAAATAATGTAAGCAGATTGTGTTACACAATTTTTTATCTAAAGGTTATTTCTATCTGGATGCATTTCTCATTACATACGGGACAAGAAAACCGGGGAAAATTCTACAAAATTCTTGCCCTAAATAATTATACTTAGAAAATATTTCTGTCATTTCAACTGAAAATATCTCACTTTGTATGTATGGCTGTTTTGCAGAAAATTACTTTCAATTAACTGGTTTTAAAATTAAAATATTCATGTAAATAGAGATACGTAAATATTTTAGCTGTGGATTACATTGTAGAAGCATAATTTGTTGTAGAGACCATCCTCTTCCATCAAAACAGTCTGAGGAAACAGGTGTAGAATAGATTATATTCCATTTAAAACATTGCTTGCTTTACTGTTTTTAAATAGGCTTATGTGAAACTGTGCCCGCTGGGAAAAAATGAAATCAGAATGAATCATACACCCAAAGGTCATTGATCTAAAAATACAGGTCCTGCGAAAGGGATAAACATGTTCAACTTAGTGGAAGTCATCAAGCGAGAGGACTTGAGAATCCTTCCAAACCGTTTAAGCCTCCGAGGTTGTTAATTAATTTATCAGGAACAGAGAAGGCAGCCACTGCCTGGTGCCGTTTGTCGGCGGGGAGCAGAGCAGATGCAAAGTGACCCTGCCAAGGAGGGACCGAGATCAAGGGGCTCCGCTCCGCACGGCAGGGAGGGAGAAGCATCTGCGCGAACACCCGGGAGAGCTGAGCCTCGGTCCCCAGGCTTCTCGGGAAGGCAGACCTGACAGGTGCGCAGGAAGCGCTGGGATGGTGGCGCTGGGCGGCTGCACTTCCGCAGCAGAAAACTAGCTGGTGGAAACAGGCCAGCGCTGTTGTCATCAGGGCAGCAAACAGAGCCCCCAAAGCGAGGAGAGTCCGGCGTCCCTCCTGTAGACGCTGCTGCAGTTGTTCTGGACAGAGAGGGTACTGCTAAAGGAGCAGGGAGGGGCCTGCTGGTGCGGAAGGAGGTGGCAGGAGTTGCTAGTTTGTCTTTTTTTTTAATTGTATTTTTGTAACCGAGCCGCTAACCAACAGACGACGTTCTCTGATAAGTATGAGAGAGAATATTAGGTATGATTTCAGAGTTGTGATAGCTTGATGTAAACAGTTGCCCTGCCCCACAGAAAGCTAACGGGGTAGATCTCTCTTTTACAGATGCTTCGGTAACAGAAAACTGTCTTTGGATGATACTGCTTCTTGGTGAATAAGTGTACACAAATAAGGTGGGTTTATCAATGGTGGGGCAGTGAGATCTGTTTACTCTGGGGGCAGGCTGTTTAGGGACATGTCGTTAGAGAGTGAAAAATAATGATAAAACCAATAAAAGTCAGGGTGATGTTTATTATCACTGTGCTGGTGATTATTAACATTATCGGTAATAAAATACTCTTCCCTGTCAGAAAGAACCCTGTCATCTTCTGACTTCCTCGAGCTCCAGTATTTCCTCGGTATCTGCAGGGCACCGGTTCTAGGACACCCGCAGATACCAGAATATAAGTCCTTTATATAAAACGGCCCCCCGGTATCCACGGTTCCACATCCATGGATTCAACACCTCAAGGACTGTGGATATGGAGGGCCGACTGTATGTATATGTGTGTCCTGTACAGAAAAATCTGCAGACACACACACTCACATACAAAGGACCACATGGAGATCTAACTTTATTGAGAAGTTTATTCACATTTAAATTGGCAAAATGACCTTCTCAAGTTCAAATATAACCCGGTCCAGGGCTCAACACTAGTCTGCCACAAAATCCTATTGTCTCATTGAAAGGATAACAAAAATATATATATATTTTTTAATTTAATTTATTTTTTTTTGTAATAGAATCTCTCCATAGGGTTGATCCCTTAAGTCTGTGAGGTAAATCTCCAATTAGTAGATGAGAATATCACAGATTACGGTTAATAATTTTCCCAGTGTCATACAGTTAGTAAACTGTAAGGTAGGAAATTTAATTCAGGTCTTCTGAATCTAATACTTTACTACAATTATAATAAAATATTATTTGAGTAAAGTGTTTTCATAAATTCAGTGATTTTTTAATTAAAATTTTCTCTCTTAATATAAGTAACTATTTAAAATTCAACTCATTTTCTTTGACATATAGAATCAAGGGAAAAAACTAATTTTATTTAAATTCTAATCAAAGTTTTCTTTGCTCTAAGACATGTGAAGTCTATGAAATTGCAGATGCCGCAAAATAATTTTTTATTTATGAAGACATAAACATAAAATGCTTACAATCACAAGTGTATATATATATCCTCACATCTGTGGTTGTGTGTGTATGTGTATGTTTCTGCTCCCTACTATACACTTAATCAGTCAATAGCACATGGGCTCTGAGCTGTTAATATTTAGATCCTGTAATGAGTAGAACTCAAGAAATGCATTTTTCACAGAGACTACCAGAGGATAATTTCTGAAACACCTAATTGACAAATACAAATCTCTAAAATATTCAGTAATAGCAAACTTGTCTTCAATAGTGAATTCTTTTTTTTTAAATTTATTTTATTATATTTTATTTATTTTTATTTTTGGCTGTGTTGGGTCTTCGTTGCTGCGTGCAGGCTTTCTCTAGTTTCGGTGAGCAGGGGCTACTCTTCGTTGCAGTGCACAGGCTTCTCAGTGCAGTGGCTTCTCTTGTTGCGGAGCATGGGCTCTAGGTGCGTGGGCTTCAGTAGTTGTGGCTCAAGGGCTCTAGAGCGCAGGCTCAGTAGTTGTGGCGCACGGGCTTAGTTGCTCCGCGGCATCTGGGATCTTCCCAGACCAGGGCTCAAACCCGTGTCCCCTGCATTGGCAGGCAGATTCTTAACCACTGTGCCACCAGGGAAGCCCAATAGTGAATTCTTTTAGTCTAAAAAATGAGTCTAATTTAATTAGTATTAGAATAAACCTAGAGATAATTTTGGATGTATTAAAAGAAGCATTACAAAACCTTTGCAGTGAAGAACTCCATCAGTATATACAGTCAACGGGGAAAATGGACGAGTAAACCTACATCTACCTATCCTTTTTTTCAGTGCTCTGTTCAAGGAGCTTTGGCAACATGGGAGAAGGTCATCCACATCCAATCAGGTTTCATGGAAAGTGGTCTGATCTGGGTTATGAAGGTGAGAGTTTCCTTTCTAAAGGGGGGAAGGAGGAGTAAGAAAACTGGTGACGGAGACAGAGGGGACTGTCGTAGATGTCTTGAAGGTGTCGTAGAGCATGGTAAGTCTGGGGAAGCAAGTTGGTCACGGCCGTATCACAGGTTGATCAATGTAGAGGAGCTGGAGCTGGGTGATGTGGAAGTAGACAGATCCAGAGTGTTAAGAAAAGGAATTTAAATCTATTTTCTATCTGTGGCGAAGAAAGGCAAAAGCTGATAATTCTCCTCCAAAATCTTTCTTTCTGGGTCATCGCCTCTCTCAGGACAGGGTGTCGCCACGTGACTGAGTTCCAGTGAATGGAAAGGGCAGAGACAGATGTCCCTCCTGTGGGTGTGTCCACTCTCTTTCCTCCGCTGGCCCCCTGGGATGGTGACGCTCTGAGCTTTGTTGGACGCCATGTGTTGAAAGTTCCAGAACCTCTATCGGCCTGATTGCTGCCACTAACTCTTGACCTAAACTATTGTGTTACCAATGTGCGGTTATTACGACCAGGCCTAGTTATTAAAGAAGTTTGGACAACCCTAACTAAATTTGGAATACACTGGTATATTTCAATCTGGATTGTGTTATAATCAGACTGTACTTTGGAATTATATCTTTAGCAGCAATGATAAGGATGGGAGGGAATCACTTAGGAGGTGACTGTGATAGATTTGGTGAGGACCTGGACTGAGAAAGACAGAGAGTTTTATCTGATGGACAGAAAGTTTCCCACCCTAACCCCCTCCTCCTCCCTCCTTCCCTCCCTCCTTCCTTCCTTCCCTCCTTCCCTCCCTCCCGTCCTTCACTTCTTTTTAAATCTGAGAGATATGGTGATATATATCTGCCAAATAAAAAGGCAATGGCAATTAATATAAATGGAAAACTTGCAAACCCAAGATCTTTAGCAGGTGAATCTGTAAGAGCTGGTGATTGACTGGATGTGGTAGATGAATGACACAAAGAAGTCTAGAGTGACCCACAAGTCTGGCTTGTGTAAGTGATTAGACACTGTGTAGGAAATTTAGAGAAGGACCATGACTGAGATGCACAGGGAATAAGTTAAGTATTGAGCACATTGACTTTGATTTGGCGCTAAAGCACTGAAGAACTGAGGAAGACATGTCTAAAAGATAAGTCGATTTGGAGTTTAGGCAAGAGGTCTGGGCTGTTGATAACTTTGTACTGTCATTTTCGTGTGAAGCAATGAAAGCTGGCTGAGGGAATGGCACAGGCCCTCAAGCTGGCGATGGGAAATACTGATTTAAAGACGGACAGAAGGAAAACAGATGACCTCAGAGAGTGAAAGGAGTGGCCAGAAGGATGGGAGAAAAAGCAAAATAGCAGGAGATGAATCACCAAAGCTAAAGAAAAAGAGAATTCAGGGTCCAAAATTCCACAAAGAAATTCAGATAAGGACTAAAAATAGTTCATTAGATAATACGTCTCGAAGGTTGACCTTACAAAGAGCAGTTGGCATGCAGTGGTGGTGACAGAAGTCCCAGTGGACTAAGCCGCGGCGGATGAAGGGCGCTGCAGGACAGACAGCGACCTCAAGCAGCGGATGATTGGATCACAGCAGCAGAGGGATGTTGAGTCAAGGCAGAGATGAGAAGTTTTCTTTTGAATTGAGGACCCTTTACCATATTTACACTGTGAGAGATGAGAACAGTTCTGCAGATCTAGAGGGGGACGTGCTATCTGATGGGTTACGTCTCTAGAGCCAGGGAGGAGAAGGGCGTGTAGGTGTCCCTTGGGCAGGAAGTGATGCCTCTTCCTCCCTGAGAGCGAGGAAAGTAGAGCCGAAGTTTACACAGGTTACGTAGCAAGACATTCAGGAGAGACCTCCTCTGAAGGTTTCTCTTTCTGTGATAAAGAAAAAGAAACGAGTGAAGGGAAAATGAAATGACACAGAGAACGAAACTGTCAATGAGGGAGAAGGTGATGGGATGGTAGATCTGGACATTTGTGGGAAAGCACACTGACCAGGGCATAAAGGGATTTGCTGGGTTGCACTGAGCGCCCGGATGGGGCTGGATACCACGGCTTTGCAGGGCCACCTATGTCCACTTGTGTGATTTTCTCCAGCCCAGCAGGATAGTTGGGGACACACTACCAGCACACCCAGGTGATGGTCTCAATCCAGGCTGAGGCTTGCAGGGCTTTTTAGGGGAATGAACAGGGCAGCAAAAGAGGTAAGTAATGCTGAGTGGGATCTCCGCTAAAATGTCCTGTATGAATGTTGTTCATAATGTCAGCCAATAAATTGCTTTAGATTGTGTTACGCACAGTGTGGACATGATGAGTTGGCGCACAGGGTGGAAATGCAGTACCAGAGGGACAAAAATAAAAGCCTGTTTTAATGACTGACTTTTGGTCCATAAAACTTTATTTGAGATGTTAAGGGCTAGCCAATGTATTTTACTGCAGTCTTGAAGTGGGCATCTGGTACTGCCCTAAACTAACATTTATATTTCTAACAGCTTTCCAAAAGACGACCGCTAATTCCATCCTGATGTGCTGGTTCGCCTTTCTATAAAAACAGCCTAAGTTCTTGAACTTGAAGTGGGGATAACATATTTTTGCTTTTCACATGTCATGGGTTTTATTTAGCTCCATCTTGCTCTCAGGAAAGGACAGAGTACCAGAGGGAATACATATCTTTTTGAACATTTTTCTCTTGGCTTTCTTAGCTAACTTACTGCTCATGATGCAAAATCATTCTATCTGATATAAAACCATCAGCGTGCAAAACTTCATAATCAAAAAGAGCATGGTGCTAAATTTAAACTGGGAAAGGACTTTACCATGGAAGAGAGATTCTATTTTGTGCTCTTAGTAATAATGGAGAGTGACACATCTTTGCCACTAGCTGGCTTTTCCTGTTGCTTCTGTTGCCAATAGCCACACTGCTCTATGGTGAGCTTAATGGATGGTGACACATATTGCTGCTTATGTTAACATGAATTCTTTTGACTCCCCCCCCCTTATGAGTACGGGATGGGATGCAGATGTTTCTTGTAGTTTTAACTGTGTGCCAAGCCAAATATCACTTATGTTCTTACTGATTTATGTGAGAGCCTGTTCACTTGTGCCATGTGGCTGTTTAGTGTTTTGCATGTTTATAAATGTCTTTGTGGACATACATGTGTGGATAATATGTAGGTCGGTTTACATGCTTTGGGGCCAAAGTCCTAACATTAATTACTGTAGTTGATAAAAATAACTGAGCAGTTATTGAGCACTGCTGGGCCAGTTGCAGTGCTAAGTCAGCTGCATACGCTAGAAACCCAACATTTCACCTTTACGGATGTGGAAACTAGGAATCAGAGGTAAGGTCACAAAGCTACACTCTATCGGGTATGTTAGGGCCAGAACTGACCCTAAAGTCCAGGTTTTAAACATACACCCAATTATTCTTCTTAAATTATTCTCAAACTAGCTTTTAAGATTGACTGCAGATAATCAAAGCAAAGAAAATGAATCCCACTTCCCAAGCTGTATATACTTGAATTTTGTAGTCTGTGTTATCAGATAGCAAAGGTTTGTTAACACTTGTCTGCACCAAATTATACCATTGACCTTTCCGTGGGAAAAATAGCTATAAATGTAAGCATAATTTAAAGCTATGTTCTTCTCATTTTTAGATGATTAATTAATTTAATTATACGTATCACCTTCATTTGCCTCTTATTTATAAGACACATGCTCAAAGATTAGGAAATTGTACATGAGAATCAAAAGTCAACAGCAGTTGAATTATCTAGTCAATTTAACTGTTATGTTGAAGGCTATTGTGTGGGGTTCTAAGACCTTCAAAAGAAAGCTACTTTCTGAAAGGGAAATAAGAAGAAGAAGTAATACTTAGTCCTTCAGGTTGACCAGTAGGGAAATGTCCCCCGTAAACTATGATTTATAACTATACTGATGATTAAGATTTGAAAATATAGAAAAATAAGGTGATATGGTTTATGGCCTTCTGACTGGAATGCACGCGGACATCAGTCAGAAACAATGTTCTGCAAAAAAGGAGAAAAACACTTTTATATGTTTGGTTTCGTTGTTGAATTTCATGATCAAAGCTCTGTGAACAAGATATTATTGCTCCCATTTGAGGTGAGGAAATTGAGATTTGAAGAGATTTTCCTCAAGATCACAGAGCAATAATTTGACTCTAAGGTCATGCTTTTAATCCCATCTCCATGCCACTTTCCATGGATTATATAAAAAAGAGCATTTGTCAGTAAGGGTGTTTTATTGTGTCTTCAGTGCTGTCCATCAAAAGTATTCTAGTTTGCTTGGTAGTTGTACCCTTATCACATTAAAAATGCTTGCATATTGTTTGATGAACTTGATAAAATTGCCTTTTCATAACTTCCCAATCCCATGATGACAAAGTAATTTTTAGACGGTAATTTTACTATATACTTTCCTATTAGGTGAAGGATGCATGAACCGTTTACAAGAGTAAGAATTGGAATTGGCTTTATATAACAATGTTTTATAAAATGTCTCTGTTTTCCTTTGCCTCATCGCCCCTACGTTAGGTGACAATGTCTCTTTACCTGCAGAGCTAAGCACCACCTTCTGAACCACCGTGACCATCAAGGGACCACACCCCTGCGAAGGCTGACTTGCACTTGTCCTTCTACTTTTAACTTCTCTGCTTTTTTAACTCAGTGGGTCACACAAATTAATAATGAAAATAGATTCTCATTTATTTTTGTTGGTCAAAACCAAATCAAAGGTGTGTGAGAAAGAAGGATTATGGAGAATTATGCCTGAAGTCAGAGGAGCAGGAATCAAAACGTGCAGGACCTACTTCTCTTCAGATCCAGTTATTTGAATCATCACTTCCTCCAGACCAGAATTTCCCAGGGCAGTGGGAGAAGCTCTTGGTGATAACATACCTAAGCGTGTTATTATGGACACTGAGTATCCTTTAAAAATGGTCATTTAATTTCTTGTTGAAAGCTGACAAAAATTCCATAGAAAATATTACACACTCTTGTTTATCAAAATGCCTGTCCCTCTGCTAGACAAAATAAGCCTCCAACTTAAGTACAGTTCAAGATGACATGGAAGAGAATTTTTCTCAAAGAGGTTGACGATGTGTGGTATCGATTTACTTTTCATTCTCTAATTATAAACAATTTGCATTTATTTTTTTCCTGATAGTGGAAGGAAAATAGTAAAGAAAACTAATTGAGTCATACTTGCTGGTCCGTTTTTATTTCAATTAAGCTAATAGAGGGCCAGTTAGCTGGAGAGTAGGGTAAGGTTGACTAGAATTACCATCCCTAAAGGCAACAGTCAGATTATTTTTACCCTGATCTGCATTATCCTCCCCCCACCAGCAAAACCAAATTCAGCTCCTTTGCAGGGGACGCAGTGGTGCAGAGCGGTGAATCATCCCGGACTAAGTTTCTTCTGACATCTCTGTGCCTCAGCTTCCTCGTCTGTCAGGAGGAATAATACCAGACGTGTTGTGATTTTTATGTGAATAAATGTTTGTGCTACTTATATGTTGGAACCCTATCCCCCAGTGTGACAGTCTTAGGATGTGGGGTCTCCGGGAGCGGTCAGGGTTAGGCGGGGTTGCCAGGATGAAGCCCTCGGGAACGGCATCAGTGCGCTTCTGCTAGGAGAGTCGAGAGAGAGCTGAAGCCCTAGCCCTCTGCCGTGGGAGGGTAGGAGAGGGTGGCAGCCTGCGGTGTGGACGAGGGCCCTCACCACAATCCAGCCGCGCTGCGTCAGTAACCGCTGTGTAGAAGGCACACAGTCTAGGCACTTGGTGAGGGCAGCGACACTGACTAAAACAAAGGGTTATAACGCGCTCAGAACGGTGCTTGGTCCAGAGGGATTTTGCCCCTGAATGTGGGATTTTAGCAGCTTCTCGTCACTGAGAAAAGGACAGAATTTGCCTTGTGTTTCCATTTGTCTGATCACAGCACTCTCCCGGAAGCAGCTGAGATGAGGAATACGGACTTTCACCGGCGTCCCCTCCTCTGCCGCCTCCTCCCGCCGCGATCACTGCGCTCTTTCCACGACCGCTTCACATGCGCCTCCCGGGGCCTTCTCACTACCTGTTGCTTATTCCAAGGAGGTACTAGTTTCCGAGCTGCTGTAACAAGTTGCTACCAAGTTGGCGGCTTAAAACAGCGGAAACCTATCTTCTCACAGTTCTGGAGGCCAGAAGTTCAAACTGAGGCGTCCGCACAACCATGATCCTTCCAGAAGCTCCAGGGGGGAAGCGTCCCTGTGTTCTTGCAGCCTCGGGGGGGTCCTGGCGTTCTGCGGATTGTGGCAGCATATCACCCCGGGCTTCCAGGCCAGCGTCTTCCAGGCCAGCGTCTTCAAGGCCAGCGTCTTCAAGGCCAGCGTCTACCAGGCCAGCGTCTGTGTTGCTCTTCACGTTAATTAACCCTCTCTTCTCCTGTCTGTGTAATCTCCCTCTGCTTCTCTCTTATAACACTGGCGACTAGATTGAGGACCCACTCACTTCGTGCAGGATAATCTCCCCAAATCGAGATTGTTAACTTAATCACATCTGCAAAGGCCCTTTTTCCTGGTAAGGCAAGATTTACACATTCCGTTGACTAGTATCTGATACCTTTGCTTTTGGGTGGCCATTATTCGGACCCCTACATAGGTGACCTCTTCTTTAAATCCACAAATGTGTTGATATTTTTCTAATGGCACTAATCTCACTTTTAAAAATAATTATGTGTCTAAACTAAACATGTGTAATTGCCTGTTACACTGTGGGTTGGATGAAAGGAAAAAAGTGTGTCCTTTTTTATCTCTGTTTTCTATCTATCCTCCATAATAACAAGTTCAGAAACTTGCATATGGCTATCAATTTTTATTTAATTACATTTAATAAGCTTTACAATTATAAATATTCCTTATGGTGACTGATATTGAAAATATAATTTACTCATTTTTGTTGTATTCTAAATCTGCTTTTGTTATATTCGAGTGCTAAGCCTTAGGTTTACCAAAACAAGAAGACCAGGTTCTTATACGCAAAGAGCCCACAGCCTAGTTGGAGAGACGGACAAATGCGGAAATGATCGCGAACAAATGTGAGGATGCTAAACACGCAGGGAAATCGGAGAGAGACCCTCCCCGGGGGTCACATATCAACTCAGAGCACAGGCGGGCCTAAAACTGCTTCTAATATAACCTGCAGAGAAATCGGAGAGAGACCCTCCCCGGGGGTCACATATCAACTCAGAGCACAGGCAGGCCTAAAACTGCTTCTAATATAACCTGCAGAGGTTACATCCAATTCGCATATTTCTGATCACTAAATACTAGAATCTTGATTGACAGACTGAACATTATTCATCTGAAATGTGTATGATGTGTAATTAAAATCTAACATGTTAGTGACTGTGATCCTAGTTCTTTGACATATTATGCAGAATAAAGGCCTCCTCACTTTCTCTTTCTTTCTAAAAATATAATTCCATTTGGCTACAATGTCTTGTTCTTTGCTGAGATGATAAACAAGCATCTTATATCTTGGTTTACTGACTTATCTGCCTCCATTGTAAAAATAATTGTGTCCTCACAGGAGAGTAGGATTGTCTTACAATCTCTACTCAACCTTCTGAACTCACCCTCAAGTGAAAATCCAAGTGGGATGAAAGAGCCCTGGTCTCTTTCCTTCTGATCCTCTGGTAATTGGCCCTGTGATGTGGGGAAACACAGTGGCTACTCCTCTCGTGATAGGCCTTTTAGAGTTTTTTTTCTCCAAGGGGCCTAAAGGGTATTGACTTTAGTTCAGAGGGATTGCAGAGGTATGGGAATTACATTCTGGTTGCTACTATATTTTCATATATGACAATTTTCTCTTCCAATAATTTATTCCCAAAAGTATAAACAACAAGTATAATCTTTTTATTTGTGGCTTTCAATCTTAATAGAATTATTGCATCCTGATTTTTACTACATTTTATAATACTTTTGCTCCCTTCACTCAAAAACACCTTTTATTCTGCGTGTCTCTCCCTGGTAAAAAGTTCTCACTTGGGTCTAGATAACAATAAATACAATAAACCCTTTTGTTTTGAACATTTTTGTTAAAGAAAACTTTTCCTTGACGCTTCGTGAAGATGGTAAGGAAGACTTTACTCAAAGGGGGGCCCCCGAGCTAGAGAGCAGGCTCAGCTCCCGACGAAGGAAACGTGAGGACTTACGCCAGGGCCAGGTAGGGGTCAGTGCGTGGATTACTAAGAGGAGCATGCAGGCGGTGGGGATTCTGGTTAACCAGCCTGGCGGGATTCTTGCTGAAGGCGGCTCAGAGATCAGATGTCCAGGGTGGGGCATGAGGGATCTGATCAGATATCAAGAGTGGATGATTCTGGCTACACTGACGTAGCAGGATTCTTGCTAAAATTGGACCTTATGAGGCCGGAGCCCCCAGGAGGCTTTCGGTGAGGAGGGGTCTCAGAGGAGCAGAACAAGAGTTTGATCTAGAAGAGATTCTGTCTCTTTTCTGAACATTTAGGAGGGCGTTTAAAATATCTGGTAAAATCTTTCATCATCCCATCCTGGAAGGTAACTTATGCTTACAGACACTGGATGTTTTATGTGCACGGCAGGCAGTAGTTGTTACTCTTCTTATGTTAAACGTAAGAACGCCGAGGCTCACAGAAGCTAGGTAACCTGTCCAAGGTCCCATAGCCAGGAAGTGCTGAAATGAACTAGTTTAGGATCACCTGGGATCACCAATGCATTATTACAATGGAGGAAGCGGGGAGCTGGAGAAGGTGACCATCTGGAGCAGATCAGCTGAAAGGATGCCAAGCCCACCCACCTACTGGGTGGGAGGGGATCCTGGGGCTGCAGAGATCTGGCTCCACCCTCCCCCTGCCCCCACTTTCCTACAACAACTCCCGTTGGCCTAACCCATCAGGAAGCCAGGGGACGAGGGAGTTTTTTCATGCAGTCCACACAGGACACAGCACAGCTTGGAGGAGAGGGGAGATGATCTAGGGGCGCAAACAGGAGTTATCCGGTAGGGGGGTGATGGTTGGGGTTATTGTAATCTGTGTCGTGGGCTCAACTGTGTCTCCCCCAGTGTTCACAGGTTAAAGTCCTAATATCGGGTAGCTCAGAATGTGGCCATATTTGGAGACGAAACGGGGCCTTTATAGGGGTGAATAAGTTGAAATGTGCTCATCAGGTTGGGCCTAATCTAATACGACTGGTATCCTTAGAAGAAGAGCTTTGGACACAGACAGGAAAAGAGGGAAGATGATGTGAAGATATGGGGGGTAGACAGCCATCTACACGCCAAAAGGAGACGCCTGGAGTAGGTCCTTCCCTCGTGGTGCAAAGAAGGAACCAACCCTGTGATACCTCGATCTCAGACTTCAGACTCCAGAACTGTGAGAAAGTGAAGTTCTGTCGTTTAAGCCCCCCAGTCTGTGGTACTTTGTTACATCAGTCCGAGAAAGCTAAAATATTTAAGGGGAGGAGGGGCAAGATGGCAGAAGAGTAAGACGCGGAGATCACATTCCTTCCCACAGATACAGTAGAAATACATCTACACGTGGAACTGCTCCTACAGAACACCCACTGAACGCTGGCAGAAGACCTCAGACCTCCCAAAAGGCAAGAAACTCCCCACGTACCTGGGGAGGGCAAAAGAAAAAAGAAATAACAGAGACAAAAGGATAGGGACGGGCACTGCGCCAGTGGGAGGGAGCCGTGAAGGAGGAAAGGCGTCCACTCACTAGGAGCCCCTTCGCGGGCAGAGACTGCGGGTGGCGGAGGGGGGAGCTTCGGAGCCGCAGAGGAGAGCGCAGCCACAGGGGTGTGGAGGGCAAAGCGGAGAGGTTCCCGCACGGAGGCTCGGCGCCGAGCAGCACTCACCAGCCCGAGAGGCTTGTCTGCTCCCCCGCCGGGGCGGGCGGGGCTCGGAGCTGAGGCTCGGGCTGCGGTCGGATCGCAGGGAGAGGACTGGGGTTGGTGGGGTGAACACAGCCTGAAGGGGCTAGTGCACCACGGCGAGCCGGGAGGGAGTCCGGGAAAAGTCTGCAGCTGCCGAAGAGGCAAGAGACTTTTTCTTACCTCTTTGTTTCCTGGTGTGCGAGGAGAGGGATTCAGAGCGCCGCCTAAACGAGCTCCAGAGACGGGCGCGAGCCACGGCCATCAGCGCGGACCCCAGAGACGGGCATGAGACGCTAAGGCTGCTGCTGCCGCCACCGAGAAGCCTGTGTGCGAGCCCAGGTCACTCTCCACACCGCCCCTCCCGGGAGCCTGTGCAGCCCCCCACCACCAGGCTCCCGTGATCCGGGGACAACGTCCCCGGGAGAACGCACGGCGCGCCTCGGGCTGCTGCAACGTCACGACTCCTCTGACGCCGCAGGCTCGCCCCGCCTCCTCTGTACCGCTCCCTCCCCCCGCCTGAGTGAGCCAGAGCCCCTGAAGCAGCTACTCCTTTAACCCCGTCCTGTCTGAGCGAAGAACAGACGCCCTCAGGTGACCTACACGCAGAGGCGGGGCCACATCCAAAGCTGAACCCCGGGAGCTGTGTGAACAAAGAAGAGAAAGGGAAATCTCTCCCAGCAGCCTCGGGAGCAGCGGATTAAAACTCCACAAACAACTTGATGTGCCTGCATCTGTTGAATACCTGAATAGACAACGAATCATCCCAAATTCAGGAGGTGGACTTTGGGAGCAGGATATATTAATTTTTCCCCTTTTCCTTTTTTTGTGAGTGTATATGTGTATGCTTCTGGGTGAGATTTTGTGTGTATAGCTTTGCTTTCACCATTAGTCCTAAGGTTAGGTCCTTCCGTGGTTTTTTTTTTTTTTTTTTTTTACTCAAAAAAATTTTTTTTCCTAATAAATATTTTCTTAATAATTTTTCCTTCTTTTCTATTTTTAGAAATTAAAATTTTTTAATAAGTTTTTTCATATTTTTTATTTTAAAAAATTTAAAAAAATTTTTTCTTAATAATTTTTTTCTTATTTTTTACTATAAAAAATTAATAAATCTATTTTTAAAAATTAAAAAAAATTTTTCTGAATATATTTATACTCAATAATATTTTTCCTTATTTTTTATTATAATAGCTTTATTTTATTTCATTTTATCCTCTTTCTTTCTTTCTTTCCATTTTTTTCTCCCTTTTATTCTGAGCCATGTGGACGAAAGGTTGGTGCTCCAGCCAGGCATCAGGGCTGTGCCTCTGAGGTGGGAGAGCCAACTTCAGGACACTGGTCCACAAGAGACCTCCCAGCTCCACGTAATACCAAACGGCGAAAATCTCTCAGAGATCTCCATCTCAACATCAAGACCCAGCTTCACTCAACGACCAGCAAGCTACAGTGCTGGACACCCTATGCCAAACAACTAGCAAGACAGGAACACAGCCCCATCCATTAGCAGAGAGGCTGCCTAAAATCATAATAAGGCCACAGACACCCCAAAACACACCACCAGATGTGGACGTGCCCACCAGAAAGACAAGATCCAGCCTCATCCACCAGAACATAGGCACTAGTCCCCTCCACCAGGAAGCCTACAGAACCCACTGAACCAACCTTAGCCACTGGGGACAGATACCAAAAACAACGGGAACTACGAACCTGCAGCCTGTGAAAAGGAGACCCCCAAACACAGTAAGATAAACAAAATGAGAAGACAAAAAAACCACACAGCAGGTGAAGGAGCAGGGTCAAAACACACCAGACCTAACAAATGAAGAGGAAATAGGCAGTCTACCTGAAAAAGAATTCAGAATAATGATAGTAAAGATGATCCAAAATCTTGGAAATAGAATAGACAAAATGCAAGAAACATTTAACAAGGATGTAGAAGAACTAAAGAGGAACCAAGCAACGATGAAAAACACAATAAATGAAATTAAAAATACTCTAGATGGGATCAATAGCAGAATAACTGAGGCACAAAAATGGATAAGTGACCTGGAAGATAAAATAGTGGAAATAACTACTGCAGAGCAGAATAAAGGAAAAAGAATGAAAAGAACTGAGGACAGTCTCAGAGACCTCTGGGACAACATTAAACGCACCAACATTCGAATTATAGGGGTCCCAGAAGAAGAAGAGAAAAAGAAAGGGACTGAGAAAATATTTGAAGAGATTATAGTTGAAAAGTTCCCTAATATGGGAAAGGAAATAGTTAATCAAGTCCTGGAAGCACAGAGAGTCCCATACAGGATAAATCCAAGGAGAAACACGCCAAGACACATATTAATCAAACTATCAAAAGTTAAATATAAAGAAAACATATTAAAAGCAGCAAGGGAAAAACAACAAATAACACACAAGGGAATCCCCATAAGGTTAACAGCTGATCTTTCAGCAGAAACTCTGCAAGCCAGAAGGGAGTGGCAGGATATACTTAAAGTCATGAAGGAGAAAAACCTACAACCAAGGTTACTCTACCCAGCAAGGATCTCATTCAGATTTGATGGAGAAATTAAAACCTTTACAGACAAGCAAAAGCTGAGAGAGTTCAGCACCACCAAACCAGCTTTACAATAAATGCTAAAGGAACTTCTCTAGGCAAGAAACACAACAGAAGGAAAACACCTACAATAACAAACATAAAATATTTAAGAAAATGGGAATAGGAACATACATATCGATAATTACCTTAAATGTAAATGGATTAAATGCTCCCACCAAAAGACACAGACTGGCTGAATGGATACAAAAGCAAGACCCATATATATGCTGTCTACAAGAGACCCACTTCAGACCTAGAGACACATACAGACTGAAAGTGAGGGGATGGAAAAAGATATTCCATGCAAACGGAAATCAAAAGAAAGCTGGAGTAGCAATTCTCATATCAGACAAAATAGACTTAAAATAAAGACTATTACAAGAGACAAAGAAGGACACTATATAATGATCAAGGGATCGATCCAAGAAGAAGATATAACAATTGTAAATATTTATGCACCCAACATAGGAGCACCTCAGTACATAAGGCAAATACTAACAGCCATAAAAGGGGAAATCGACAGTAACACAATCATAGTAGGGGACTTTAACACCCCACTTTCACCAATGGACAGATCATCCAAAATGAAAATAAATAAGGAAACACAAGCTTTAAATGATACATTAAACAAGATGGACTTAATTGATATTTATAGGACATTCCACCCAAAAACAACAGAATACACATTTTTCTCAAGTGCTCATGGAACATTCTCCAGGATAGATCATATCTTGGGTCACAAATCAAGCCTTGGTAAATTTAAGAAAATTGAAATCGTATCAAGTATCTTTTCCGACCACAACGTTATGAGACTAGATATCAATTACAGGAAAAGATCTGTAAAAAATACAAACACATGGAGGCTACACAATACACTACTTAATAACGAAGTGATCACTGAAGAAATCAAAGGGGAAATCAAAAAATACCTAGAAACAAATGACAATGGAGACACGACGACCCAAAACCTATGGGATGCAGCAAAAGCAGTGCTAAGACGGAAGTTTATAGCAATACAAGCCTACATCAAGAAACAGGAAACATCTCGAATAAACAACTTAACCTTGCACCTAAAGCAATTAGAGAAAGAAGAGCAAAAAAACCCCAAAGCTAGCAGAAGGAAAGAAATCATAAAGATCAGATCAGAAATAAATGAAAAAGAAATGAAGGAAACAATAGTAAAAATCAATGAAACTAAAAGCTGGTTCTTCGAGAAGATAAACAAAATTGATAAACCATTAGCCAGACTCATCAAGAGAAAAAGGGAGAAGACTCAAATCAATAGAATTAGAAATGAAAAAGGAGAAGTAACCACTGACACTGCAGAAATACAAACGATCATGAGAGATTACTACAAGCGACTCTATGCCAATAAAATGGACAACCTGGAAGAAATGGACAGATTCGTAGAAATGCACAACCTACCGAGACTGAACCAGGAAGAAATAGAAAATATGAACAGACCAATCACAAGCACTGAAATTGAAACTGTGATTAAAAATCTTCCAACAAACAAAAGCCCAGGACCAGATAGCTTCACAGGCGAATTCTTCAAACATTTAGAGAAGAGCTAACACCTATCCTTCTCAAACTCTTCCAAAATATTGCAGAGGGAGGAACACTTCCCAACTCATTCTACGAGGCCACCATCACCCTGATACCAAAACCAGACAAAGATGTCACAAAGAAAGAAAACTACAGGCCAATATCACTGATGAACATAGATGCAAAAATCCTCAACAAAATACTAGCAAACAGAATCCAACAGCACATTAAAAGGATTATACACCATGATCAAGTGGGGTTTATTCCAGGAATGCAAGGATTCTTCAATACACGCAAATCAATCAACGTGATACATCATATTAACAAATTGAAGGAGAAAAACCATATGATCATCTCAATAGATGCAGAGAAAGCTGTCGACAAAATTCAACACCCATTTATGATAAAAGCCCTGCAGAAAGTAGGCATAGAGGGAACTTTCCTCAACATAATAAAGGCCATATATGACAAACCCACAGCCAACATTGTCCTCAATGGTGAAAAACTGAAACCATTTCCACTAAGATCAGGAACAAGACAAGGTTGCCCACTCTCACCACTATTATTCAACATAGTTTTGGAAGTGTTAGCCACAGCAATCAGAGAAGAAAAAGAAATAAAAGGAATCCAAATCGGAAAAGAAGAAGTAAAGCTGTCACTCTTTGCAGATGACATGCTACTATACATAGAGAATCCTAAAACTGCCACCAGAAAACTACCAGAGCTAATCAATGAATTTGGTAAAGTAGCAGGATACAAAATTAATGCACAGAAATCTCTTGCATTCCTATATACTAATGATGAAAAATCTGAAAGTGAAATTAAGAAAACACTCCCGTTTACCATTGCAACAAAAAGAATAAAATACCTAGGAATAAACCTACCTAAGGAGACAAAAGATCTGTATGCAGAAAATTATAGGACACTGATGAAAGAAATTAAAGATGATACAAATAGATGGAGAGATATACCTTGTTCTTGGATTGGAAGAATCAACATTGTGAAAATGATTCTACTACCTAAAGCAATCTACAGATTCAATGCAATCCCTATCAAACTACCACTGGCATTTTTCACAGAACTAGAACAAAAAATTTCACAATTTGTATGGAGACAAAAAAGACCCCGAATAGCCAAAGCAATCTTGAGAATGAAAAATGGAGCTGGAGGAATCAGGCTCCCTGACTTCAGACTATATTACAAAGCTACAGTAATCAAGACATTTTGGTACTGTCACAAAAACAGAAATATAGATCAATGGAACTGGATAGAAAGTCCACAGATAAACCCACGCACATATGGTCACCTTATCTTTGATAAAGGAGGCAAGCATATACAGTGGAGAAAAGACAGCCTCTTCAATAAGTGGTGCTGGGAAAATTGGACAGGTACATGTAAAAGTATGAAATTAGAACACTCCCTGACACCATACACAAAAATAAAATCAAAATGGATTAAAGACCTAAGTGTAAGGCCAGACACTATCAAACTCTTAGAGGAAAACATAGGCAGAACACTCTATGACATAAATCACAGCAAGATCCTTTTTGACCCAGCTCCTAGAGAAATGGAAATAAGAACACAAATAAACAAATGGGACCTAATGAAACTTCAAAGCTTTTGCACAGCAAAGGAAACCATAAACAAGACCAAAAGACAGCCCTCAGAATGGGAGAAAATATTTGCAAATGAAGCAACTGACAAAGGATTAATCTCCAAGATTTACAAGCAGCTCATGCAGCTCAATAACAAAAAAACAAACAACCCAATCCAAAAATGGGCAGAAGACCTAAATAGACATTTCTCCAAAGAAGATATACAGATGGCCAACAGACACATGAAAGAATGCTCAACATCATTAATCATTAGAGAAATGCAAATCAAAACTACAATGAGGTATCATCTCAAACCAGTTAGAATGGCCATCATCAAAAAATCTAGAAACAATAAATGCTGGAGAGGGTGTGGAGAAAAGGTAACACTCTTGCACTGTTGGTGGGAATGTAAATTGATACAGCCACTATGGAGAACAGTATGGAGGTTCCTTAAAAAACTAAAAATAGAACTACCATACAACCCAGCAATCCCACTACTGGGCATACACCCTGAGAAAACCATAATTTAAAAAGAGTCATGTACCAAAATGTTCATTGCAGCTCTATTTACAATAGCCAGGACATGGAAGCAACCTAAGTGTCCATCATCGGATGAATGGATAAAGAAGATGTGGCACATATATACAATGGAATATTACTCAGCCATAAAAAGAAATGAAATGGAAGTATTTGTAATGAGGTGGATGGAGTTAGAGTCTGTCATACAGAGTGAAGTAAGTCAGAAAGAGAAAAACAAATACAGTATGCTAACACATATATATGGAATCTAAGGAAAAAAAAAAAAAGGTCATGAAGAACCTAGTGGCAAGATGGGAATAAAGACACAGACCTACTAAAGAATGGACTTGAGGATATGGGGAGGGGGAGGGGTGAGATGTGACAGGATGAGAGAGTGTCATGGACATATATACACTACCAAATGTAAAATAGATAGCTAGTGGGAAGCAGCCGCATAGCACAGGGAGATCAGCACGGTGCTTTGTGACCGCCTGGGGGGGTGGGATGGGGAGGGTGGGAGGGAGGGAGATGCGGGAGGGAGGAGATATGGGAACGTGTGTCTATGTGTAGCTGATTCACTTTGTTATAAAGCAGAAACTAACACACCATTGTGAAGCAATTATACTTCAATAAAGATGTTTAAAAAAAAATATTTAAGGGTCTGACCACGGAAATTATTGGCTGGGGTGGGGTGGAGGACAAGTAAAGGCCAAGAACTGAAAAGGTTCTTTAAAGGGTTCCAACCATCATATACGTGGATATTGAAATCGCCAAGAATTGGGATGAGTAGGGTCAAAGACGCTGCCAGTGAGCCAGGAGCTAAAACACAGTAGGACAGATTTATGGGGGGAGGGCGATGTGGATGCCCCCGGGGGCGTAGGAGACAGATGATGGCAACAGGGAAATATGGTGATGTTATAGTAGAGGGAGAGAGAATGGTGTGGAAGAGGAGGAGGAGCAGTGGCCCCTGGGAGGGAGGGAACAGCCACTGCTGGAAATGACCACAGAGGAAGCATCCATTTACTCACTAACTTAAAAGACTTTCTGAGCACCTGGTCCATGCTCAGCACTCCTCTAACTCCAGCAACATATCAACGAAGGAACATTAAAACTCCTGCCCTTGTACGGGAAAGATATCCTAATGCATTTACTTGATAAATAGCAGACATAAACAACAATAAAGTATATGGCCCCTAGAACATGATAAGTATCATTGGGAGAAGTAGCACAGAATACGGTGAGCTGGGAACACGAGGACAGGGTAAGATTATATATATATTGAAGACTGAAATTTTAAGCAATAATTAAGAATGTTAAGGTGCCGAGAGAAGGCTAATTCTGGGTGAAGTGCTTAATGGTGTGTGGTCAGCTGCTGGGTCAGGTTGCTGTGAGCTCGGGGGAGGTTCTCACGGACCAGGATTCTCTCCTTGGCCAGATTCCCTGCATTTCCTATAGGCATGACGCCAGGACTTCACCTACTGACTATATTCTTATGACTCCAGAATTTACATTTTTATCTCTTTCTTAAAATATTTTAATGCTGGTTTGTATTTTTTTAGGCATTTCAAATGAAAGGTGAGTTCATTGTTTTTCCCCCAAACCAGTTTCCACTTCTTTGTTATCTATTTATTGGCTTGCTATCTATCCAGGCACCCAAGCTAGACACTATCCTGTCATCCCGAATCCCCTCCTTTTTTCACCGACATCCATTTGCCTTCAAATAACTGACTTATTAGCTTTAGAAACGTGACTGTCATCACTCTCCTCTGCTGTCTCTCTCCATTCTTACTGACAATCTTCTGTCAGAGCTCTAAGCAGCTTTTGGATGCACCTCCTACAAGCAAAGGCAAACTTTCAAAGGCAGATGGTCTATTCAAATATGTTACTATAATTACTTTCTTCTTCCACAGTGAACTGGCCACCCAAGAACAGAGCTACAGTTTATTAAACACTAAATAATTCAAAGCAATATAATTAAACATTTTTAATATAGAAATAATAAAAATGACATATTCCTCTTACCGGCAAATCCTTTGTTTGGTAAGTATAAGGACAAAGGAGAGCACAATTTTGAGACCTCGTATCTAGCATTTAATACCTTGCTTACACAAACGCTCTTTAGAAATTTATCTTTCCGTGAAGTCATCAGTTCCAGATTTAGAGTTAAGGGAAGTAAACTGAGATAGGTATTATGACTGGAAACTAGGTGATTTATAATCTTACTATTTAGAAATGCTCTCTGTTCTAAACTAATTTTTTAATCTGATGCTTTACAAAGATTAAATAAGAGCGGTACTCACATTGATACGAGCCAGAGGAGAACTGTGCAAACATTTCCCTGGTGTTGGCGCTGGGAGCATTTACTTTATTCTAAACATTCAAGTTTGGCAACTCTGAGGATGGCTGGAAAGGCTAGAAGTTCTCAGAATGTGGCTTCAGATTTCACTTCTCTTTTACCTTGAAATGAAATCAAACATTGGGGAAAATGCTCCCACAAATAGACCTTTTAACATTTTGAATTAAAAGCATACATCCTGAGGCTAGAAACTGGTTTTGAAATTTATCCCAGGAAAATCATTTGCTTATTTTCAGGACAAGTCTAGAACCAGTTTAAAGCGGAAACAAACTTAAGCTTCATTACAATAATCAAAGTTTTCTATGTAATTAATTGTTAATCTTTACTACTACATTAATGAAAGCATGTCCCTAAGGTATAGATTTCTATCCAACAGATGTTGAGAAACCTGACCACGTTTAGACCAGTGTAAGTCCAAAATAAAAAATAAAATATATACAATTATCATTTAATGCAGGAGAACGTCAGTCCCTCTCAAACTTGTCATTTTCATTTGAGATATCACAAAGAAATACTACTCATAATTTTTTATCTATTGAATATCTTTATAGAGACCACAATATAATCAGCTTAGTAATCAGAAATTGCTGTCAATGTTACAATTATTTTTTCAACATTTAGTCCTACATGCTTTTGAACTTTACACGAATGACTTCAAATTGTTTAAAAAACTAAAACTTTTTTTTTTTTTTTCAGTTTAAACGAAAAACTCAGGAGGAAAACTGGAGACATCAAATATAAATGACCTTTTGAGAAGTTCTGGCCCCAAAGGAGGAACTAGAAAAAGGAGCGGTGGTTGGTGCAAAAAGCGGGGTCAAAAGAAGATTTTACTTTTTCTAACGAGAGAAACAACTGCATGCTTGCGTGCTGTTGGAGATCATCCAGTGACGGGAGAAAATTTGGTGAAACAGGAACAGAGGGAAGATGGCTGGCGAGCAAGCTCTAGTACGCACGTGGAGGAATGAGCTTTAGATAAAAACACCAGTAGTTCCGTAAAGCTGAGTTCATGGGACAAACGCTGGTGAGTTGGAGATAGAAAAGGGGAATCTGGCCTTTCTTTTCTGATAGCTTGGGCTTTCTCAGTTACAGAGAAAGAAGGTTCTCGGCCGGGAGTGATGAGGGCGGAGGTGTGAGAAGTCCGAGGAAGGGGGCAGGGAGGGTCCTCGCGGGCGCGGCGGGGGGACCGCGGGCGCTGGCGGCTGCTGGGGGTCCACGGGCAGCCAGGCTCCGTGTTTGCCGTCAGCCTCGCTCGCGTGCTCTGCTGTAGGTGTGAGCTGCGCGCAGAGCTGGATTAGCTGCTGTTGTAAGGTGCCAAGTGGGAGAAAGCGAGAGAGCTGAGGATGATTTCATGGGAGTGACTGTAATGACAGTGGAATTTAAGCTGACTCAGGAGCAAAAGGAAATGAAGAAGATGAAAGGGCGTGAAAAGTGGTCGCATCACAGGATTAGACGTTTCGGTGGGCTTTGGAGTCAGAGAACTGAGATGTGCGGAAGGAAAGGAGCTGGTGGTCCAAGAGTCGGGTGAAGGGAAGTGAGGTCACAGGAGGGCTGGTTTATTAGAGGTGACCCGGCCGGGGTGGTTGAGACACGCGGAGGATGAGAGCTTCCGAGGAGAGAAGTGCAGGAACGGAGAGCCCAGGGGCGGGGAAGAGGTACCTGTGCGCAGGTGGACAGCCAAGAAGTCGGACAAGATCGGGAATCAGGCGCACGTGTCTGAGATACGCAGACTTGAGACCGGGTTTCCACAGATGACGGCCTCAGTGAAGGATGAGGGTCAACCCAGAGAAGGGAGGACGGATGATCTGAGCCGCAGCAAGGAGCAAGGAGAACACCTGTGCCAGCTCCCAGCGGTGGTAAGGGGGCTGCAGGGAAACAGACACAAGCCCTCACGCCTGGAGAGGTTTCTCAGCGGAGAACACTTAGGAGCCATGATGCAACCACGATCCTCAGTGAAACTGTTAACTCTTATAAACTGGGACCAGGGTCATATAGATTCTGTTTTCGTCATAGCAGGTAGCACAGTGCTTTGCGCTTGGTAGGAAGTCTTTGTTAAACGGATTTTAGTTTTACTATGCTATCACTTTACTCTGCTGCTCAGGCAATAACTGGTTACATTGGAATCAAGAACAAAATGTGAAACTCTAGGATAGGTAGACCTTTCATTTCACTCTGTTAGAAATACTTAGTAAGCACTGGAGATGCAAAAGGAAATAGAAAACATGCATCTGAGGA
The DNA here is from genome assembly GCF_028021215.1 of Eschrichtius robustus. Lineage (NCBI taxonomy): Eukaryota > Metazoa > Chordata > Mammalia > Artiodactyla > Eschrichtiidae > Eschrichtius > Eschrichtius robustus. Next base: position 109,338 of record NC_090827.1, read on the forward strand.
ATTTACAGTGAACAATATGGCCGGAACCATTAAAATGGCAAAGCGAGAAGAAACCCCTTGCACAGAAGGACATCTGAAAAGTGTTGTAGGTGGTAGGTGAGTAGGGTGGAGATAAAGATTGATGGAGAATAAACTCCTCCATGACATGCAAGCTAATTTAGAACTGAATTACAATTTTACAAATCCCAAGGATATTATTACAAGGGGGTCAGATCAAGCAGTGATTCTGATGAATTTGCAAAGGCAAATGCAGCCGAGAACAATCCTCTGCATTTTTGTCTACTGTCCTCCTCCTTACATATTCTTACTAGGTGAATTGAGCAAATCTATGTTATTGTGAAATATCAGTGAGAAATATTTAAATATATGTCATTACATTTTTCCTTTTTGGATCTTCCGGGAAAATTAGGTGGAGTTTCCATCCATTCCAATGCTTTAGAGGGTAGCTTCAGTGGCAGCTGTTATTGAATGATGGAATGAAGAGGGTGCAAATACAGAGGCACAATAAAAAGCCATTTGTGTGTAAACTTAGGAAGGAATGAGAAAGTAAAGAATATGATATTTTTAGCTTGTTTTTCTGCTTCTTTGTTTTCTCTACGTTTTCTTTTTAATAGGATGATCAATCATTCCAGAAATACAATATAGCTTTTTGTCTTTGTGGATTTAATTGTAACAACTTCATGCTCTCTAAAGCTTTTCTATTTTATAAGGACATGTGGTAGATTAAATAATGGTCTAAAGATTTCCATGTCCTAATCCCCAGAGCCTGTGAATGTTACCTTATATGGCAAAAGGTCTTTGCAGTTGTGATCTAGGGTAATCTAAATTAGATTATCATGAATTATCTGGGTGGGTGATAGAATCACAGTGGTCCTTATAAGAGGGAACAGGAGAGTTGGTCAAGGAAGGTGATGTGAGAACAGGAGCAGAGATTGGAGGGCGGCAACCTCTGGACCTGGAAGAGGCAAAGAACAGAGTCTTCCTAGGGTCTCCAGAAGGTGCCAGCCCAGCCATCACCTTGACTTTAGGTCCAGAAGTATTTATTTCTGACTTCTGACCCCAATAACTGTAATGTGCTGTTATAGGCAGCTAAATTTGTGGCAATTTGTTAAGGAAACTAATACAGTATGTATTACTTTTAAATCAGAAAAAGTTATTAAAATAAATAAAAGAGTGAAAAGTTTTCTATTCTTTTAAAGTACATAAATTAGGAGTTTGGGATTAATATAAATACACACTATTATATATAAAACAGGTAACCAACAAGGAATTACTGTTGGGAATTCCACAGTAATTCCACAGGGAACTATACACAATATCTTGGAATAACCTATGATGGAAAAGAATATGAAAAAGACAATGTGTGTATGTATATATATATGTATATTATATATATATATATATATATATATATAAATCACTGCGCTGTACACCAGAAACTAACACAAAATTGTAAGTTAACTACACTTCAATTTAAAAATCTATAAAAAGCAAAGTAGTTTATATTAAAGTGCAACATTTATGGAAAATCTCTCTACGCGTGTTTGCACCTGTTGCCACTTTGACCTACAATTTAAGATTCACTGAATAAAAGGATCAAAGTGTCCACCTTTTTGCTCCCATACAAATTGCTAAGCTATTTATTTTAAATGGCTTTCTAAAATAATTTCAATAGGAACAGATTGTGTCATTTGGAAAGAGTTTTATCATTAATCAGTTGCTTTTGTAATTTGTTTTCTAAACTAGATTTTGCATGCAAACATCACACCAGGAAAATCTAGACGATACTAAAGCTAATTAATTGCCAAGTCTTGAGGAGGTGATATCTGTCTAAGCTTAAAAATGACAGTGGTAATCACAAAAGAAAAGGACAGATTTGACTCCTTCAAAACTGAAAAATTTTGTGTGTCACAAATCTCATAATCAAACATATCCTAAAGCAACAAAAAGAAAACAAAAGAATGATAAAAAAAATCATATGATGAAGAGTTAATATACTTAAAATATAAAAATGGGAAAGTATAAGATTTATATATTTTATACTTAAAATATACAAATTTAAAGCATGAATAAATAATCATGTTTATATATTCATCAAGGATACATAGAACTAGTAAAGAAACATTATTTGCTAGTACCATGATGCTAGTCATAAAAGACATACAAATTAAAACATAAATATGAGAGCATTTTCACCAATTAAATTAACCAGATATACAGAATAAAAAACCAATGCTAGTTATTATATAACCAATGACAGTTATATTTTCTAAAATTAATGGTAACTAGTTGGTATAACCACTGTTTGGGAATCAACATTATAATATCAAGAACAATAAAAAAGAAATACTTGACATAGTAATACCACGTATGGAAATCTGTCCTAAGGAAATAATTACAAACAAGGAAAGTTATACCCACAATAATGCTCATTTTGCATTCTTGACCTACTGTAAATTGTATGTACGTGTGTGCATGCATGTGTATGTATGTGTGTTGTATGTGTGTGTGCATGGAAAGGACAATATGTAAGAGAAAGAGAAGAGGGATAAATGAAAGATATTTAAAAAATAAATTTGCAACTTTACCATCAATGGGCTATATTAGGTAAAATATGTATTCATGAAAAAATCAATATGGTTTTTTAAACTTATGTGCAAGTAAGGAACTATAATTTAACTTAAATTGTTTTGTCAGAATACAAAATAATATATTAAAATTGGAAACCTGAAACATCAGATTCCTTATTTGGATAGTTATGTAAATTATGACAAAGCACAGCATAGAAAAGTAACTTTTGAGTCTTATAAGTAACACATCTGTGAGAGAAATATGAAAAACACATTGATAAGATAAAAGGCTTACATGGCTAGTATAATGAATTTATATTTTGTAGAACCAGAACCAATGAAGTCAAGGGAATTAACATAGTTTTTAAAATGGCATAAGAAGGTAGAAGGCTGTCAGGATTTTTTTTTTAAGTGCATGTATGATAAATACTAAACAATGTGACATCAGATTTGATAAAACAGATGAGAATAAAAGATATATAATGCCCCTTGGTGGGAGTGTGGTGAAATTAGGACTCTTCCGTTGGTAAGGGTACAACTTTGGGAGCAATCTGACAAAATCATATTAAAATCTACATACTCTTCAATGTAACAAGTTCAGTTTTAGAGATTCAGTCTAGTGTTATATACCAACCAGTGTAAAGAATTTATGTATAAGGATATTGTTTTTTGGTGCATTCTGAGTAGTTTAATTTCATAATCAGGTGCCTGTATCACCTTAATGATTATTTTACATTATTTTAAATTTCACAGAACCATACAAATTAATATATCTATGTGTATGTCGGTGTTGTTTTGCATTTTATAGTTTTATTGATAAACATTTCATGTACCATAAAATCCACTTATTTAAAGTTTACAGTTCAGTGCTTTTTGGTAAATTCACATAGTTGTTCATCCATCACCACAGTCTAATTTTAGAACATTTCCAACACTCACCTAAAACATCCCATGCACATTAGCTGTCATTGCCCAGGCCCCCATATCCTTGCCCCGGGCCTGAGGCCAAGCAACGACTAAACTACTTCCTATCTCTGTCGATTTACCTAGTCTGAATATTTCATATAACTGAAATCATAGAACATGTTGCCCTTTGTGACTGACTTCTTTCACTTAGCATAATATTTTCAAGCTTTACTCATGCTATAGCATGTATCAGTACTTCATTCCTTTTTATTGATAAATCGTATTCACTGTACAGATATACTATATTCTGTTTATTGGTTTAGCTGGATTTTAGTACATAACAGAGCACATAGTAAGTTGTCTTCGGCTAATTTAAACAAAGATCATTTTTATCTATCATCCTCACATGTGGAAGGAACATATTTTAAGAAAATCCTTTCAAATAAACAGCTCCCAGAATTTTCTAGAGGCCTGAGCTTTTATGAAAACTGATGGGGATAATTTGTGATGACTGGGAAGAAAAAAAGTAAGGAACGTGTTGATAACAAGAAGAGAAAGAAATGATTTTCTCTTATATTTTGTGAAGTTTCCATAAAATTACTTCTGGGATTTATTGTGATAGAAATTTACATTTTAATGAAACTATAGCGTTTTCCCCTCTCCATTATTTCTTTAAGATAACAAAGGAAAAATTTAACATAAATGATATTTTCCAAATAATCCCTAAACTTCTTGGTCCACATTTAACCTCCTTCATTGTGGCTAACAAGTTAACTTCTAGCCTCCTTTCCAGCTTACTTTTCAGGAGAGAATTTTAGGAACAATGTAAAAGCCAAACTATAGTAAAGCTTATATGCAAAATGTAAGCTAGGCGGATTCATTTCAAAGGGAATATGTAGTTGAATATATTCTCCTTTCAAGTCTCATTTAATGTTTGTAATCCACTAAGTAAATCTAGAGTGTATCGTATTACTGACAACTAATTTTCAGTTGGAAACAATGTACTGCCCTGTGCTTGGATTTAGGTAGTAGTATCTGAAGTTCTGCACCCAGTGGGGCGGGTTTTCCTGCACCACCGAGCAACCCTCTGGCGCCGGTCCCTCAAGACTGCCCCACTCCTCACTGCAGATGCCAGTCGCAAGCCAGGTTGTATTAATGTATTACAGGGTAATAAGCAAGGTAAAAGGGAAACAAATAATTTATGAAAGATAAAGGAAACAATAAGGCTGAATAATTTGTAGTCAAAAGTAGCCAGAACCAAAGAACACTGACTTTTTATATCTTAAAACATCATCATCATCAACAACAACAAAACTATCAGGTCGTGGACCATGTTTATAAACTGGCTGAGTATTTGCCAGTTCTCGAAGGCTGTGTTTAATGTGGTAGAACTTAGGTTACTCTTCCTTTCTGGCACACACCACTTTATACTGTGTTAGAAAGGCTCTTCATGTGGCATCCTCTTCCTATAGTGTACGTCTTTTGGGTGAAGATTCATCTTTAGGTGCTCCGGTCACCAGCTGCCACCCATGTTTTAGTCCCTTAATAAGTGCTTACAGAATAGAATGTTTGTTGTTGTGGAAAGAACTCTGAATGAGTCCTCAAGAGATCCAAGTTTCGGTGTGAAATTTTGAATTTTGTGTCTTTGTTTCATTTACATCATTTCTTTCATTCCATATCTGAAAAACAGAAGTGTGGACTGAATAATTTTAAGATGCCTTCAGGTTCTAAATTTGAAGCCCTCTTTCTACACTGCTTACATTCTTCTGGAAGCCTTTCTGGACAGACTATTTCTCTTGCTAGCTTTCCCATTGCTTTGGGTACACGTATCTTTAAACAAAGAAATGGATTCTGTGTATATATTTTTATCATTTGTAATTGTCTGTGTTTAGTCTCTCATGTGGGGAGCTGGTACCAAAATTATAAGCTTTTATTCTCAGCCTAGCATTTGTGCAACCTATAAGTATGCGTAAGCGTCAGTTGCCTTGACAATCTAATTTGTTAGGTACCTTTTTTTTTTCCAACTAAGGGAAGGTTTCTCTAACTCATTCCCAGGAGAAGTTAGTATTTTGGATGGCAACTTTTCTGAGAGCAGTTTCTCTCCTTTAGCACAGACTTCATTTCAGAAAGTCACTGTCCTCAGAGCTTGTTTTAATACTTGTTTAATAGTTGCTTTAATACTGGTTTATATTGACAGGGAGGAGGGTGTGATCCTTAGGGTGGCCGCTGAGCTGGTAATGTTCCTATCTGGCACTGTGATAATCCATGTAGTGGACATGTGCGGCCAGAGGACGCTAAGAGGTGGAAACTGCTGCAGGGCTTTTCTTTCCACTGATGATAAAATAAACAATGCTTTCTAGGCTGGTGAAAGCCAAAACTTTTTTTGCATAAACCGTATTCCCTATTTTCATTTCACTTTTAGTTATAAAATGTGTGTGAATTATTGAAACATTTAGCTTACAGTTTAAAAATGTAATCACTTTGAACTATACAAAGGATCAAATATATATATTTCTTCATCTTCTCCAGGACCTTTGAATGGATTGGGGAGAAAAAAAATTTCCTCTACTCTTCTAGGTCCTTCTGGCTGATAATTAAATTGACGTGACCCAGATTAACAGGAGAAATTTGAATTTTAATTTCATAACTACAAGAGTTTACAGAAATATGAGCCTCAAAGAGATGACCAAAGCAGGTGGCATTCGTAACCTTTTAGACAAAGGAACAATAAATTTGTGAAGGACTGAGAAGACAGAGACTTGGGCTTGGGTCTGATTGCTGAAGAAGCTACGCAGAGGTGTTTACATAGCCTTCCTGCCCTCAGCTCCTCCTGATCTCCAGCAGCAGGGCTGTCTCTCTACCTCCTGGGGCAGGGAGAGTACCTTTCACTTAGTAGATGTATTTCCTGCTTCCAGTGGGACAGAGAGGGGGGTCAGAGTATCCTCCTTGCTGTTTCCCTAACCCTAACCCTAACCCTAAACTTAGCTGGTGGCTGTGAAACAAGAATTAGGTTAGTAGCTGAGTTAGTAAATTGTTCCATATTTCATTGAACCGGTCTCTCAGTCCTGAGAATAGGTTAGTTCAGTTAAACAGTTGTGATTCATATCATTTATTTCTGGCAGGTTAACTCTTAGGCAACCAACCTAATAAATTACTTCATAACATGGCACATTTTATGGCAGTGTTATACCGATAACTCAATCTCACTGCTATGTTTGTGAGCCCCAAGAGCCAAAATTGCAGCAAAGATAATCTTAAGGGACAAGGGAATATGTTTTCAACCTTTATGTGTGCTTGGCATAACTTTATCAGCTGCTTAGACGGCAAGTTGAGGCAACTGAGTGATAAGAGCAGTCCCAGTGAAATTTGTTTTTCTAGCAGGTGAAAGAACATTCAGATGCAGTGTTATTAGATGAGTGCACTATTGACAGTAATGTTTACTTCAAAAACCCTTATAATAAATTGATTCAATCTTATCCAGCTTGATCACATATAAAACTACTTTCCCAAGATTCCTTTTTCACAAACCTTCTATAAATTTTTTTTTCTTTTTTTTACTTATGGCTGCATTGGGTCTTTGTTGCTGCGCGTGGGCTTTTCTCTAGTTGCGGCGAGCGGGGGCTACTCTTCGTTGCGGTGTGCAGGCTTCTCATTGCGGTGGCTTCTCTTGTTGGGGAGCATGGGCTCTAGGCACGTGGGCTTCAGTAGTTGTGGCACGTGGGCTCAGTAGTTGTGGCTCGTGGGCTCTAGAGCACAGGCTCAGTAGTTGTAACGCACGGGCTCAGTAGTTGTAGCTCACGGGTTTAGTTGCTCTTCAGCATGTGGGATCTTCCCAGACCAGGGCTCGAGCCCGTGTCCCCTGCATTGACAGGCGGATTCCTAACCACTGCACCACCAGGGAAGCCCCTTCTATAAATTTTTATGTCCATTTTGGTTTGTCCCTTGTTTTTTGCCTATTCAGAAAGAATAAGCTTTACTTTAGGACAAACTAACTTTCTCTTTCCTCAATAAAAATGTATCGCCATTCTTCATACCTTTTCTTACCAAAAAATATATTCTACTTTTTTTGGTGTACACAGTTGTTTCCTTTATTAGTTCTAATAATTATAATTACATGTATTCATTAGAATTCTTTGATCTTAAAAACTTTAATTCCTAGTGATATCTAAGAAGGAAGCAATTGTGAACTGTCAATTTTTTCTATACCAGCATTCTTCATATTGGCAAATTTATGAGTACATTTCATAATTTTTGGAGACATATGCTTCCTTATAGTACAATTTCTCAATGTGGCATAAATTATTTTTACTAAGAGACGCAAATATCTTTAGTCTCTATAATAAGAGGTCAAAAGTTGGTAAACTTAGATGTATTTAGCAACTAAGGTTTCAGTATCTTATCTGGAAATAATCTGGACTATCAACGACCCCCATCATTTAATTTAACTTGCAAAATTCTAAGTGTGGAAGTGACCAAAGAGATTTGGGGAACTATTTAAGTAGATATATCATTTAAAAACTCATCACTAAAAATTTACCTTAAAACTCTCATCTTACTTGCATCTATTGAATTCATTTGTTTTTAACAATTATGCTTATGAACATTTTATAAGCTATTAAAGCACTTAGCCATCATCTTATGTTATTTTTCTTGCTGACAAATTTTGTAACAGAGATAACATGAGCTTACTTGACTTTTAGTAAATCTAGGTAGGATAAAAGTATTAGACTTAGTGTCAATTACTCTAAAGGTGTGCCTGTATTAATTAAACCAACAAACTTAAGCTTCTTTTTACTTACTGAAAATTATACTACATAATGTGAACTTCAAAAACATTTGAGTTTGTTTCTATTATATCTCTGAAATTTAGAAATGCTTAATTCATAAGTGCTTATTTTTAAGCGAATTAGAGTTCTTTTACAAATTAATATTGGCAATACCATCCAGAGGTAGAAAAATACCGTAATTGTAATGTCCATAGGTAGACATACATACAAACACAAAGATCTTATAGCTTTCATTTAAAAATTTTAGCCATGAGTCAAGTATAACAATATAAAACTCACAAGTTTATAAATAACAGTTGGAATAAGTTAAGTATATCCATTCAGATGGCTACAGGTTTTTACTATTTGTGGAGAATACGTTTAAGATTTGTATTGGTCTTTGACATGTAATCTTAATGAGGCTGTGAACTAGATTTTGGGAAAAGAGCTTTTCCAGCAGTCTGTATTTTAAAAAGGCTAGTTTTCTTCTTTTTCTTTTCTTTTCTTTTTTCCACTCAGACTTTGCTGATTAAATTAACCAGGCTCAGTCTCCGGCAATTGTGAGCCATGGTGTTTATATTTAAAAAACGTGGTAAAACTTACAACTTCAAGGGACAGAAAAAGAATGAAATTTTGTGGTTTTGTTTTGTTTTTTTTTCTTGACCTCTCTAAATTTGGTAGGATCTTCTGAAGTGAAGGTAAAAGGGCTTTATAATTTAAAGGATCTGTTGCTGTCCAGGGGACATAAATTCTCTGTGGTTAGGGTCTAAGGCATATCCACAAGGGACATTGCATAGGAAAGTCTGAAGCTGGCAGGGCCTGATTATATAGCCCAGAAAACAAATCTTATGTTTGAGACTTACTGCCTGTTCTGAGTGCTTGTGTTAAATTTATTTCCTGACTTCTAGTATTTACATGAGTGACCTGTATATCTTAGGTTTAAAGATTAGGCTGAGTGCTCTCTGTAAATCTTGTAGGAAAGGAAAGTTAAAACAGGCAGCTGGGTGTTTACTGAATTTTCTGGGGAAAATGGAGGGGTTTTGAAAGTTAAGCAGTTTTGCTGATGAGATGTGTTCCAATTTCGAGAAGAGGAATTTATGTTGGATGGGGACTTTAATTTTGTTCTAAGTTTAATTTCTGTTGTTTCATCTTGTAAAGAGAGTTCCTAAGGCTAGCCATTACATTTCTTTGTGTCCTCTTTTCAATTTGGACTTTCCATATGTACCAATAAGACAATTTTTGAGGATCAGAGCTCTCTAAAAATTTTTTTTTTTCTTTTAAATATAATCCATTCAAAGGATCTATCATCTGGCCATTGACAAGTAGGATCTATTAATCTCAATAGTGACTCAAGCTAATAAGCCTTTTTATGGCTAAACCAAGGGCTCAAGAGGGGTCCACAAGAGACTGCAAGATGTAACCCTCACAAGATCCATGAATTTCACTCCCAAAGATAGCCTAAGAAATCAGAGGCCTTGGTCATACAGGTGGTAAGGATGGTGTAGAGTAAAGAGTGTCTGCAGCCTCTCATGGGAACTTGAAAAGCCTCCAGCTACAGACCAGCTAATCTCTGACCTGGGCAGGTGCTATTGGAATGGGGCTTTTCTAGCCTTACAGGGCGGTCTCTTATGGACTGAGACACTTTAAGACAAATTCCCCCCAAGATCTGGCATGGCCAAACAGAGTGCTGCTTGTGACTCTGTCTCAGAACTCCAGTCTATTTGACTGGCTGCCACCAGTATGTGCATCTTCTGACTTGAGGAGACCAGAGAGAATGTTCTCACGGACACAAAGCCAAACTCTCAAGACAAAGAACAAGGCAAAAGGAAAATCGCATCCTATGGTTTTCCTCCTTATGACAAATGACACAACAGAGACAGAGAAACACGGTGACTATCTCTGGGAGGAAAGCGATCAATAGAAAACAAGAGTACTCAAACCAACTTTTTACCAAAGTGGCTATGCCAAAGAAACTAGTTCCACAAATATTTTCTCCTGCTAATCTAAATTTATTTTTTTTAATAAAATTTTTTTATAAATTTACTTATTTATTTTATTTTTGCGTTGGGTCTTCGTTGCTGTGTGCGGGCTTTCTCTAGTTGCGGCGAGCGGGGGCTGCTCTTCGTTGCGGTGCGTGGGCTTCTCATTGCGGTGGCTTCTCTTATTGTGGAGCACAGGCTCTAGGGTGCACAGGCTTCAGTAGTTGTGGCTCGCGGGCTTAGTTGCTCCGTGGCATGTGGGATCTTCCCAGACCAGGGCTCGAACCCCTGTCCCCTGCATTGGCAGGCAGATTCTTAACCCCTGCACCACCAGGGAAGCCCCATGCTAATCTCAGTTTAGCAAAAGGAAAAAGAAGGGTTCTAACTACTCTCATTTCCATCAGGCCCTGAAGGCAGAGACTTAGGAGGCTGACAGGTAAGAAGCCGCACGTTCAGCCGGTGCTGTCACAGGTCCCGGGGTTCCTCAGCTGCAGCAGCCGCAGCGCAAAGAGCGTTCAGCCAGCGGAGCTTATCCGTCTCACTGTGCCAACTGTTGGGGAAGAAGCTCCTTCTTTCCTAGGTGCTCCTAGCTGGCCGAATAATTAAACTGACATGACACAGATTACAGAGGAAAATCAAATTTTAATTTTGTACTTACAGTTGTTTATAGAAATATGAGACTCAGAGAAATGACCAGAGTGGGCAGCTTTTGTACAGTTGATCCGGAGCAGCACAAGTTCTATGTATAGGTCCACTTATACGCTGATTGTTTTCAATAAACATACTCTTGGCGCTCCTTATTCACAGGTTTCGCATCCATGGATTCAACAAACCACAGATCAAAATTTCGAGCCGGGGTTTGTTGAATCCATGGATGAGAAACCTGCAGATGTGGAAGGCTGTCCCATTTTATATAAGGGACTTGAGCATCCGTGGATTTTGGTATCTACAGGGGGCTCCTGGAACCAATCCCCATGTGAACAGCAAGGGACACCTGTACCTTTTAGACAAAGAAGAAATAAATTTGTGAAGAACTGACAAGACAAAGAAATTTAGGCTTGTGTACTAATTAGTGAAAGGGTTACGCAGAGTTTGCTTACGTAGCCTTCCTGGCCCTGCACTCCGGATCTCTGGGAATAATGATGTTTCTCTATTTCCTGGTGCAGGGAGAGTACCTTTCACATGGGAGTTATTCCTTCTCTCAGGAGGATAGAGGAGGGTCAGAGTATCCTTCTTTCACTGGCTGTTTCTTCAGTAACTTTAATTCAAAATAATCAATTTGCTAAAGTGTCATATTTTGGGGTCACCTGCTCCGAACCCCATAAAATGTCACTCATTTTCTAGAGATAAGTGGGTCTAATTCTCTTATGTTACTACACAGATGGCCGAAAGAGAAGCCAAAGAAATCGTCCTTGTTTGCCCTTGAGGGAAATGATGATGAAAGAAGGACAGGAAGAGAGAAAAAGAGAGACAAGAAGGTGAGGAAAGAAGGGAAAGATTTATAACTATTTAAGAATATATGGTAAAAATGACACAAGGGAGACATAGCCCTGGGGAAATAACTGCATTCTGGAAGTCTCAATAATGGGTAGGCATGTATTTATATTCTTCAATCTTAGGGAAATAAGAGAATTGCAGAAAACTACTTCTTTCTTAAAATCTCCTGTATCCTTATGTATAAATGTCTTATAGTGTTCATACAATATATTTTTAACTAATGATGTCTGTAATCATGCTTCTTTCATGAATGCACCTATTCATGACTCCAATTCTGACACTGCTCAAAATAAAGGTTTGTCATTATTTAAAGCTCACAAAGTGCATACCCACAGTAAGCTTTTAGGTAATACAGAATTGCATGATTTAGTTTAGAAGTACATTTAACTTCCCCCCAAAAGGCCATTTTGATGGCATTATGTTGATATCAATTAGCGTTTCAGGGGTGAGGAAATGATACCTTTAATCTCTATTCCTAAAAAGTCAGTCAGTAACCTAGACTGATGCAGGTTTGAGAAGATTGGATTGTAGATATCATAAAATCTTTTTATCAGAGATAAAAATCCAGAGTGATTTGGGATTGCTCAGTTATAAAGGGTTTGGTGTCATTGTATGTGTTGAAAGAGAGATCATGGTTGTCTGAAGAATACTAACCACTACCTTGTAGAAACTTACTAAGCAAAAAACAATGAGCAGAAGCTTCACCTCATTGTTTCAGAATTTTTATATTCAAAAAGAGCATGAAAGTACATTAAAAATACAAATGAACAAACATGGAACCAAAGAGAATTTTCAATATACCCTTAAGACATGTGTCATAGGGTATTTGTATTATGGTTAAGAACTTATACCTATTCCTAGATTGTTGTTTTTAAGTTTCATTTGTAAATTAGTATCATCCTCTCCCTTTAGTTTGTTCTTCTAAAGACACCTGGCTCAGCCTTTTCCACAGTCTAGAACACAGAAGCCATTTAGAAGCACATCCGTATCAGACATAAGCATCTTTTCTAACCATATCTCCTCCTTTAGCACCAGAAATCTAAGACAATACTTTGGGGACAATTGGGTCACTTGTATGACTAACATTAGAGATATTTCCATATTTTAAGTCAAAAGGAGCTTAGTTATAACTTCTATCCTTAGGTCTTCATTTTGCTTGCCAAAACCATGGAAACTAATTTTAATCCTTCTTCTAGATGACTGTCTTTTAAATATTTGAGGGCAATGGTCCTCTATTTTTATGTTATATCCACTTACATGGAGTAATCCCTATTTCCTTTGATCATTCCCCATATGGAAATTTTCCAAATTTTTACTGTGTCCATCTGGAGAACAGTCCCTTTAGCAGGTGGGGCAATCAACACAGATAGAATGTCAGTTACTCTCAGCCGATATGTTTATTAATAAAGCCTGAAATAGCATTTGCTTTTTTGAAAGCTTCTTTATTACAGTAATTTATTTTAAACCTAAAAAGTCTCTAAATCTTTGTCATAAGCCCTAATCTTAGACTACTTTTCCTCACTATGTATTTATCTAGAAGATTTTGTGACGTAAATTTAGGGCTATGTATTCATCCATGCATTTCCCCCTAGTTTCATCTCCTTTCTTTCAGCTATCATTTCAAGCTGTTTGTTCAGTGATGGTGAATCTGCAATTTACTTCCTACAGTAAAAACTGCAAACCTCCCTGTGGATTAACAGTAGGAGATCATTACCCTTGATTTCTTTGGCCCTCTATGGAGATTAGTGCACTGTTGGTGCCAGCAAGTGGTAGGCAACATGAAAAAATATGAGTTAATTATTGAAAATGTTTGGATACACACGAAAAGTTTCTTGTACAGTGTTATAATTGAATCCATTGATGCCGATAAACATAATAAGAATTTATGAGTTTTCAAGTTTATCTTTTTCAAGAGATTTTAGAAGAATTTTTATTTCTCATTATTTTTATGAATTTGTCTTGCTAGTCTGATACCCAAAGCTGAATTGTACACTGTAGAATTATGGGATGGCTTTGCTCGTTTCTGACTCATACCCTAAATTAAGGGATGGCTCCAAATGTTTTCTCAAGGGTAAGTTCTGCTTCTGCATTTGAGCTACAAATTAAGAGACAGACTTTGAAAAAGAAGCTGGGGCTTGAAGAACATTTTCAAGGACGGAAGTGTAAAAAGACAAGCTGTTGTTGATAATTCAAAATGAGATGTAAATACTGGCCTGCAGACAGTTTGTCCTTCACTGGTAAAATGTACAGAAAAAAAAATCCTCTCTGATTCAAGCAGACCCTAGGGAAAGTTGCAGGATTTTTTTTCCTATCTCACTTTCAGCATTTCTTAAATGTCTCATGGTCCTGATTTTAGTCATATTAATTAAAGCATCTTACCTGTAGTCTTGATTTAGTTTCCTCTGCTTTTGTCTGAGAATTCAAAAACTATTGTGTGTGAGCAGAGGCACACTGTTTTTATATTCAAGCATCTCTGTGTTTAAATCCTTTCTTCAAAACCCAGCAATGGAGACTTTGGCTAGGTTGTTAAATGTAGTCCCAGAAATTTAGTTTTCTCTATGTAAAATGGGTTTTTCTGTGAATAGAAAATAACATAACACATATAAGACACCTGAAAGAGTGCCTTGTTCATTGCAAGTATTTGCAAATTTTTGTCCTTCTTTTCTAGGTTCAAGAATTTTCACAACACTTTCTCTTGCTATTTTAACCCGACACAGATGAAGAGAAGAGATTGTTTAAAAGGGCTTGTTGGCAAATGTTAGCAGCCTTACTATGATAACAGTGAAGGCTCCGTTTAAAGTAGCAACAGCATTCCAGTCCGTATTTGTTAGATGTTTTTATTTGTTTTGTTATTGTTGTTTTTATTGCATGATTTTTTTCTCAATGACAGGAAGAAAATTAATCTGTCCCCTTTAAAAATAAAAAGAACATTTTGTCTGACTAGAGGTCTACTTATATTGAAATGATTTAGAAACTGTTTTAGAATATTTGATAGAAGAAAAATGCCATCTCCTTGGAGGGAGGAAAACAATAGGATTAATGAAAGGGATTAATAGCAAGGACAATGGCTGCTCATTGATGATGGAAGATGTGGACCAATCATCGATGTGACTCTACGTGGGAAATAAAAATGACTGTGGGTTTCTGACTCTGTTTAGCAGAATAAAAAAGAGAAAAGGGCTACTGGGTTGAAGTCCAGAAGGGCAGTCCCAGTAATTGCCTTCCCAATGAGGTACCTACAAAAAAGTTTAAAAATAGACTAAAAGTTACTTCTTTCTGAGTCTTGAAATATAAATTAAAGGTAAAATTAGATGCTGATTGGTGACTAGTGACATTTTGTAAATGTTACTTAATTTGATGGTATAAGTTCTAAGACTAATTACCTAGTCATCTCTATTTTTCTCCTAATATTTTTCATCACCAAAAATGCTTCTTCCCTTGCTATATTTTCTGTCCATATTCTGAAAGCAAGATGAGGCAGCAGTGTATATACTCTGATCTCAACCCATTCAGACTTGTCCTATCCAGGTTCCCAGAAGAAAGTTTCTGTCCTTGACTAAGAAGTAAATGAAGTTCTTTACACACCCTCACTCCGTGCACAAAAATAAACTCAAAATGGCTTAGAGACTTAAACATAAGACATGATACCATAAAACTCCTAGAAGAGAACATAAGCAAAACATTCTTTACATAAACTGTACCAGTGTTTTCTTAGGTCAGTCTCCCAAGGCAATAGAAATAAAAACAAAAAAACCCCAAATAGGACCTAATCAAACTTACAAGCTTTTGCACAACAAGGGAAACCATACACAAAATGATAAGACAACTTACTGAATGGGAGAAATACTTGCAAGTGATGTGACTAACAAACACTTAATCTCCAAAATATACAAACAGTTCACACAGCTCAATAACAACAACAAAAAGAAAACAACCCAATTGAAAAATGGACAGAAGACCCTAATAGACATTCCTCCAAAGAAGACATACAGATGGCCAGTAGGCACATGAAAAGATGCTCAACATCACTAATTATTACAGAAAGGTAAATCAAAACTGCAATGAGGTATCACGTCATAGCAGTCAGAATAGCCATCATTAAAACGTCTACAAATAACAAATGCTGGAGAGAGTGTGGAGAAAAGGGAACACTCATACACTGTTGGTGGGAATGTAAGTTGGTGCAGCCTCTACAGAAAACAGTTGGAGGCTCCTCAGAAAACTAAAAATAGAATTACCATATAATCCAGCAATCCCACCCTGGGCATATACCCAGACAAAATTATAATTCAAAAATATACATACACCCCTGTGTTCATAGCAGCACTATTTACAATAGCCAAGACATGGAAACAACTAAAATGTCCATCAACAGAGGAATGGATAAAGACGAGGTGGTACATCTATACAATGGAATATTGCTCATCCATAAAAAAGAACAAAATAATGCCTTTTGCAGCAACATGGATGCAACTAGAGATGATCACACTAAATGAAGTCAGTCAGAAAGAGAAAGACAATTACCGTATGATATTACTTATATGTGGAATCTAAAATATGGCACAAATGAACTTATCTACAAAACAGAAACAGACTCACAGACGTAGAGAACAGACTTCTGGTTGCCAAGGGGGAGGGAGGAGTGGAGAGGGATGGACTGGGAGTTGGGGTTAACAGATGCAAACTATGACATTTAGAAAGGGTAAACAACAAGGTCCTACTGTATAACACAGGAAACTGTATCCAAGCTCCTGGGATAAACCATAATGGAAAAGAATATTCAAAAAAGAATGTATGTGGACCAGTCCCTACCATCAGGAAGCTTGAACAAGCCTCTTAGATAGCCTCATCCACCAAAGGGCAGACAGCAGAAGCAAGAAGAACTACAATCCTGCAGCCGGCGGAACAAAAACCACAATCACAGAAAGATAGACAAAATGAAAAAGCAGAGGACTATGTTCCAGATGAAGGAACAAGATAAAGCCCCAGAAAAACAACTAAATGAAGTGGAGATAGGCAACCTTCCAGAAAAAGAATTCAGAATAATGATAGTGAAGATGATCCAGGACCTTGGAAAAAGAATGGAGGTAAGCATAAAAAGAAACAAACTGAGTTATTTGTAGTGAGGTGGATGGACCTAGAGTCCGTCATACAGAGTGAAGTAAGTCAGAAAGAGAAAAGCAAATACCGTATGCTAACACATATATATGGAATCTAAAAAAAAAAAAAAAAAAAAAAAAAGGTTCTGAAGAACCTAGGGGCAGGACAGGAATAAAGACGCAGACATAGAGAATGGACTTGAGGACACAGGGAGGGGGAAGGGTAAGCTGGGACGAAGTGAGAGAGTGGCATGAACATATAATATATACACTACCAAATGTAAAATGGATAGCTAGTGGGAAGCAGCTGTATAGCACAGGGAGATCAACTCAGTGCTTTGTGTCCATCTAGAGGGGTGGGTTAGGGAGGGTGAGAGGGAGACACAAGAAGGAGGAGATATGGGGATGTATGTATATGTATAGCTGATTCACTTTGTTATACAGCAGAAACTAACACACCATTGTAAAGCAATTATACTCCAATAAAGATGTTAAAAAAAAAAAAAGAATGGAGGCAAGGATCAAGAAGATGCAAGAAATGTTTAACAAAGACAGAGAAGAATTAAAGAACAAACACCTAGAAGAATTAAAGAACAAACAAACAGAGATGAACAATACAATAACTGAAATGAAAACTACACTAGAAGGAATCAATAGCAGAATAACTGAGGCAGAAGAATAGATAAGTGACCTGGAAGACAGAATGGTGGAATTCACTGCTGAAGAACAGAGTAAAGAAAAAAGAATGAAAAGAAGTGAAGACAGCCTAAGAGACTTCTGGGACAACATTAAACACAACGACATTCGCATTATAGGGGTTGTGGAAGGAGAAGAGAGAGAGAAAGGACCCGAGAAAATATTTGAAGAGATTATAGTTGAAAACTTCCCTAACATGGGAAAGGAAATAGCCACCCACGTCCAGGATGCACAGAGAGTCCCAGGCAGGATAAACCCAAGGAGAAACATGCCGAGACACATAGTAATCAAATTGACAAAAATTAAAGACAAAGAAAAATTATTAAAATCAACAAGGAAAAATGACAAATAACATACAAGGGAACTCCTATAAGGTTAACAACTGATTTCTCAGCAGAAACTGTACAAGCCAGAAGGGAGTGGCATGATATATTTAAAGTGATGAAAAGGAAGAATCTACAACCAAGATTACTCTACCCAGCAAGGATCTCATTCAGATTCGATGGAGAAATCAAAAGCTCTACAGACAAGCAAAAGCTAAGAGAATTCAGCACCACCAAACCAGTGCTACAACAAATGCTAAAGGAACTTCTCCAAGTGGGAAACACAAGAGAAGAAAAGGACCTACAAAAACAAACCCTAAACAATTAACAATTAAGAAACAATTAAGACCTATAAAAACAAACCCTAAACAATTAAGAAAATGGTAATAAGAACATACATATTGATTACCTGAAATGTGAATGGATTAAATGCTCCAACCAAAAGACACAGGCTCACTGAATGGATACAAAAACAAGACCCATATATATGCTGTCTCCAAGAGACCCACTTCATAACTAGGGACACATACAGACTGAAAGTGAGGGGATTGAAAAAGATATTCCATGCAAATGGATATCAAAAGAATATTGCTATATGAGTAACAATACTCATATCAGATAAAATAGACTTTAAAATAAAGAATGTCTCAAGAGAAAAGGAAGGACACTGCATAATCATCAAGGGATCAATCCAAGAAGAAGATATAACAATTGTAAATATTTATGCACCCAACATAGGAGCACCTCAATACATAAGGCAAATGGTAACAGCTATAAAAAAGGAAATCGACAGTAACACAATAATAGTGGGGACTTAAACACCTCACTTACACCAATGGATAGATCATCCAGACAGAAAATTAATAAGGAAACACAAGCTTTAAATGACACAATAGACCAGATAGATTTAATTGACATTTATAGGACATTCCATCCGAAAACAGCAGATTACACTTTCTTCTCAAGTGCACACAGAACATTCTCTAGGATAGATCACATCTTGGGTCACAAATCAAGCCTCGGTAAATTTAGGAAAATTGAAATCTTATCAAGCATCTTTTCCGACCACAACACTCTGAGATTAGAAATCAATTACAGAGAAAAAAAACGTAAAAAACACAAACACATGGAGGCTAAACAATACTTTACTAAATAACCAAGAAATCACTGAAAAATCAAAGAGGAAATTAAAAAATACCTAGAAATAAAAGACAATGAAAACACGATGATCCAAAACCTATGGGATGTAGCGAAAGCAGTTCTAAGAGGGAAGTTTAGAGCAATACAATCCTACCTCAAGAAACAAGAAAAATCTCAAATAAACACTCTAACCTTGCACTGAGAGGAACTGGAGAAAGAAGAACAAACAAATCCAAAGTTAGTAGAAGGAAAGAAATAATAAAGATCAGAGTGGAAATAACTGAAATAGAAACAAAGAAAAGAATAGCAAAGATCAATAAAACTAAAAGCTGATTCTTTGAGAAGGTAAACAATATTGATATACCTTTAGCCAGACCAATCAAGAAAAAGAGGGAGAGGACTCAGATCAATAAAATTAGAAATGAAAAAGGAGAAATCACAACTGACACTGCAGAAATACAAAGGATCATAAGAGACTATTACAAGCAACTGTATGCCAATAAAATGGACAACCTGGAAGAAATGGACAAATTCTTAGAAAGGTATAACCTTCCAAAACTGAACCAGGAAGAAGAAGAAAATATGAACAGACCAATCACACGCAATGAAATTGAAACTGTGATTAAAAATCTTCCAACAAACAAAAGTCCAGGACCAGATGGCTTCACAGGTGAATTCTATCAAACATTTAGAGAAGAGCTAACACCCATCCTTCTCAAACTCTTCCAAAAAATTACAAAGGAAGGAACACCCTCAAACACATTCTACGAGGCCACCATCAAGCTAATATCAAAACCAGACAGATACTACAAAAAAAAAAAAGAAAATTAGAGCCCAATATCACTGATGAATATAGATGCAAAAATCCTCAACAAAATACTAGCAAACAGAATCCAACAGCACATTAAAAGGATCATACACCATGATCAAGTGGGATTTATCCCAGGGATGCAAGGATTCTTCAATATTCGCAAATCAATCAATGTGATACCCTATATTAATAAATTGAAGAATAAAAACCATTTGATCATCTCAATAGATGCAGAAAAAGCTTTGGACAAAATTCAACACCCATTTATGATAAAAACTCTCCAGAAAGTGGGCATAGAGGGAACCTACCTCAAAATAATATATGACAAACCCACAGCAAACATCATTCTCAATGGTGAAAACCTGAAAGCGTTTCCTCTAAGATCATGAATAAGACAAGGATGTCCACTCTCACCACTATTATTCAACATAGGTTTGGAAGTCCTAGCCACGGCAATCAGAGAAGAAAAAGAAATAAAAGTCATATAAATTGGAAAAGAAGAACTAAAACTGTCACTGTTCACAGATGACAGGATACTATACATAGAAAATCCTAAAGATACCGCCAGAAAACTCCTAGAGCTAATCAATGAACTTGGTAAATTTGCATGATGCAAAATTAATGCACAGAAATATCTTGCATTCCTATACGCTGACAATGAAAGATCAGAAAGAGAAATTAAGGAAACAATCCCATTCACCATTGCAACAAAAAGAATGAAATACCTAGGAATAAACCTACCTAAGGAGACAAAAGACCTGTACTCAGAAAACTATAAGACACTGATGAAAGAAATCAAAGATGACACAGGTGGAGAAATATACCATGTTCTTGGATTGGAAGAATCAATATTTTGAAAATGACTCTACTACCCAAAGCAATCTACAGATTCAACGCAATCCCTATCAAATTACCAATTGCATTTTTTACAGAACTAGAACAAAAAAATCTTAAAATTTGCATGGAAACACAAAAAACCCCGAATAGCCAAAGCAATCTTGAGAAAGAAAAATGGAGCTGGAGGAATTGGGCTCCCAGACTTCAGACCATACTACAAAGCTACGGTAATCAAGACAATACGGTACTGGCACAAAAACAGAAATATAGATCAATGGAACAAGATAGAAAGCCCAGAGATAAACCCATGCACATATGGTCACCTTATCTTTGATAAAGGAGGCAAGAATATACAATGGAGAAAAGACAGCCTCTTCAATAAGTGGTGCTGGGAAAACTGGACAGCTACATGTAAAAGAATGAAATTAGAACACTCCGTAACACCATACAAAAAAATAAACTCAAAATAGATTAGAGACCTAAATGTAAGACCGACACTATAAAACTCTTAGAGGAAAACATAGGAAGAACACTCTTTGACATAAATCACAGCAAGATCTTTTTTGACCCACCTCCTAGAGAAATGGAAATAAAAACGAAAATAAACAAATGGGACCTAATGAAACTTAAAAGCTTTTGCACAGCAAAGGAAACTATAAACAAGATGAAAAGACAACCCTCGGAATGGGAGAAAATATTTGCAAACGAATCAGCAGATGAAGGATTAATCTCCAAAATATATACACAGCTCATGCAGCTCAATATTAAAAAAAAACCCCAAACAACCCAATATTAAAATGGGCAGAAAATCTAAACTGACATTTCTCCAAAGAAGACATACAGATGACCAAGAGGCACATGAAAAGCTGCTCAACATCATTAATTTTTAGAGAAATGCAAATCAAAACTACAATGAGGTATCACCTCACACCGGTTAGAATGGGCATCATCAGAAAATCTACAAACAACAAATGCTGGAGAGGGTGTGGAGAAAAGGGGACACTCTTGCACTGTTGGTAGGAATGTAAATTGGTACAGACACTATGGAGAACAGTATGGGGGTTCCTTAACAAACAAAAAATAGAATTACCATATGACCCAGCAATCCCACTGCGGGGCATATATCCAGAGAAAACCGTAATTCAAAAAGTCACATGTACCCCAATGTCCATTGCAACACTATTTACAATAGCCAGGACATGGAAGCAACCTACGTCCTTTGACAGATGAATGGATAAAGAAGATGTGGCACATATACACAATGGAATATTACTCAGCCATAAAAAGGAACAAAATTGGGTCATTTGTAGAGATGTGGATGGACATAGAGACTGTCATATAGAGTGAAGTAAATCAGAAAGAGAAAAACAAATATCATATATTAACACATATATGTGGAATCTAGAAAAATGGTACAGATGAACCGGTTTGCAAGGCAGAAGTAGAGATAGCTGTGGAGAACAAATGTATGGACACCAAGGGGGGAAAGCCAGGGGTGGGTGGTGGTGGGACGAATTGGGAGACTGGGATTGACACTAATAGGTATAGAACTGATAACTAATGAGAACCTGCCATAGAGCACAGGGAAGTACACTTCACTTGGCTGTACCATAGAAACTAACACAACATTGTAAAACAACTCTACCCCAATTAAAAAAAAAAAAAGAAAGGAAGAATGTATGTGCCTAGAGGCTGCTCCCCTTGGTCCTGAAGTTGCCCCTAAGCTGCATCAACTATCTAACCTGTTAGGGAATTTTCAAGTGCTGTTTTGAAGAGTGAAGTTTACTCTGCTCACTAGTATTTAATACGATGATTTATTTATTGGCTTAACCCAAATAAGTAGTGGTTCTTAACTTTTCTGAGTCATGGACTCTTGTTTCAGGATACAGTGGAAATTATAGACCTTTTCTTAAGAAAAATACACACATATACAAAGACAGTGTTGTACTGAATTTCACATTCTCGATGGAGTATTTAGACTATGTCCAAGAGACTCAAAAGAAATGATGCCTCACACAGGCCTGGGGAGCCTGGGTCTGCGACGGGCGGTTTGACCCGCTTCCCCCGGGGGAGATGCAGGGCTGAGGTGCAGACACAGAGCAGGGCCCGCCGTTCACCGTCGGTGTCTGATTTGATTGCCGGGTGTCCGTTCTGATGCTGCCTGATTCCGACAGTGCCTGTGACTTTCTGTTCTGGGGTGTGTTAATTTTGCCCTTTGCGTGAAGGAGGTCAGGGAGAAAGGCCAAAGATGAGAGAGTGTGGGCACCGCCGGGGCTGGGGAGGAATTTGAGAGCGCGTCTCTGCTCTCGCCATCTGGGAATCGCCCCGAGACCCAGCTTGGCCGCGGTGACACACCCTCAGAAGGAGCGTGCCTTACGCGTTGGGCTTCAGGTCCCCAGGTGGCTATACGGACTGTGAAAAGAGACCTCATTTCCCACTCTAGCCCCACTCCCTGCCATATCCATATTCTTTGCAATGTGATTTTTCTGCTTTTCCAATCATGCAGTGGAATCTATTTTTACACTCCTTGAATCTGGCCTGAATTTACGACTTGCTTTGGCCAAGTGCATATGGCAGAAATGCCGGTGTGCCAGTTTTGAGGCTAACCCTCAAGCTATCTCCCCATCTCCCCCTCTCTCTTTCGCTCTTGCTCTCTCTTTCTTCCATCCGTCCTGCCAGGAAAATATCCTCAGACGAGCCAGCTGGAGGACGCAACCGGGTCAGGTATCCCAGAGCCACTACGTGAAAGAATGCCCACCTGTGATGCGAAAAGCTACCTAGCTAGCCTGCTGCTGACCTCGGATACATGAATGAGCTTTGTTGAATCTAGTTTAGATCCCTCGAACCACCCAGACAAGTTATAGATGCATGGCCCTAAATAAATGTTTATAGTGGCTAGTGCCCCTGAAGCTTACTAGTTGCGTGCCATGCAGCATTATTACAGAATTAGATAGCTCATACACCCAGGCTGGTTGGATGTAGATCTAAACACCCAAGAGGATCTTAAAACGGACTCATCTTCCCCATAAATCTTGATGTCATGATCATGTCCCATGGGAAATAGGGACTAGACTTGGCAAGCCCCAGCAGAGCATCCACTCAACACGATCATGCCCAGGATCTCATGGGCCTTGAGGATGCAGGGGCTGGGGACATGGCTAGTTCTGGGTTATCTCTGGTGGGGGTAGGGCTTGAATTTACTTCAGGCCTGTAGTCCTACTTTATTGAAACCAATTGTCACACTGCCGACATCTGTGTAACCTCTGTTCCCAACCAAACCTGTACTTCACTGGCATTTCTGGAAGATTCTATTGGCAGTAGTTCCGGGTGGGAACAAAATTGTATGAGTGTAACCTCTTCAGAAGCTTTACGCTTAACCTGAAAGTGAACTCCAGCAAGAAAATCCCTAAAAGTAAAGAAAGAGCTGCCAACTATTCGATGGTTTGACAAAGTTGTGGCTATATTTCTGGGCTTATGATTTATTTATATTTTGTTAGCCCTTATCTTCTTCCAGGTTTTAAGCACTTTGGTGGTGATTCATATGAGGTCAAATGTTGTTTCTTCCAAAACACAAAACTCTTGGGTGGAAGATGCGGGAAGACTCAGCGCCGGGTTCTCTGATCTTTGATCCAATGTTCTGCCTCAGAGCTGTGTGATTCAGGAGGAATTATTTGACCTCTTTGATCTGGTTTCCTCATCGGAGACATTCCTTTGATGATGATTTGATTGCCTCATACGAGGAGTCACGGAGAAAACAATGCTGTTAAGAACGTTGAGAGTTCTGTCTCACTCTAAACAATAATGCTGCTTTCTCTTAAATTAAATTGAGACTTTTTTCCATCTGCAGAAGTAAATGTCACAGACAGCTGGATTGGCCACCCAGCTCTCATCAGGTAGGGATG
This sequence comes from Eschrichtius robustus, assembly GCF_028021215.1. Classification (NCBI taxonomy): domain Eukaryota; kingdom Metazoa; phylum Chordata; class Mammalia; order Artiodactyla; family Eschrichtiidae; genus Eschrichtius; species Eschrichtius robustus. The sequence continues at coordinate 133,864 of NC_090827.1, forward strand.
GCAAACGCACCACACACACATACACACGCACCTCTGCTTGCCACTAAGCACATCTACATTCATTTCAATATTACACTTACTTTCTTTTATTTGTACTAAGTGTTCTTTTGTGAGTGTGAGAAGAAATGTGGAGGGCTTGAGTTTCCTAGTATCCCTCAGTATAAGATAAAACCATAAGGCGCACGTGTGCCCATCAAAGCAGCACCCCACACCCACGGCTAACACTTAAAAAAACAGGATGCCTTGGTTTATCACTGTTCTGAATTTCTTAAATATATAATAAAGTTCAGTTAAAATGGCACAGATGAACAACGAGTATGCTAAAATGTTGCTTTGTCACTAGTTAACATGCAAACAACAAAAATAGTAAATCTGGTTTATTATGTGTATTAGTCAGGGTTCTGCAGAAAAGCAGAAGCAATAGGCTATACAGAGATATACACACAACAGGAGATTTGTTATAGAAATTTGCTCACTTGATTATAGAAGCTACAAAGTCCTCAGATCTGCAGTCTGCAAGCTGGAGAACCAGGAAAGCCGTTGGTGCAATTCAGTCCAAGTTCAAAGACGTGAGAACGGGGAATCCATGTCCAAGGCCAGGAGAAGGTGGATGTCTGAGCTCAAGCAGATAGAGAATCTGCCCCTGCTCCGCCTCTTCCTTCTGTTCAAGCCCTCGGTGCATTGCATGGTATCCGCTCCCATGGGTGAGGGTGATCTTCTTAGTCTACTGTTCAAATGCTAATCTCCTCTGGAAACAGCCTCATAGCCACGCCCAGGAAAGTTTTACCAGCTCTCTGGGCACCCCTTAGCCCAGTCAAGATGGCATATAAAATTAGCCCTCATACTATGTTTTGTCTTGGTCCTAGGAAATGAAAAGCCATTCTTGGACCAAATTTCTCATCTACAATATGGACTTTGGGCAGGGCATTACTGTTTTTTGCCTTGGCTCTGTTTTGAACTCAGTAGCCATGCATTGCTAGAAAATGCCAGGCTTTTTGGTCTTCTTGTGGTAATTCTTTTTTTTTTTTTAATGAATGCACAAAACTCCATTTGTTTATTTATACAGATTATTACCAAGTCAGCTATAGGAATAATGGATCTGCCATCCCTGAGACGTTCCCAAGCACCCAGCTTCAGTGAAATCTTTCATGTATAAAACCCAATTCATTCCCTGCGTCAAAAAAGAAACTTCTCATTTCCACACATCAAAGATCATGTGCAGTTTCACAATTTTAAAATTTAAAAAGATAGCCCAGATTATAAAAATTGAGAAAGTAAAAGCAAATAATATTCATTGAGCCTCCTAAATGCCAAGAAATTTGCTAGGATCTATACATTTATTTAATTTGTGCACTCTTTGAGGCTGATGGCAAAGTTTATTCAAATTGCTTCCTGTAACCTTCGTACCTGGTGCTATGCTCGTACTAGTAAGGGCAGTGTAATTATTTGTTAAATGGAGTAAAAGGAGAATAAATGAATTTTGCCCATCTCACAACATAATGCTCAAGATAAACCCGTGAATAAGATACCACACTCCCAAACATTTTCAGGAAAACATCGCCTAGAACACTTCTCAAGATCACCCAGTCTTGGAGATATAGTTGCTCTGTGATCAATTAGTGCTCCTAACTTCTTTTATTTTATTTTATTAAAAAAAAATTATTGGAGTATAGTTGATTTACAATGTTGTGTTCGTTTCTGCTGTACAGCAAAGTGAATCAGTTATACATACACGTATATCAGCTCTTTTTTTTAGATTCTTTCCCCATATAGGTCATTAGAGAGAATTGAGTAGAGTTCCTTGTGCTATACAGTAGGTCCTTATTAGTTATCTATTTTATATATAATAGTGTGAATATGTCAATCCCAATCTCCCAATTTATCCCTCCCCCTTTTTCCCCCTTGGTAACCATAAGTTTTTTTTCTACATCTGTAACCCTATTTCTGTTTTGTAGAGAAGTTCATTCATACCCTTTTTTGAGATTCCCATATAAGCAATATCATATGATATTTGTCTTTCTTTTTCTGACTTACTTCACTCTGCATGAGAATCTCTAGGTCCATCCATGTTGAGGAAATGGCATTATTTCATTCTTTTTTATGGCTGAGCAATATTCCATTGCATATATGTCCCACATCTTCTTTATCCATTCCTCTGTTGATGGACACTTATGTTGCTTCCATGCCTTAGCTATATGTAAATACTGCTGCTATGAACATTGGAGTGAATGTATCTTTTTTTTTTTTTAAACATCTTTATTGGAGTATAATTGCTTTACAATAGTGTGTTAGTTTCTGCTTTATAACAAAGTGAATCAGTTATGCATATACATATATCCCCAGTGAATGTATCTTTTTGAATTATGGTTTTCTCCAGATATATGACCAGGAGTGGGATTGCAGGATCATATGGTAGCTCTATTTTTAGTCTTTCAAGGAACCTACGTACTGTTCTCCATAGTGGGTGTACCAATTTACATTCCCACCAATAGAGTAAGAGGGTTCCCTTTTCTCCACACCCTCTCCAGCATTTATTGTTTGTAGATTTTTTGATGATGGCCATTCTGACTGGTGTGAGGTGATACCTCATTGTAGTTTTAATTTGCATTTCTCTAATGATTAGTGATGTTGAGCATCCTTTCATGTGTTTTTTTGGCCATCTGTTTGTCTTCTTTGGAGAAATGTCTATTTAGATTTTCTGCCCATTTTTGATTGGGTTTTTTCTTTTTTTTGCTATTGAGCTGTATGAGCTGTTTCTATATTTGGGAGATTCTTAATTTTTGACATTAATTGAACTTAAAGAATGTTATATAAATTTTTCCCCATCTGGGTACTTTACACCTTTAAGAATGAAGGGGAAAATAAAGGGAAAGCAAAAGACTGTGAAGTCGTTACTTAATCTGGATAAACTCAGTATCATGTCAAATGCCATTCTCATATGACCTTTCTTATTGAACAGATAAACCAATTAAAATTTTACCAGATATGATTGACATTTGATTTCATATTAACTATGAACCATTGGTTTCTGGGTGCTGGGTTCTTTAGCACTTAGGTTTCACACTGTTTTTCTGATCATGAATCAGTTGATTATCACACTATATCATAACATATGTAGACCCCATGGTCAAATATCAGCATTTGTGTTTTCTGAACAGAGCAGCATTAAATTCCACAGCTCCACATAATTTATAGTCTTCAGACTCAGCTGAGCACTTAGGACTATTTATCAATTATGGCGACTGGGCAGAATATTTGAAATCTGGGTGAAGATGACTTCCTAGAATATTTGGGAGGAAGGTCAAGGTTCAGTGTAAGGTGTGAAGAAGAGACAGCTGTCAAGAATTCTGGGCTGAGTAACTGAGAGGCCGCCAGAGATCAGGTCTTTTCAGAGAGAGGGTGATGAGTCAATTTGAAAGACATCGAATTAGAACGGCTTATGGACACTTACATGGAGATGACCAGTTGAGAGTTAAATATATAAACGTGAAACTCAGAGGAGGATCTGGGCAACCCTCAGAGAATGAACTTGCCTACTGCCACCTGAGGAAGATAAGGGTCACCATCTAGCAGATACACTGAACATGATTTGTCTGTGGGGATAAAATTAGAACCAAACTCACACGAAATTATTCCCTATCTAGCACAACCTACAATTAGAGCCTGTTTTCTGCATTCTCTCTTTTACTCTGGACCCTGAATGGAGCAGGAGCTCGGGGAGGGGGCAGGTCTGCTCATCTCCCCTCGGGCTGGAGGGGGCAGAGTTACATCATTCTAGAACCAAGCAGTAGCTTCCTTACTCTCAAGAAAATTCTGAGTTTCTGGTTGCTCATGTAAAGAATGGATTTAAGTGCTCTGAAAGCAATAACAACAATGCTTTGGCTTGAAAAAGAAGTAAAACCCTCCAAAATTAGAGCGCTTTTTAGATAGATCTTGCGAAGCAGAGAAAAACTATAGCATAGACAGTAGTGATGACTGATATTTTTGAGCGTTACCGGGTCCGGGTGCTATTCTAAGTGTTTAACATATATTAACTCATTTAATCCTCACTACAGCTTTGAAGAGTAGGTACATCATCACTTCGTGGAAAGCAAAACAGAGTCAGAAAATCTAAATATTTTACCCAGAGTTAAACAGCTGGTAAGTGATCAAGAAAAATTTGAATTTACTCTGTCTGGATTCACAGATTATGCTCGTATTAAGTATTTGCTGTATTAATAAAAAAAACAAACACCTTTGACTTCAACATACCATATGGAAGTTACATATTAGCACAATGTATATAATAAATAGAGTGATAAAATATCACAGAAAAGGCTAGTGGAATAAAGAAATACTTAGTGTCTTTTCCTCATTTAATCTAGGTTTTTACTCCACACTCTCTGAGGACAAATCTTGCAATGCTCATAGAGAATTCCCATCAGTGTTTTGTTTTGTTTTATTCTGTTTCAGCTGTTTCTTCACCAGAACTCTGTGCTAGTGATAGAATTGCAGTGGGACTCACTATTAACACACACACACACACACACACACACACACACACACACCTGTTGAAAATGACCTGGTACAGAGATGTCTTGTTTGTATATTAAGGATGGTTGTCACCAAGAAAGCTGGATTCTTGTGAGAAATCTACTCACAAGAGGTAGTTGAATAAAGAAGAGCTGTGATGCAGTTATTGCATAGAGTCAGGGAAAGTTCTTTGAAAATAAGATTAAAATATATATACATTCATTATGATCACATTTATCAAAAATTTCTAGGAAAAAACAGGGGGAAAGCTTCATGGTCTTGGGAATGACTTCATGGATATGACACCAGAAACACAGGTAACAAAAGCATAATAGACCAATGGGACTATATAAAATAAAAGAAAAAACTTCTACACAGCAAAGGAAATATTTCCAAACAATATACCTGATAAAGGGTTAATCTTCAAAATATATAAGGAACTTTTACAACTCAACAGTTAAAAGAAAACTAATAAAAAACCAAATATTCTCATTTTTCAAATGGGCAAAGGACTTGTATGGACATTTCTCCCAAGTAGTCATAAAAATGGCCAATAGGTATATGAAAGATGCTTAACATCATTAATCATCAAAAAATTTAACTTAAAAGCACAATGAGGGCTTCCCTGGTGGCACAGTGGTTGAGAATCTGCCTGCCAATGCAGGGCACACGGGTTCGAGCCCTGGTCTGGGAAGATCCCACATGCCGCGGGGCAACTGGGCCCGTGAGCCACAGCTACCGAGCCTGCGCATCTGGAGCCTGTGCTCCGCAACAAGAGAGGCCACGATAATGAGAGGCCTGCGCACCACGATGAAGAGGGGCCCCCACTTGCCGCAACTGGAGAAAGCCCTCGCGCAGAAACGAAGAACCAACACAGCCATAAATAAATAAAAAAATAAACCCAAAGTTTAAAAAAAAAAATTATAAAAAAAAAAGCACAATGAAATATAATTTCACATTTGTTAGAATGGCCATTACAAAAAAATCCAAAACCAAACAAAAAAACCCACAAAAAACAAATCTAACAAGTGATGGTGAGCACGTGGAGAAATTGGAACACGTGCACTGTTGTTGGGATGTAAGATGGTGCAGCTGCTTTTGAAAACAGTACAAAAGTTTCTCAAAAAATTAAAAATAAAACCGCCATATAATCAAGCAATTCCATTTCTGGATTTTTATCCAAAAGAATTGAAATAAGAATCTTGGAGAGATACATGCACTGCTATGTTCCTTGCAGCATTATTCAAGATAGCCAAGATGTGGGTTTGCAAAGTTATTAGTATATCAGGCAAATTCTACAAAAGCACCTTTGCTAGGTAAAGACCTAATGAAAGGAAGTTGTGTTTCTCAAGCTATGTCAACCAATTTTACTAGTATACAAGTTTTAGAATTTCTCCAATGTAAACGTATTAAACAGAAGTATGACAGCAAACTAGTTTGGCTGGGATTTAACCAACTTTAACTTCAAACCATCATTTTCAGTTGCATTCTTCAGTGTTCTTTCTATTGAGCTAGATGTTTGATTATATTATACAAAGAGGTCCTTTAGTATGAAAAAACTACAAACTATTCAAATAGTTCTTGTTTACTTAAAAGTCAGGCTTCAAAATCATAACTTTTCAAATTAAATGTCAGTGTCCTAAATCATACTCCAGTTCTGTTCAAAAATGAGAGAAGGACTAACCATGTAATGGCGAAAACAACTGGTCATGTCTAGATGGTCAAAGGAAATTGAAGATGGAGGCTGTATCACAAGCAGTATGCTAAAGAGATGAAAGCAATTTGGGCAGAGACTTCCTGTTGCTTCCCCAGGATCTATGGTCCCCCTCTTCCTCCTTAGTTTGAGAAATCAATTTCCAACTGGGCTTATTTTCAGCGTCTAATCATATGACTAAGTTCTGGCCAGTGACATATGAATAGACATAAATGAGATTTCTGGAAAACCTGCTTATAGAGATTCTACTTCTAGAAGGGATACTTCTCTAGTTCTCTTAGCTTTCCCATTCCATCTGATCTGCAACCCAGACATGGAAACTCAAGTTCCAGCAACCCTCCTGGATCATGAGGGGTTTTAGTGGGTGCGAACTACGTGGTAGGACAGGAGTAGACAATGATTGGCACTAACGCTCTGGCCAACCTACCTCCAGGCTTACTGTGCTGTTATCTGCCATCTTTACCTGCACAGCAGTGTTCATGCAATTATTTCAACATTTTATTGCTTTCTACTCTCCTTACATATACAAACAGCTCATGCAGCTCAATATCAAAAAAACAAACAACCCAATCAAAAAATGGGCAGAAGATCTAAATAGGCATTTCTCCAAAGAAGACATGATGGCCAACAGGCACAGGAAAAGATGCTCAATATTGCTAATTATTAGAGAAATGCAAACCAAACTACAATGAGGTATCACCTCACACTGGTCAGAATGACCATCATCAAAAAGTCTACAAATAATAAATGCAGAGAGGGTGTGGAGAAAAGGGAACCCTCTTGCACTGTTGGTGAGAATGTAAATTGATACAGCCACTATGGAGAACAGTATGGCAGTTCCTTAAAAAATTAAAAATAGAGCTACCATATGATCCAGCAATCTCACTGCTGGGCCTATATCTGGAGAAAATTATAATTCGAAAAGATACATGCACCCCTATGTTCACAGCACTATTTGCAATAGCCAAGACATGGAAGCAACCTAAGTGTCCATCAACAGATGAATGGATAAAGAAGATGTGGTGTATACATACAGTGGCATATTACTCAGCCATAAAAAGCAATGAAATAATGCCTTTTGCAGCAACATGGATGGACCTGGAGATTACCATACGGGTTTGTTTTCAAACCAGCTTATAAGGGACTGTTTATTCTTTGACTTTTGTGTATTACAGTTTTCAAATGAATTTTCAAAGATTCGTTATAGATGAAAGCAAAAAATGTTCTGTAGTTGCTTTGGAATCCCATGCTTTATAACAGTGTCATGCTCAAAACAAGTTTGAAAATGCGTTCAAACTTAAAAGAACATTTTTGTTGATATTGAGCTGCATGAGCTGTTTGTATATTTTGGAGATTAATCCCTTGTCAGTTGCTTCGTTTGCAAATATTTTCTCCCATTCTGTGGGTTGTCTTTTCATTTTGTTTATGGTTTCCTTTGCTGTGCAAAAGCTTTTAAGTTCAATTAGGTCCCATTTGTTTATTTTTGTTTTTATTTTCATTATTCTAGGAGGTGGATCAAAAAATATCTTACTGCAATTTATGTCAGAGAGTGTTCTGCTTATGTTTTCCTCTAAGAGTTTTATAGTATCCGGACTTATATTTAGGTCTTTAATCCATTTTGAGTTTATTTCTGTGTATGGTGTTAGGGAGTGTTCTAATTTCATTCTCTTACATGTAGCTGTCCAGTTTTCCCAGCACCACTTATTGAAGAGGCTGTCTTTTCTCCATTGTATATTCTTGCCTCCTTTATCAAAAATAAGGTGACCATATGTGTATGGGTTTATCTCTGGGCTTTCTATCCTGTTCCATTGATCTATATTTCTGTTTTTGTGCTGGTACCATACTGTCTTGATCACTGTAGCTTTGCAGTATAGTCTGATGTCAGGGAGCCTGATTCCTCTGGCTCTGTTTTTCTTTCTTGAGAAAAATGGGCAGAAGATCTAAATAGACATTTCTCCAAAGAATGCATGCAGATGACCAAGAGACACATGGAAAGATGCTCAACATCACTAATTATTAGAGAAATGCAAATCAAAACTACAATGAGGTATCACCTCACACCAGTCAGGATGCCCATTACCAAAAAAATCTACAAACGATAAATGCTGGAGAGGGCATGAAGAAAAGGGAACCCTCCTACAATGTTGGTAGGAATGTAAATTGGTGCAGCCACTATGGAGAACAGTATGGAGGTTCCTTAAAAATCTAACAATAAAGCTACCATATGATCCTGCAATCCCACTCCTGGGCATATATCCAGAGAAAACCATAATTCAAAAAGATACATGTACCCCAATGTTCATTGCAGCACTACTTACAAATAGCCAAACATGGAAGCAAACTAAATGTCCATTGACAGAGAAGTGGATAAAGAAGATGTGGTACGTATATACAATGGAATATTACTCAGCCATAAAAATGAACAAAATAATGCCCTTTGCAGCAACATGGATGGACCTAGAGATTCTCATGCTGAGTGAAGTAAGTCAGACAGAGAAAGACAAATATCATATGATATGTGGAATCTAAAATAAATGGTACAAATGAACTTATTTACAAAACAGAAATAGAGTCACAGGTGTAGAAAACAAACCTATGGTTACCTAGAGGGAAAGGAGGGGTGAAGGTAAACTGGGACATTGGGATTGACATATACACACTACTATGTATAAAATAGATAACTAATAAGGACCTACTGTATAGCACAGGGAACTCTACTCAATACTCTGTAATGACCTACATGGGAATAGAATCTGAAGAAGAGGGGATACATGTATATGTATAACTGATTCACTTTCCTGTATACCTGAAACTAACACAACATTGTAAATCAAATATACTCCAATAAAAATTAATTTTAAAAAACTGGAAAAAATAAAATCTTCCAATTGCAAAGGAAAAAAAAAGAACTTTTTTTGGAAAAATAGTAAGTGGTATCAAATATTTATTCTTTTGAGTAGGTTTGGCTTGAGAACCAGCCTTCAGTCATAGATCAAAGACAGAGAAATATTACTCAGGACATCAGACAGGTCTGTTCATGTAGGTATGTACATGGATGTGTCTTGTAAAAGAGCTCTGAAGTTGCCATGAGGAATGAAGTCATTTCTGGAATTAGTGTCTAGCTCCTAAGATTATTCTTTTGAAGAAATATTCATTTGGTTGTACAATTTACAAATATGGTAGTTGAGTACATTTCATTTCCTTTAAAAAATGCTTTATAGTGCAGCCTTTTTGTCTGCTCTACTTCAATGTCTGATTACAGGTCCCCAAGCCTCAAAGACTTTCCTACCTGTGGCCTTCATTCCTTCCCAGTTACATAAGAACAGTCAGCATCACAAATTTGTGAGGCCTTCAAAATACCGTTGGTTAGTCTACACTTCCTCTCTTCACCTTTTGTCTTTCAGAATCAATCTGACCCAGGATCCTGGATTTCAGAGTTAGCCACCAAAGAGCATATTGTCTGCATTTATGGCTCTGTCTTCCCTCCCAAATGTTGACTTGTTCGAGGGATTACACATCATCTTAGTTCCTATTTCTAAAATCTACATCTTTTCATGCACTCCTCTGTACCTGAAGTTCTTCCTTGACTTCTCTGTGAATAAAAGTTCACTGCCCCATTGTATTCATGGCCCTCCTGAAGCCCAGAGCCTGTTCCCACAGCCAAGATGAATGCTGATCATGTGATTCAAAACCCTATTGCCATTTATTCCTAGAAATGATTGAAGCTCTTGTTTCAACTTCCTTGTCTCTCTCGCTCTCTCTGTTTCCATGATGGTTTGAGGTAAAGAGTGTGTGTCTCATACCATCTGTACTGTCTTCTCCTCACTGCTAGTTGCTTAGGCCAAAAAGTCTGTGGCTTCCTTTAGAAACAAAATAGGATCCAAGTTCCTTACTAAGCTCTACAATCCCTACATAAGGGCTCCTCCTTTCTCTTCAACGTGTCTCCCTCCACCCTTCCCCTTATTCACTTCGCTCCAGCCACTGGGACCTTCTCTCCTGCTGCGGAAACACACCAAGCTTGTTCTCAATTTCAGGATTCTCCATTCGCATGTCTTCTTTTGGAAATGCTTGATTTTCAGGTTTCCACACGGTTGCCTCTATTCAACATTCCAATCCCAACTCTTGCCTTCTCTAACCACTGTGGGTAAAGTGGTCCCCATCCTGCCCCTCATCGCTGGTTTTCCTTTTTCACATAAATCAGAGGCAAGCCAGATACTTGCCTTAACATTTTTTTGGAGTTTTTGTGGCCTCTTCCTTTCTTAGAACTCTGAAAATGACAACCTAGCTTGTTTTCTTCCTGTATTTGGAGTTGCCTTGGTTTTTAAAATCTTTCTTGGCTTCGTAAGTTGAGCTGAAGTGTCTGGTTCATAGAATTTAGACAATTTTGTTGAATTCTGAACTTCTTTGCTTATAAACACTATGTGGGTTTGTTTACTTGGTTGGTGTGAGCAATCAGGCTATACCACAGCTTCAGGAGCCATGCCTCTTTCCCTCCCTCCCGCTCTAGGCCCTGGCATCTAGCTCCTCAGCTAGGAAGCATGATGAGTCAAAGCCTTAGGTGTCATCCACAACCTTCTTACTCAGGGCAGGGAATGTCTCTGCCACTTCCTGCTAAGGGGCCATCCAGCTTCCTTGAGCATAACTCTGGTGATCTGAAATTCTCTGTTTCACCAGCCAAGCCACAATTTCATAAAACTCTATGACTTCCTAGAGACTCCGTTCTTGTAGTTATCTCCAACTGTTTCCTGGAAACCTCTACAGAATGATTCTAATTCTGCATCTTAGATCACGTAGAATAAATTCTTGTCACATGCTGGCCATCTGGCTCTGTGCTTAAGTATGAACAGGGTAAATTTATAACAGGGATGAGATCATAAGGAGATAAAGGCATGGAATTGAGAGGGAAGGGGTAAACTTAGATAAACAAGAACAAGCAAATATGATGAGGTCACAAGTGTCATGGTGCAGGGATCCAGGGGCCCCAGTCTCTTTCCTCACCCTGTCTGCTGCTGCCACTTATTTCCCCCTGAAAGGAGATAGGATTCCAAGAAGCATTGAAGGGTGAAGTGAGGAAGACAAAACTTTAAGTCTTTCTACAGGTAATTTGTGATAGCCTGAACACCTGCTCTCTTGTTCAGAAAACCAACTACAGTTTAATTTTTCTGTTTCCTACAGATGGAGCCGTACCACCTGAGCCTCAGTTGTCTCCGATCACTGTCCCCAAAGATTCCCCAACAAATTTCCTCTGTGAGTTCTCACAACACAGCTTTTGAATATCTTTCGAAAAATCACATCTGTACCTCTCCACCCTGATTCCACTGCTGTGATATTTATTGAGGCTAAAATGTCAAGTTTATGTCTGTCCCTTGTGGTGTTAGGGCCCAGATGTTTGTCATCTCTTTCCTTCTCTTCCCTGATGGTGTCCCTCCTCATATGCAGGACTATTTTTCCCTCAGACAGAGGGGGTCTCGGGATACAATTTACCCAAGAGATAAATGCTAGCACACAGCCTCTGGTCACTTGCTGAGTTTAAAGGGTTTGCACGCAGGAGAGAATCTCTTCTAGGTTAACTCTTCTTCCCCCTCCAATAGTTGGTTCCCTGACATCATTGTCTTGATAGTTAATTTGTACTTTCACCCTGTAGCACAAGACTCAATTTTCTTTTTTGGTCTCTTGAAGTCCCTGGAAGAACAAAGTTCTGTCAGGGGACTTGAAACCCAGGGCAGCTCCTTGAGGTCAAAATGACCTGCTCTCCACAGTCACCTAAATAGTGACGGAGGATAGAATGCCTGAGAGCGTGCCGTTGGCAGTTTTGCTATTAATTTTCTCTCTGCTTTAAGAACAACAGTCTAATCAGTCCAATTTGTAAAATATTTCTAATCTCAGTCATCACATCCTGGATATCTTCTGTCTCGTATTTTATTTCCATTATTCTTCCCACCTTTCTTCACCACAAAACTGCTAGCTCCTTGGAGCAGTGATTTTGCTTTATTATTTTTGAGTTCCAATGTGTATCCCGGGGAGAAGGTGAATGAATGCACTTCTCAAAGTTCTCAGTTGCTTGTACGTCAGCCCCTTCCCGCATCAGCATATTCTTCCAACATCCCCCTGGAATCTTTCAGCCTCCTTTTCTGTAAAGCACTTGCATTTTACCAAGCTATCAGCACACGTATCAATAGTCAGTAGACTCTGTTTTGTCTGGTTTGATGAGATCCACTTACACCTACACGCCTCTACTTCGTTATAATTCCGATCACGTGGATCCAGCCAGAAGGAAGAGCCCCCCCCTTCCGTCTCTTCCTCCTATACATCTCACCTTCAGCGTGCACACAGTTCCAAAGTCAAAAACACTGAAAGACTAGGGAACAAATTCCATGTAAGTAATGTTTTCCTTCAAGAATCTAAAGAACTGGAGCAATGTCCTAAGAAACTCACAAAAGATTAGGCCCAGGATGTCCTAACAAAGCTCTTTATCCTCTGGGAATTACCAATCAGTGGTTGAATTTATGATACACCTAAGGCCCGCATCTTGTCACATGAGACATTTCACAAGGAGAAGAGAAATTTTAAAGAAGAAAATCTCTGAAGCCAGAAGACTTCCGCCAGGTGTGAACACGTTACCCCGTCTGTCAGTCCCCCGCTCGGGGTCCCTTAGTTTGCATCCGCTCCATCTTTTCACACTTCCCTTTTTCGGTCACCAAGACAAAACTCAACACAGTTACTAAAGCAACTTTTATTTTGACAGCTTATTATTTCATGATTATGCCTTCGTTTCAATGGGAAAATGTCCTCCACACCCTTAACTGAAGACGCCTTTCTCATTAAGCCAAAGTGTTTGCCTCTTCTTACATAACACACGTGTACACATCCCACCTGCTTCTGTGTTACTGCCCATCTGTTCTCCAAGAAGAACCCTGCTGCATGTAAAAACAACTTTTTTTTTCTTTTTATGGACACTATGTCTCCGTGTGAATGGAATTTGTAATCAACTTGGATCGTCTTGTTAGACAAAAAAAGAGCTTCAGGAACTTCATGACAACTGATTTACAGAATATCCTTGTTATAAAAGGATATTTATTCTATTTATTTATAAGGAAGTATTTCCAATGGACAATAGACAATTTAGATTTTACGATATATAATCACTTGGACTGTAAGCCCAATAAAAAGGGAGTTTTTTCCTTAATCGGAACTCAAGTGGAGTTGGAAGTCATACAACCCATCGGTTGTCAGAGCAACGGGGACTTTGGGAGCATATGGCACGTTCCTAGCCTCGGGGCCCTTTGACGGTCCAAAAAGGAAGCCGTGGACCTATTCCTAGCAAATGCACACGCATCCAGAATTCCTCATTCTCTGTCAGGGGCTCTTGTTTCCTCTGAGACCGTAAATCATAACCCAGGTAAAGAACACTTGATTTAGTCCAACTCTTTTCATTTTCGATGACAAGGAAACTGAAGCTCATAGAAGCTCACTGATTTACTTAGGATTCTAGTTGTTTAAGCCACACTGTTGGTGCTTCCAACCCAGGTTTAAAAGCCTAGAAATCATGTTGGTTATTAACAGAACAACTGTTCTTTACTCTAATAGATTGTGTTTTCTTATTTAAAGAATATGTTTGGCTATTACTTCCACTTCTTCTTTTGATGCATACATTTATGACATTAAATTCAATCACTTTTATAGTAAAGGAAACCGTATCCCCAGGGGTTAACTGGTCTTCTAAAAGTCAGTTACCTATGGAGAAATATTCAGAATAGTTTTCAAATAGTCTCTTTTATTATCTTTCCCTTCGTGTTTCAATGATCTTGGAACTTAAGCAGGTGTTCATCATTATTATAATTTTTTTTTATTTTTATATTTTTTTTAGATTTTGGCTGCACCCTGAGGCGTGTGGGATCCCAGCTCCTGGCCCAGGGATCAAACCCGTGGCCGCCACATTGGAAGGCAGAGTCTTAACCACTGGACTGCCAGGGAAGTCCTATAACTATTATTATCATTGTTACATTTATAATTTTGTCATTTTTTTAAATTTTACTTTTTTTTAATTTAAATGTAGTTGATTTACAATGTTGTGTTAGTTACAGGTGTACAGCACAGTGGTTCAGTTACATCTATTCTTTTTCAGATTATTTTCCCTTATAGGTTATTATAAAATATTGAGTATAGTGTATTACTCAGCCATAAAAAGAATGAAATAATGCCATTTGCAGCAACATGGATGGACCTAGAGATTATCATACAAAGTGAAGTAAGTCAGACAGAGAAAGACAAATATCGTATGATGTCACTTATATGTGGAATCTAAAAAAAATACAAATGAACTTACTTACAAAACAGAAATAGACCCACAGACATAAAAAACAAACTTATGGTTACCAAAGGGGAAAGGGGGGAAGGACATAATTTTATTTTATAATAATGAATTTAAAGAGACCACAAGGCCTTCAGATTGATTTCTCCAAAGGCAGCATTTATTTCAATCATCTCTGAAATTGTCTGCTCTACTAAAGCATTAGAGGAAAAAATTGTTTGGAAAAGTACTCTAAGAAAAATTAGGTGAAAATTAGAATTTCACAACCTTTCTCTGTCCCATTATATACATAGTCTAATTCCTGCCTTTCTAACATGAGGTTGTACAGTGATTTAGGACCACTTTAATCATTTTAATGCTCTTGCTCAGTTGTAGGGGAAAATGAAAGAGCTGAATTTATGCTAAAAATAAACCTCACGGATTTGCTGGATTGCACAACCTTCAGTGTAAACAACTGTCCGCCCTCTTGGAAAGCTAATCCTGCCTGGCTTTTGACTTTCCCGAGAGATTGTTCTAATAGATTTTTTTAAGCTGCTTGTTGAATAATTGTTTCCACAACTAGCACAGATTGGTTTTCCCAAAAGAAAAAATGAAAATGAAAGTTCTATCCAATTAAAAAAGAGCTATTAATACTCTGCTGGGCTGGAAAGGAGAAGTCTGCTCTTCAAAAGCCTGTGCAGTTTATCACAGAAACAAATTTTCACAGCAGCTGAAAGACATGGGTGAAAACTTAAAAGTTTTATGAAGAACTAGAAAACAGACACTTTAGATATTTTTAGTTGGCACAGAGGAGAATATTAACATCCCTGGCATAGGGGAGTAGATGCCTTCATAATGGCTCCACCAAGTTTCCACCACAAGGAAGACGGCTCAGCAGGGAATGGCCCAAGTTCACCCTGTCTCTTGGTTATTATACCATATACACACAGTCAGCCGTATGACAGGGTGTCTAGATTTAGAATATTCTTTATGTCCTGATCTGGTAGATCTTCCTTTCATTCAAATAATTTATTGCTTTGTGAACAATACGCTTTGGAATTTCTGATTGTTAGATAATCTAACCATTTAGTATTATTAAGCCCAAATCAAGGAAACTGCCTATGTGAATTTATATTCAAACTTCAAGAGTTGGGGTTGCAGTCAAATGGTTATTGGTGTTCCTGTGAGTCAGTGCACTTCTATACCGCAGCCCACTTCTTATACCCTTCAGTGCAAACAGACCCAGAGTCCAAGAAGGACAAACACATCCGTATCAGTATAAAAATCAGGATGAGTGAGGACATTGTGTCTCAAATGTGGTCCCCCAACCACTCACATGGGACTCTTCTTGGTCTTTGTTTGTTTTTAATGCTAACTCCTGGACTCCATCAAAATCCAAAGAATCAGAATATATGAAAGCAGGTACCAAGAATATGTAATTTTAACAAACACACTGTGGGAATCTCATAAAGAAAGGGAGGAATACTACCCTCAGGGAAAAGGCAGCAGGGCAAATTTGAGAAAGTACACCAATGTGGACATGCTTCTGTGACCTGCCCTGAGATGGCAGAGGTTTCTGGTGAGCGAGGGTCACGAAATGGACCCTGCAGCTCCTGTGTTGTGGTTCTATCATCAGTAGGAATTTTGAATGTGGCAGAAAATGAAATAAAATTGTTTTACCCATTTGGATCTTTATGAGCATTTCATTTTAAATGTATTAAAAAGAATGGAGTGCCTTTCTGATAACTATATCCTTCAAGGAGTCTAAAATAATTTTCAAATTTGAATGTAGGCCTTCTTTTCCTTCAAATTTAGACACTATAAATGAAATCTTTAAATAAATAGTCTATTGAAACATAAATAATCATTGTACAAAGTTCAAACGCACAGAGTGTTCACCAAGATACGTCAAAGGCTGGACCATGAAACAAGTCGATACTCAAAAAACGTGGGAGAGAAACAAGATATTTACACAGACTTATCTCCTTGAATGACTTGTTAGTTATGAAGGGAAACTACTGAATGAAAAGTGATGGATCTTGGCAGATACCACACTAATCAGTCACCAAAGTCAACATGTCCAATTAAAGGGCAAACGATGTGCCTTTTGTTGTGGGGCACAGATAAGGACACAGTCATAGCATGAGTCAGTGAGGGTATGGGGGGAGTGGAATTGTTTGCTGTGGGTATGAAAGTAAATGGTTATGATGACGACCCTGGAAAATTGCATGGTGCTGTCAATTAAAGTTGAACTAGGAATTCTGACACCCCAGCAGCTTCACTCCTCTGGAAATAGCCCAAATGTACAAGTGGATAAATACATTTAGACAACATTAAAACTGTTATACCATGAAGTAGTTAATTACTATTACATAAATCAGCATCAGTGCATCTCACCAACATAATGGTAAGTGATAAAAGACACAAAAAACTGTGTTCTATACAATTCCATTGTCATAAGACCTAAAAATCAGCAAAGCTAAGCTAGAATACCAGAAATAAAATTGGCATCTGCTCTGGGGAGAAGGAAGCTTTCTTGGGGGTAGGGGATGAGGGAAGCTTCTGGGGTTCTGGTAATATTCCTTTTTTTTTTTTTAGTCCAGATGGTGATTACATGGATGTGG
The DNA here is from genome assembly GCF_028021215.1 of Eschrichtius robustus. NCBI lineage: Eukaryota > Metazoa > Chordata > Mammalia > Artiodactyla > Eschrichtiidae > Eschrichtius > Eschrichtius robustus. Next base: position 151,004 of record NC_090827.1, read on the forward strand.
TCCCTTTGTAATAATATATTGAACTATTCACACAAGATGTGCACACTTCTCTGTTGTATGTTACCACAGATAATAAGCAAATAAGTAAGCAAATCCATGTTAAAAATTCTATGAAAAGACAAAAAGTCCTCAATAACAGTAGAGATAAACACTGTTTATGATTTGCATAATTTAACATTGTGATGATGTCATTCTTCTCAAACCAGGTTATAAATTCAATGTCTTTCCTGGAAATATTTCAGCAGAATTTTTGAAAGAGCTGAACAAACTGATTAAGAAACCACATGGATAAGAAAGGATCCATGAATAATAAAGATTATGGATAAGAAGAACAAAGAGGGAAGCTCACCCAAAGATGTATGAAGACATTTCGCAATGCCATTGTGGTAAAATAAAATAAAACAAAGCAAAATAAACTAAAATAGTATGTTTTTGGCATGGGAACAAAAAGATCAATGGAATGCAATATAAACACCAGAGTCTCGTTTGTTTAGAAAGTTTTATGGAGGCAATCTCTACTGTCGTCATTAACAACAAAAGAGTATTTAGTAGATGAGTTTATGGGATTTCCTTATATATGGAGAAAAATAAAATGGCAAAACATATAAACAAAAGTAATCTCCAGATGGATTAAAGTCCTAAATTTGGCAGCTAAGATGAAAGAATACTAGAAGACAATAAAGGAGAATAAATTTATGACATTACAGTGGGGAAATGTTTCATTGAGAAAAAGAGGACACCCAGTAGAAAAATGAGTGAATTCACTACACAGATGGTTGCAAAGGGGACACTTGGAAGGGTAACCAGTGTATGAGGTGAGGAGCCCAAACACCAGGAATCAAAACAGTGAAAGAAGTCTAGTCGACTAACCAAATGAGACAGATGTGGAAGTTTAAATAATAATGAAATTTGGCAAGGACAGAAGAAAATGGGCGTCCTTGTGCTCATCTGGTGGGAGTGCAAACTGGGTTCAGACCAGTTTGTGGATCTCAATCCTACCTTAGTGAAAAGGGTGGGATCTACCTCGTAACAGGTTCTTCCAGAAAACAACCCCACATGTCTCTTCAGGGTTGTCTATATCCTAGGACATTGACTAGCACACAGGCAACAGGATGGGAGTGATGCTAGGGGATGAAGAGGAAAATAAAAGACAGAGGCCACCTTATCAGGACCACTGATACCAGTGCACTGTTTACGGAGAAATATGGGTGACTGAGTCCACTTTCTGCACCTGAGATCCAGGTGAGGAAGGGGAAAACAGAAAGAACAGTTGTTATTTACAGACTTTCATACTCATCATGTATCTTACTGCAGAGACAAATTACGTTTAGGTAAATCAAAGTAATAATGATTTCATTTAATTGTATGACCTCTGTGTTTCTCTGAGAAAAAATCAACTATTAATATCCCTGTGGCAACTATATGCCAATAGAATGGACAACCTGGAAGAAATGGACAAATTCTTAGAAAAGCACAACCTTGCAAGCCTGAACCAGGAAGAAATAGAAAATATAAGCAGACCAATCACCAGCACTGAAATTGAGACTGTGATTAAAAATCTTCCAACAAACAAAAGCTCAGGACCAGATGGCTTCACAGGCGAATTCTATCAAACATTTAGAGAAGAGCTAACACTTACCTTTCTCAAACTCTTCCAAAATATAGCAGAGGGAGGAACACCCCCCAACTCATTCTATGAGACCACCATCACCCTGATACCAAAACCAGACAAAGAGGTCACAAAGAAAGAAAACTACAGGCCAATATCACTGATGAACATAGATGCAAAAATCCTCGACAAAATACTAGCAAACAGAATCCAACAGAACATTAAAAGTATCATACACCACGATCAAGTGGGATTTATCCCAGGAATGCAAGAATTCTTCAATATATGCAAATCAATCAATGTGATAAACCATATTAACAAACAGAAGGAGAAAAACCATACAATCATCTCAATAGATGTAGAAAAGCTTTTGACAAAATTCAACACCATTTATGATAAAAAACCCTCCAGAAAGTAGGCATAGAGGGAACTTACTTCAACATAATAAAGGCCATATGTGACAAACCCACAGCCAACATCGTTCTCAATGGTGAAAAACTGAAAGCATTTCCTCTAAGATCAGGAACAAGACAAGGCTGTCCACTCTCACCACTCTTATTCAACATAGTTTTGGAAGTTTTCACCACAGCAATCAGAGAAGAAAAAGAAATAAAAGGAACCCAAATCAGAAAAGAAGAAGTAAAGCTGTCACTGTTTGCAGATGACATGATACTATGCATAGAGAACCCTAAAGATGCTACTAGAAAACTACTAGAGCTAATCAATGAATTTGGTAAAGTAGCAGGATACAAAACTAATGCACAGAAATCTCTTGCATTCCTATACACTAATGATGAAAAATCTGAAAGAGAAATTAAGGAAATACTCCCATTTACCATTGCAACAAAAAGAATAAAATACCTAGGAATAAACCTACCTAGGGAGACAAAAGACCTGTATGCAGAAAACTATAAGACACTGATGAAAGAAATTAAAGATGATACAAATGGCTGGAGAGATATACCATGTTCTTGGATTGGAAGAATCAACATTGTGAAAATGACTAAACTACCCAAAGCAATCTACAGATTCAATGCAATCCTTATCAAACTACCAATGGCATTTTTCACAGAACTAGAACAACTTGTATTTCACAATTTGTATGGAAACACAAAAGTCCCCAAATAGCCAAAGCAGTCTTGAGAAAGAAAAATGGAGCTGGAGGAATCAGGCTCCTGGACTTCAGACTATACTACAAAGCTACAGTAATCAAGACAGTATGGTACTGGCATAAAAACAGAAATATAGATCAATGGAACAGGATAGAAAGCCCAGGCACCTATGGTCACCTTATCTTTGATAAAGGGGCAAGAATATGCAATGCAGAAAAGACACCCTCTTCAATAAGTGGTGCTGGGAAAACTGGACAGCTACCTGTAAAAGAATGAAATTAGAACACTCCCTAACACCATACACAAAAATAAAATCAAAATGGATTAAAGACCTAAATGTAAGGCCAGACACTATGAAACTCTTAGAGGAAAATATAGGCAGAAGACTCTATGATATAAATCACAGCAAGATCCGTTTTGACCCAGTTCCTAGAGAAACGGAAATAAGAACAAAAATAAACAAATGGGACCTAATGAAACTTAAAAGCTTTTGTATAGCAAAGGAAACCATAAGCAAGATGAAAAGACAACCCTCAGAATGGGAGAAAATATTTGCAAATGAAGCAACTGATAAAGAATTAATCTCCAAAATTTACAAGCAGCTCATGCAGCTCAATGTCAACAAAACCAAAAACCCAATCCAAAAATGGGCAGAAGACCTAAATAGACATTTCTCCAAAGAACATATATAGATTGCCAACAAACACATGAAAGGATGCTCAACATCACTAATCATTAGAGAAATGCAAATCAAAACTACAATGAGGTATCACCTCACACCAGTCAGAATGGCCATCATCAAAAAATCTACAAACAATAAGTGCTGAAGTGGGTGTGGAGAAAGGGAACCCTCTTGCACTGTTGGTGGGAATGTAAATTGATACAGCCACTATGGAGAACAGTATGGAGGTTCCTTTAAAAAACTAAAAATAGAACTACCATATGACCCAGCAACCCCACTACTGGGCATATACCCTGAGAAAACAATAATTCAAAAAGAGTCATGTACCACAATGTTCACTGCAGCTCTATTTACAATAGCCAGGACATGGAAGCAACCTAAGTGTCCATTGACAGATGAATGGATAAAGAAGATGTGGCACATATATACAATGGAATATTACTCAGCCATAAAAAGAAACGAAACTGAGTTATTTGTGGTGAGATGGATGGACTTAGAGTCTGTCATACAGAGTGAAGTAAGTCAGAAAGAGAAAGACAAATACCGTATGCTAACACATATATATGTAATCTAAAAAAAAAAAAAAAAAAAAAAATGGTCATGAAGAACCTAGGGGCAGGATGGGAATAAAGACACAGACCTACTAGAGATACTAGAGAATGGACTTGAGGACACGGGGAGGGGGAAGGGTAAGCTGGGACGAAGTGAGAGAGTGGCATGGACATACATACACTACCAAATGTAAAATAGATAGCTAGTGGGAAGCAGCCGCATAGCACAGGGAGATCAGCTCGGTGCTTTGTGACCACCTAGAGGGGTGGGATAGGGAGGGTGGGAGGGAGAAGCAAGAAGGAGGGGATATGGGGATATATGTACACGTATAGCTGATTCACTTTGTTAGAAAGCAGAAACTAACACACCATTGTAACGCAATTATACTCCTATAAAGATGTTAAAAAAACAAATATCCCTGTGAACTTGTAGTTTTCCCCACACATCCAAAGCTGCAAAAATTTTAAAAGGTGTTAGTTGCAGCTCTTCAGATCTGGCTCTGGACGTCCTGTTGCCAGCTGGTCCTGTAGAACGTTGGTTTCCTAAGTCGTGGTCATTTTGGCAAATTACCCTATTCCTTAATTTAATAGCTATGAAATAAGCACAATAGTAGTGTCCATTTTATAAAACTGGAGGGAGGTTCAATCAAATAATTAGGGCACAGGACTTGGCATAGAGTAACCTCTCAATAAATATCAGCTGCTATTTGTGGATTCTGTTAAGCATATCCTTATTTACCGCGTTCCTCTTAGTACCCTTCCCGTATCTGAGATGAATTTATTTATGGTTACCTCTGTGAATCACGCAGCCCTCCAAGCTTCTCCCCACACCTGGAACAATCTTTCCTAATCAACTCACCAAAGGCTTTTTTTTTTTGGCATTCTGTCCCTCATAGTTCTTGGAATTTACTTTTCCCAGGCAGACCTTTTGAAAAGCAAATACAGGGAAACTTTGCAATGTTTGGTGAGTCTTTAGGAAAAAACCCAGTTTTCTGGTCATAGTCAGTGTATTTTTATTAGTAGTGAAAGAATATGGCTGGGGGTGAATAGAAGCAGCTCTTCCTAGGAAATGTGACAATTCCCATCAATGCTTTATTACAAAAACTTCCACACATATGCTTGATCTGGAAAGTAGTCACATGAAACCGCTGACCAGATTCTTTCTGACATCTTGTACAGTCACTTAATGTTCCAAAAATCAGAGTAGGAAATGAAAAGTCTTAAGTAACCTGAATCAGAAAGAACTCATTCCATGAAGAGCTTTCTTTTATTTATGGAAATAAGCTTGAGAGGTGTTCTTGTGAGACAGGAGAATTGTACTATTTTCAGAAACAGAAGGAGTTAAGCATTTTTAGAAGAATTTAATAGGGCAAGGTGTGTCTGTGTTTCAACCTTTTAAGACAAGAATTAGAAGATTGATGAGTAACACCAGAGAGAATTGTCGCAACCCACTCACCAAACCACCCAGGTGGCTTTGCCGAGACTATGCTTTCTGCAGAACAATGTCACAGTGACCCTGAGCTCCTCTGGTGCTGTTGAAATCTCTGTTTGCAGTGTGTCATTCATGCAAGCTTTGTCCTTCTGGGGCATTGTATTTGCGCATGGAAGGACACACTGGAAATACCTGTTCTGGGACAGGGTTTGTGTTGAATGGCCCATTGTGGGTGTTTATGTGGACTCGTTTCCCTGAAAAGGCCGTCTGGATAGGGCGTCTGCTGGAAAAGCAACAATGAGCTACATTTTCAAAAGAAACCAACTCCTTGTTCTGAAAAACCGCAAGTAACACTTTGTGTCAGGATATTTAAACAGGGGATAAGCATTCCCTTTAAAAATGGGAAAGATAAAACTGCACTTGTGTACTCTGAGCATATGTACCTCCTGGACTTCAGCTCTGGCCCTTCTGAAGTAGCAAACCGGGAAAGCCTGGTGCCAGAGGCTCGGCACGGGTTCAGGAAGTTCTCTGATTTGGGAGATCCTGACAGTAGGTCCCTGAGACCCAGGCCCTGCCCTGGTGGAGTCACAGGTGAGAAAGCGCATTGACTGCATTTTGTGCACAGAAGTGTCCGGGGAGGGAGCTGAGAGCAGCGCTCCCAGGTCAGGACAAGGTGACCTGGTCTGAAGCCAGCCTCCCGTCAGGAACCAGAGAGCTAGGGTTACAGACGCCCACCTCCAGCTCACAGCACTCACAACCTCTTGACCCGTTCTTCCTTTCTCTTTACGGCTCATTACTTTCTGCAGGTGTGTGATTTCACCACTCCTACAGGCATCACTCTTCCCTAAGTGCTCCGTGTCGTGGGTCAGCTGTGTCCTCCGGGAAGATAAGTTGAGGCCCTAATCCCTCCACCTATGGCCTCATTTGGAAACAGGGCCACTGCTGATGTAGCAGGTTGAGAAGAGGTGATCCTGGAGGAGGGTGGCCCTAACCCAACATGGCTGGTGTCCCTGCGATCAGAGGATGTGAGGACAGGGACACAGAGGGGAACGGAGGCGGAGCCTGGAGCTGTGCTGCCACAACTCAAAGAACGCCTGGGCCCCCAGGACCTGTCAGGAGAGGAGGGACCCTCCAGGGGGCGCTTCGGGGGGGAGCAGGGCCCTGCCAGCCCCTTCTCCACTGGGAGAGAATGAACACCCACTGTTGTGAGTCGCCCAGATCGTGGTGCTCTGTTAAGGCAGCTCCAGGAAACAAGCACGGTCCATAGGGAGGGGGCCCGTTAGGACGTTTGCCCTTGGACCTCACTGCCCAGCCCGAGGATTAGGGTGGAGTGATACTCTGTGCCTGCCTCTCTTTCGCTTCTACTAGACTGTAAGCTTCACGAGGCCAGAGATTACGCCCGATTCATCCCAGTCACCCCTGGGGAAAGTGTGCCCCCCAGATGGGCCCTGAAGTTCTGGTTGAATGAAGATATAAAGGGTCTTAAGCTTTATATTTTTCATAATAGTCCATTTTTTTCCAAATAAAGTCCTGGGTAGGTAATGGAAACAGTCATGCCCAGGAAATCCCATTTAAGTCTATTTACACAACTCCCGTCGTTCTATCCCCAGACAGTGGAGAACTCCGTGTTTATTACTGTTCCCAGAATATTGAAAAAAATAGGACGGTTCACGCCTGGGCTGCACATATCTGAGGACGTGCAGTGTTCTCACGGTCCTCAGCTGGGTCATCACGGGTTAGTGTCTAAACCCTGAAAAGAAACATCCAAGTTTGGTTTATGTTATGAACCCATTGCTTCCCAAGCACCTCTCTTGTCTGCATTCGCCACTTTCCAACAGGAAAGACAACAAATAGCCCTGTTATTGCCGTAATGGCTAGCAAGCTCGGTGGCACAAGAAGTTTACTCTAAAGAGCTTACTACTCACTAATAATAAGAAGAAGAACAAAAGAAAACCCCCAAGGATGAGGCCATGCAGCCAATGTCTGTATTATCATTATTCAGAGGACAGAAGCCACAGCTATGCCATTACCATAAACACGTCTCCTTCTTATTGGCAGATGTTTCACTTAAATAAACATAATCAGGATTTGGGAAGATTCACCTTGGCAGCAGCTAAAACACATGAATATTCACTAATCTCCTCGTGTCCCCGTTGTTACTCCAGCTGCTCTGGAAAACGCATTTTTTGGCCGGGGTGGGGGGTGCTGGGGAAGCAAGGCCAGCCCGAGGCTCACGGTGCGTGCAAGCTGTTCACAGCTCCACGCGCAGGAGGAAGCCGCTCGGGCTCTCTTCAGTTCCCTCCTAATGTACGTAAGCACCTCTTTATTTCACAGCACGCCACAGTCCCTCCAGAACGTGCTGGTACTAAGGGGTAATAGCAATTTCATGGTCCTATCACCTTACCTTTGAGTTCCTTGTGCACACATGATGAGTGTAAGGTGATATTACCCTTTAAGTTATCAAAAACTATCATAGGAAGAAAGAGAAGCTCACACATGCTCATTGTGTACAGAGTCAGTGGGGCGCATGCATCCACCCCGATGTTCATTGCAGTGCTATTTACAATACCCAGGACATGGAAGCCACCTAAATGTCCATCAGCAGATGAATGGGTAAAGAAGATGTGGTACATATATACCATGGAATATTACTCAGCCATAAAAAGGAAAGAAATTGGGTCATTTGCAGAGACGTGGATGGACCTAGAGACTGTCATACAGAGTGAAGTAAGTCAGAAAGAGAAAAACAAATATCGTATATTAACGCATATATGTGGAATCTAGAAAAATGGTAGAGCTGAACTTATTTGCAAACCAGAAATAGAGTCACAGATGTAGAGAACAAACTTATGGTTACCAAGGGGAGAAAGGGGGGATGGGATGATTTAGGAGATTGGGATGGACATATACACACTACTATGTATAAAATAGACAACTAATGGGAACCTACTGTAGAGCACAGGGAACTCTACTCAGTGCTCTGGTGACCTAAATGGGAAGAAAATCTAAAACAGAGGGGATATAGGTATACGTATAACTGATTCACTTTGCTGTATAGTAGAAACTAACACAACACTGTAAAGCAACTGTACTCCAATAACAATTAATAATAATAATAATAAAGAGTCAGTGTGTTGTAGGTGAGGGGGGTGAAGCTCCTGACCTCAAGGGTAGGGTCTGCAGATAATCCATAAGGAGCCTAAGCACCTCTTCTCTCTGCCCCTCACCCCTGCCTACCCTCCTCTTCTCTGCAGACCACCCCTCTGTGCTCTCTCATCACGACAGCCCCAAATGACTGCCCTTACTCCAGAGTCTCTGTACTTCCTGTGTCCAAGGACCACCACGGACTGATGCTGAGCTTCTGTGCACCTTCGTCCAGTTCCTGAGTGAACCAATCCCAGCAGCTCAGCTCAAGGACCAGATGGCCGCCTTGGCCAAGCAGCGGAGCCCCAAAGCATTCACTGGCCTGTGGAGGAGAGGCTGGGCGAGGGAGCAAGGAGGCACCTGGAGAGGACTTCAGAAAGTGCTCTGAAGATGTTTAGCGAGTATAATCCTTTCTGGTTGCAAAGTGTTGTACACATAAGGTGCACATTGACCTGATCACACCATTTGGTTTATCCAGCAATTCTTCATAATTCTGACATGACGCTTTCTAAAACCTGGAAAAAAAATTACATTTTGTATTGATTTATAAATCAGTGAGTAGAATGCTGTTTCCTTTAGTATTATTTCACTTGGTAATTAGCAGTTATATGCCAGTGGTGAGGTTATCTCTGTAAAAACAGGTTAGGCATTTCTCGTGCTGCTTGACTATTAGGATTCGTCTGGTACAGAATTTTCCTGGTCTTACTTCTATAAAAGTCATAAATTCACAAGTTACTTTACAGTTCCTGAGAAAATTGAAGTTATTCCCCATAGAAAACTGATTTCTTTTATATACGATGTCTTCTCCTATTAATTTTTCTCTCTGCTGGCATTATCCAACTCAATCCTGTGTCTGTAACATCAGGATTTATAACTGCTCCTCTAGAAAAGTGTTTCACTTGATTAAACTCTGTTCTTTCCTGCAATCCTCTAAAGTAATCCACTCATGATTCAGTAATCACCGAATGCTGATTCTCTTTGACTTATATGTTGCACACAGGGACACGAGCAGAGGTACGATACATTTTTATTAATTAACCGAGATCCAGAGTATTCGAGTATGAATATCTAATTGAAAGAGGTCATCTGTAAACCTAATACCAATCAGAACATAAAGCAACCAAAGTACATCATGTTTATAAAAATGGGAAGTATAGACATATTATGCTTCCTCCAGGGTTTATTAGTGCATAATTCGTACTAATAGCTGACACAGAGAAAGAAAGCCTAGACTGTAATCTCAGGTATGTAATGCATGGTTTGTTTGTCACTGTATCTGTCTAATAGGTACCTAATATCTTGTCGGTACTTTTAGTGTTTATCAAGCGAGTATAGGTGGATTATTTAGGAGCTTGATGGGAACAGCACAAACAGAATAATCCCAGCACAGACTTTCTATTGACGTCCATCTGCATTGTCAAATAACCAGGCAGAGTATGCCATCAAAGTGGGGCTGGAGTTTAAAATAGGATCCAAGGGTCGGCAGAGCCTGCATCAGGGTAGGCAGTGCTGGGACATAGGTGCTCATCCCTGGAACCTGGATGACAGACTCAGGAATAAAGTCTCAGGTCTGCAAAAAGTGCCATTAGATGTTCACATTCACAAAAGGCTGGAGAAGGCAAAGCTAAAAAAAGGGGGGGGGGTTGATGGTTCTGGGTTCTGCAGACCCTCACCGTGGATCACACAGTCACTGCCTGGAAAGCAGTAGTGTCACCTACTCACGCCCAAAAGGCACCAAGTATCACAAAATAAGGTACTTGAGTCAAACCTTTCATTCTGAGAATATGAGTGCAGGGAAGCAGCGCCAGAGGTCGGATTCGTGAGCCAAATGAGAAATGACATCAGCAGATGACTTTGTTAAGGTGAATGGGAGACAGGTGCGAGGAGACTGATGAGACACAGACCCCCCCCCAAACCAACTCTGAAGTGAAGCCACTTCGCCTGAAGAGCTTTGAAAATAAATCCAGCTTCTAAACCTGAAGATGACTGAAAATCACACAGACACAGAGAGAGAACGTGGAAAGAGCATAAAGCTGGGTCAGGCTTTCCAAAGAGACACACGGAACAGTGACCTGAGTCAGATCTTTGGGATGATGCAGTTATTAAAAATAATATACAACGAAACCAAATATGTTTATATTTTTAGGAATTAGTATTAACAAGAGAACGTCTTAGTAATACTTAATAGTTTACAAAGATATCTCCAATACTATTTTTTAAATTTATTTTATTGAAGTATAGTTGATTTACAATGTTGTGTTAATTTCTGCTGTGCAGCAAACTGACTCAGTTTCACATATATGTACACATTCTTTTGCATATCCTTTTCCATGATGGTTTGTCACAGGATATTGAATGTAGTTCCCTGTGCTCTACAGTAGGACCTTGTTTACCCATCCTATATGTAATAGTTTGCATCTGCTGAGCCCAAACTCCCACTCCACCCCTCCCCCACTGCCCCTCCCCCTTGGCAACCTCCAGTCTATTCTCTATGTCTGTGACTCTGTTTCTCTTTCATAGATAGGTTCATTTGTGTCATATTTTAGATTCCACATATAAGCGATATCAGATGATATTGGCCTTTCTCCGTCTGACTTACTTTACTCAGCATGACAGTCTCTAGGCCCGTCCATGTTGCTGCAAATGGCATTATTTCATCCTTTTTTTTATGGCTGAGTAGTATTCCATTGTATAGATGTCCCACATCTTCTTTATCCATTCCTCTGTCGATAATCCAGTACTATTTATGTTATGATTGACTAACAGATGTTGTTCAGCTGCTACGCACCAGACTCACTCACTTATAAACATTTGTCATCCGCACTCGCTGACCTGCTCAGCTGGCCTCTTGTGCTTAGTGGGTGGAAAGTAACAAAATCTTTTCGTGTCTTCCTGTTCTTCCAATATCCACCTAGGTAACCCTCAGAAAATACTATTTAACTTAATCGAAACATAATAGGGGAGACAAAGTGGTGGCCGTTGGCTTCGGGCTTCGGGAATCTTCCAGCACTTGCTGAGCTCGCCGCAGAAACGACTGCTGTCCACGCAGTCAACATAAACGTCAAATGGGGCCCCAAAAGACTAGAGAAAAGGACTCTGGAAGTTGAAAGGCTGTTGGAGCCTCTTGTTACCCAGGTTACAACCCTGGTAAATACCAATAGCAAGGGGCCCTCTAATAAGAAGTGAGGTCGTTCTAAGAAGGCCCATGTTTTGGCTGCATCTGTTGAACAAGCAACTGAGAATTTCTCAGAGAACAGGGATAAAATTGCAAAGGAGAGTCAGTTTCTCAAGGAGGAGCTTGTGGCTGCTGTAGAAGATGTTCGAAAACAAGGTGATTTGATGAAGAGTGCTGCTGGAGAGTTTGTAGATGGTCCCTCTTCTTCCGTGAAGTGTGGCAACATGGTTCGGGCAGCTCGAGCTTTGCTCTCTGTTGTTACCCGGCTGCTTATTTTGGCTGACATGACAGATGTCTACAAATTACTTGTTCAGCTGAAAGTTGTAGAAGATGGTATCTTGAAACTGAGGAATGCTGGCACTGAACAGGACTTGGGAATACAGTATAAGGCCCTGAAACCTGGGCCTTATACTGGATAAGCTGAACATCATGGCAGCCAAAAGACAACAGGAATGGAAAGACATGGGCCATTGTGATCAGATGGCTGCAGCCAGAGGAATCCTGCAGAAAAACGTTCCAATCCTCTATACTGCATCCCAGGCCTGCCTACAGCACCCTGATGTCGCAGCCTATAAGGCCAACGGAGACCTGATATACAAGCAGCTGCAGCAGGCAGTCACAGGCATTTCTAATGCAGCCCAGGCTACTGCATCAGCTGAGGCCTCCCCGCACCAGGGTGGAGGAGGAGGAGAACTGGCACATGCCCTCAATAACTTTGATAAACAAATCATTGTGGACCGCTTGAGCTTCCGCGAGGAGCGCTTTAGGCCTTCCCTGGAGGAGCGCCTGGAAAGCATCATTAGTGGGGCTGCCCTGATGGCTGATTCATCCTGCACACGTGATGACCGGCGTGAGAGAATCGTGGCAGAGTGTAATGCTGTCCGTCAGGCCTTGCAGGACCCGCTCTCAGAGTTCATGGGCAATGCTGGGCATAAAGAAAGAAGTGATGCACTCAATTCTGCAATAGATAAAATGACCAAGAAGACCAGGGACTTGCATAGGCAGCTCCGCAAAGCTGTCATGGACCATGTTTCAGATTCATTTCTGGAAACCAGCGTTCCACTTTTAGCATTGATTGAAGCTGCAAAGAATGGAAATGAGAAAGAGGTTAAAGAATATGCCCAAGTTTTCAGTGAACATGCCAACAAATTAACTGAGTTTGCCAACTTGGCCTGTTCCATCTCAAACAATGAAGAAGGTGTAAAGCTTGTTTGAATGTCTGCAAGCCAGCTAGAAGCCCTCTGTCCTCAGGTTATCAATGCTGCATTGGCTTTAGCAGCAAAACCACAGAGTAAACTGGCCCAAGAGAACATGGATCCTTTTAAAGAGCGGTGGGAAAAACAAGTCCGAGTTCTCACAGATGCTGTCAATGACATTACTTCCATTGATGACTTCTTGGCTGTCTCAGAGAATCACATATTGGAAGACGTGAACAAATGCTCTCCAAGAGAAAGATGTGGATGGGCTGGACCGCACAGCTGGTGCAATTCGAGGCCGAGCTGCTTGGGTCATTCACGTGGTCACCTCAGAGATGGACAACTATGAGCCAGGGGTCTACACAGAGAAGGTGCTGGAAGCCACCAAACTCCTCTCCAACACAGTCATGCCACATTTTACCGAACAAGTGAAGCGGCCGTGGAAGCCCTCAGCTCGGACCCCATCAGCCCATGGATGAGAACGAGTTTATCGATGCCTCACGCCTGGTGTACGACAGCATCCGGGACATCAGGAAAGCGGTGTTGATGATAAGGACCCCTGAGGAGCTGGATGGCTCGGGCTTCGAGACGGAAGACTTCGATGTCAGAAGCAGGACAAGCGTCCAGACGGAAGACGATCAGCTGATAGCTGGCCAGAGTGCCCGGGCGATCATGGCTCTGCTTCCCCAGGAGCAAAAAGCAAAGATTGCAGAACAGGTGGCCAGCTTCCAGGAAGCAAAGAGCAAGCTGGATGCCGAAGTGTCCAAGTGGGACGACAGTGGTAATGGCATCATCGTGCTGGCCAAGCAGGTGTGCATGATCATGATGGAGATGACGGACTTCACCCGAGGTAAAGGACCACTCAAAAACACATCAGATGTGATCAGTGCCGCCAAGAAAATTGCTGAGGCGGGATCCCAGATGGATCAGCTTGGCCGTACCGTCGCAGACCATTGCCCAGACCCAGCCTGCAAGCAGGACCTGCCGGCCTACCTGCAGTGCATCGCCCTCTACTGTCACTGGCTCAACATCTGCAGCAAAGTCCAGGCTGAGGTGCAGAGCCTCGGCGGGGAGCTGGTCGTCTCCGGGGTGGACAGCGCCGTGTCCCTGATCCAAGCCGCTAAGAACTTGATGAACGCTGTGGTGCAGACAGTGAAGGCGTCCTACGCGGCCTCCACCAAATACCAGAAGTCCCAGGGGACGGCTTCCCATAACCTCCCTGCTGTGTCGTGGAAGATGAAGGCGCCTGAGAAAAAGCCCTTGGTGGAGAGAGAGACACAGGATGAGACACAGACCAAGATTAAGAGGGCATCTCAGAAGAAGCACGTGAACCCTGTGCAGGCCCTCAGTGAGTTCAAAGCCATGTTCAGCATCTAAGGCTGCCCCCAGCCCTCGGGGCTCCTAAAGATCTGTCAGTGTTCTTCCCTCGTGTATTTGCTGAATAGAACACTGACGTTAGATTCCATAGGAAAATAGATTTCAGACCTGGCCAAGCTGGTGAATTTTGAAAAGACATACTTGTGTTTAAGTCAGTCAAGATACTTTTAGAATTCAGGAGCATATATCTAGCTATATTTTTTTATAAGCGTAAAAATTCCATAACCAAAGAGAACCCCACGTTAACTTGTTAGTAACACTGTTGACCAAGTTGAGATGCCTGTCTTCTAGTGGTGGCAGCTGTAGGATTTGAGAGAAGGGGGTCTGGTTCAGGGAGAGGGCTTCCACTGGTTCCGGCAGTTTGGCTGGTATTAAATGACCAAAGATGACCCAGAGTAAGCAAACTGGGCATCTTAGGAGGCCCTGGAAAAAGGAACATTCCCAGAAAGGTCTCCAGAGGGACAAACCACACGAAACTGAGTAAAACATAATGTGTCATGAAGAAAACTGATTATTCTCTTTATGACACAAAATAAGAATTTTTTTTTTCTTTTTTTAAAATTTATTTATTTATTTTTGGCTGTGTTGGGTCTTCTTTGCTGTGCACGGGGTTTCTCTAGTTGTGGCGAGCGGGAGCTACTCTGTTGCAGTGCACGTGCTTCTCATTGCAGTGGTTTCTCTTGTTGTAGAGCATGGGCTCTAGACACGTGGGCTTCAGTAGTTGTGGCACATGGGCTCAGTCGTTGTGGCACACGGGCTCAGTAGTTGTGGCGCACGGGCTTAGTTGCTCCGCGGCATGTGGGATCTTCCCGGACCAGGGCTCTAACCCGTGTCCCCTGCATTGGCAGACGGATTCTTAACCGCTGCGCCACCAGGGAAGTCCCCAAAATATGAATTTTAATGCATGGTTACAATAACTAATGTACTCTGCTGCAGGACATTAATAAAGTTGCTTTTTTCGGGCTAGAGTGTCGTCATGCTGTAATCAGAACATGCTTTTTTCCCTTTCTTCAGCTTCAAATGTAAATTCATCATTGGGCTCACTTCTAGTAATTACAGTGTTTCGTACCTTGGGCTTATGAGAGAAGCCTGACTACATAGTGTTCGCTTAGGCAATAATTTAGACTTACCTTATTTGTGATTACTATAGTGATTACTATAGCTACAAGATATAATTTCACTTTCTTATTTAAATTTTATGAATTTGAATGTTTTTTGCACTAACTTTTCCCAATAAAGTCCACTATGAAACCCAATAAAGTCCACTAAGTAAAACAAACAAACAAACAAAAAGCATATTGGATTGTATATTCTTGCTGAACACCCCTCGAGTTCTGGCAGGAGGAGAGACAGGAAGAGGCGGAGGGCTGGAGCTGAGGAGGAGCGCGAGGGAGGGGCTGGTGTGGTGTCCTCGGAGACGCCCAGCTCTCTGGGCCTCAGTCCACAGAAATGACACACATTAGGTTTGGTCCCTATGCTCTCTGAGACCTAGAAATCCACAGTGTTACAGGACGTTGTTTTGAAGTAAGTCTGGCCATTCAAGACCTGTATTGTGTTGAATCGGAGCAAGATGGATTTCTCCTGAAGACACGGAAGATTAAACTTCAGGTCTCCTTCCTCACATGGACCCCCCACCTTGCGATCTGGGACTTGACGGGAGGCACGGTGTTTTCTAGGTGCAGGAGAAGCCAGGCTCTGCTCCCAGGGGGCATAGCTAGGAAAACCTTTTTGGTAAACTGCCTAAACATATTTCAGAAAAATGCTGGATCTCTAAGGCTACAAAAATTAGTTGTCTTTTCCTTTGTCATTCTAAATTAGTACTTATATTCATACTTAGTTTTGTATTTGTAATGTTGTATTCTCTCTTTTTTTTAAGAGAACCATCTGCCCCAAGTGTATAAACTTCAGGCTGCCCGCAACCTGAATGGGGTCCCATGAACAAGCGTTTGTGAAGGTTTGGCCCTGACTTTTCCTTGTGTCTAATCACAGATAGTTGGCTTTGTCTTCTCCTACACCTGTAGATGCTTCTCATGCCTTTCCAGTTTCCATTCCACTTTTCAGCGAGATCTGAGGATCGAGGATGGTCTGACCTTGCGCAGTACTGAGTCACGTGGGGCCTGAACGTCCTGCCTGAGGTTCCCTCTTCCGGAGTCCTGCCCCTGTTCTTGTAGTTCCCTGCCTTTTCTCAGAGAACGGGCCCTGAGTTTGAGAACTGGTCTTCATATAAAATGGAGCACGTATGGCGTATTCTAAACCTCCCAGGATGGTCAGTTGAATACTAACAGCCTCCCTTAGAGTACGTGTTTCTCCTCACCACACGCAGACGTGACGTTTGTCTGGCAGTTCATTCCTTAGCAGGAGGGCAACACCCCCTTCGCTGGCCATTTTCTGGTCACTGTCTCATACCGCTCTTGGCGTGTCATCCTTAGCATGGAACGGCCAACATTTTGACAGTACGTCAATCTCTTGCTTCTTTGAGACCCTCTTCCCACATTTTTCAGTAACTGACCCACCACTCCTATGTTTGAAAAGGTTGAGTGGAACCAAATAAATCCCGGTGACAGTTATTTCAGGAGCAAGATGCACAGACATTGATTGGCAAGTGATACTTGGTGATATTCTTATTTATCAGGTATATTTCTTCCATCACTTGACGTCTAAAACTTCTGAGATATTCTTTACTTTTTCTCTTTATACCTCTTTTTGCTATTATAATGTCTGTTGTTAAATCATTTTGTTCTTTGTACCATTTTAAAGACGATATTTAACCTTAAAAGCAAACTTTTTCTATTTTATTTGCCAAATCATTTCTTTTAGCTCACAGCACTTAAAGGTCAATTTGCAGTTTAATTTTCAGATTACAAAGGAACACATGGGGGGAGAGATGTATTTTACATTTCATTTATATTGTACTGTAATATACTGTATTGTAAACCAGTATTATGCGTAGAAATGTTTATTATTTTAAGGAAAAGATAAAATCCATGAAATCTTATTAGAGCAATCAGGAGACTACCATGGGCTCCACTTCTAACTGAATACTTCTATTTTCAAAATTCAAGGTATAAAACTTGTAAATTCAGAGCATTGTATTCCTTGAGTGGTTAGGTTAAGATTTTTAGAATACTCAAGAAAAGAGAAACAAATCCTGTTTTGGGGACTCAGTGTCCCATGGAATGGCCAGGAAGTACATCCATCTAGTATAGCTGGCCACCACGACCACCCTAGGAGATGGAGAGGTTTGAGAGTTCCTGAGTTTATGGAATAAAAGACTGTAGCATCCCCTGGTAATGTTTAAGCTGGAGTCCTAAGCAAACCCAGGAAAACCTTCTAAAGGGGATTTGAAATCACTGGTACCATCACTTAAATGATTTCTCTTCTCCTGGAGGTGGATAGATCTAAATATATTAGGTTGAATTCAGTGCCCCCCCCACCCCGCAAATTCACATGTTGAGGTCCTAATCGCCCAAGACCTCAGAATGTGACCTTGTTTGTAAGCAGAATTGCTGCAGAGGCAATCGGTTTAGAGAAGGTTCTAGTGGCTTAGGGCGGGCGCCTAACCCAGTGGGAATAGCGTCCTTCTAAAAAGGGGAGGTTGGAATGCAGATGTGCACCCGGAGAGAACAGCCTGTGCAGGTGGAAGCAGAGATCAGGGAATGCAGCAGAGGAAAGGAATATCAAAGATTGCCAGCAAGCCCCCGGGTGCTAAGAGAGAGGACCTGGACAGATTTCCTCACAGCCTCAGAGGGACTCAGACCTCCTCAGCTGTGACACAGTACCTTCCTCTTGGGGAAGCCACAGAGCCTGTGGTCCTCTTACGGCAGCCCTCCAAGCTAATGCAGTTAGGGTCACAGTTCTTAAGAAACCTCTGCTAAGGTTGTTAAAAGCTTTTCTGAAAAATAAAGTGCGTGTACGCCTTCCGAAAAAGATGAGTGCCACCCAGGTCTGTCCTGCCTAAGGTCCCTCCTTTAGATCCTCTGGTTTCTTACCCTTTTAATGTTAGTATCACTCTTTATGTTAGTATGAGAAACATATTTGCTTGTACAATCAAGAAAAGAAGTTGTAATTGGATTTCACCACAAGCCAATAATTTCTCACCGGAGCAAGTTAATAAATCCTCACACCTGTCACATCACTGGAGTGTCTATGTGGAATAGACATATGTGGATATGTGGAATTTAAAAAGTCAAACTCATAGAGCCAGAAAGTAGAGGGGTGGGTGCCAGGGGCTGGGGGTGGGCACTGTGGGGAATTGCTGGTCCCAGGGCACAAACCTTCCATTACAAGATGAATAATTTCTGGGCAGTGAACAGCGTGCTGACCAGAGTAAAGAATACTGCACGGTACACTTGACGTTGGTGAAGAGAGTAGATGCTAAGTATTCTCACCACACACACACACACACACACACACACACACACACACACATACACACAAGGTAACTATGTGAGGCAACAGATGTATTAATTAACTTGACGGCATCCTCATTTCACAATGTATACGTATATTACATCATCACAACATACACCTAAAAAGAATCACGTTGTACAACCTAAATATTCGCAATTTTTATTTGCCAGTTATACCTCAATAAAGCTGGAAGAAATAATAAAACAGAAAAATGAAGAATCACTTTTCAGGACTTCCCTGGTGGTGCAGTGGTTAAGAATCTGCCTGCCAATGCAGGGGACACAGGTTCGAGCCCTGGTCTGGGAAGATCCCACATGCCGCGGAGCAACTAGGCCCGTGAGCCACAACTACTGAGCCTGCGCTCTAGAGCCCGCAAACCACAACTACTGAGCCCATGTGCCACAACTACTGAAGCCCGCCTGCCTAGAGCCCTGTGCTCTGCAATAAGAGAAGCCACCTCAATGAAAAGCCCGCGCACCGCAAAGAAGAATAGGCCCCGCTCGTTGTAACTAGAGAAAGCTACAGCGTGCAGCAATGAAGAGGCAAATCAGTCAAAAATAAATGAATAAAATAAATTAATTTTTAAAAAAAAGAATCACTTCGCTAAGAGTAATGAGGACCCTG
The DNA here is from genome assembly GCF_028021215.1 of Eschrichtius robustus. Lineage (NCBI taxonomy): Eukaryota > Metazoa > Chordata > Mammalia > Artiodactyla > Eschrichtiidae > Eschrichtius > Eschrichtius robustus. The sequence continues at coordinate 170,316 of NC_090827.1, forward strand.
GAGGCGGGAGGGGAGCTGTGTGTGGCACCGTAGTGACAGAAGGGACTGGAATGCCAGGGCAGTGTCTGTTAGCTCTGTTTCTTTGTCTGGATGTCAGTTACACAGGTGTGTTAGTGTTAGTTTATAAAAATTCAGCAAGCTGTACACTTCTGATAGGTGCCACAAGTTTTATACAGTGATAGTCACATTAATATTTCAGGAGCTATGAAAACTAACCATTTGCTCAGTTTGCAGCCTAATGTTTTCTTAAAAATGACTTCTGTTAAAACCCATGGAAAAAAACACATTCACTTTACCCGTTGAGTTTACCCCATTTTTATCATTGTGAAGCCAAAGTGTTTTGAGGTATATCGATACAACTTTGTTAGATACAAGCTTTATTTATTTGGGAAAAAAATCCTACAAACACTAAAAGAATGCCTAGATCAAGTTGGCAATTAATTAGAATAGATTTCAAAATATCTTATTTAAATGTCTCTGAAGTTGGCATCGTTCATCTGACTAGGTTTGCCATAATCTTGAGACTCATAATTTTTCCTTTCCTGTGTGAAATAACTAAATGCAAATAAAATAATCATACCATGAAACATCAAAGTGACAGAAGCTATTGGCAAAATATCTGCAAAATGGCTTGAGCTGTGTTAAATTTGTACACCCAAGCTGCTTTAGATGAGGCTGAATGAACATGAATCAGAGAGAGCTGATGAATCAGGAGTAGGGAAGGCAGATGTAAGGAAACGGTCCCAGAGGTGTTAAGGTACCTGCGGGTCCCTGTGCAAAGCTCCTGGAACACAGACGGTCGAGTCGCTGCCGGGTCTTTGGCATTATCAGGAAAGATGCTGCGTGACTAGAGTCTTAAATCAACTGAGTAAACGCGGGCAAAACTCCTAATATTCCCTGAGCCCCAGTCTTCTTGTCTGTTGAATGGTAACCCTAATGCTAACCTTTTGGTTTGTCTGGGGTTAGAGAAAGAGTATATAATGCACTTGGCGGAGAGCTTTCCCGTAAACCAGCCAAGGACAAGAGCACTGGGGAGGGAAAGAAGAGCTCTTTACAAAGTACGACTGCTGTTCAAATGTTATTTATTACCCTCATTTTATTTAAACGGATAAGCAAGAAACCATTCTAAGCAGACAGATCATTTTCACACGTATTCATGAGTTACGTCTTACTTCCTGTCATGAAATTTCTTATCACATACTAATTTGTGTGATCAGTTCAAAATGTTGTTGAGATTGTTTCTAATCACTAGTCTTAATGTGCAAATTACTTATTCAATATATCCTTATGATGTAGCCCCATTTCTTATGTCTTCAAATGAGCACAGTTCCTTTAAAAGTAAATAGCACCCCAGCCCTGCAAGTGGTGTGACCTTTTATGCCATTGTCTATAATTCATTCATTCAACAAATATTTTTTGAGTAATAACTGTGTGCCAGATTGTTCTAGGTGCCCAGAATATAGTAGTGACCAACTCAAAGACCCCATTCCTCAGAAAGCTGACATTACAGTAGGGAGACTGAGTTAACAATAACTGTAATAAACAGATAGTTTAGTATAGTAGTTGGTGACGTGTTATAAGAAAACACAATGGAGCAGGGTAAGGGAGATTCCAGGGGGATGGGTAGATCTCATTGAGAAGGTGACAGGCGACACTCGAAGCAGGTTAGAGATTCAGCCCTGCCGTTGTCGGGGGAAGAACATCTCAGGCCGAGGAACAGCCAGTGCAAAGCCCAAAACCTGCAGGAGGCTGTGTGACTCTGTAGCAGACGGAGCCAGGCTGTGGGTCGCTGGGAGGACCTCAGCTTCACTTCCAGTGAAATGCAGTGTTTAAGCCCAGGAGAAGCATGGTGGAATTTGCTGCTGTTTAAAAAATGCATTTTAGATTTTAAAAGGATCAGAGGGTCAGCCGAGGAGGCACCTGGGGAAGACCCAAGGGTAAAAGCAGAGAGAACAGTTGGGAGGTGAGTATCCAGGTGAGAGATTCTGGGGGCTCCAGCAAGACTGAAACAGTGGGGTCGGTCGGAAGTGGCTGGATTTGGGATGTATTCTGAAGGAAGAACCCACAGGAATTTCTGACAGATTGGCACGGGATGTAACAGGACATAAACATGTGCTTCTGGTTCACAGAAAACTGTTATGAAGGAAAATATCTCATTTTTAAATTAAAAATCTTATATACATTCGTTTGCTCGAAGTGTGTACTTTCTCTCGAATTGTACATCATGAAGCTACATGTGAAACAAATGAGAGCGTTGTTAACCTATTTTTCAAAATGCTGCGCTGAGTCTTAGGAAGAGAGGTCTCTGCAAGGGAGTCCTGGGTGCCTGGTGGGCTTGCCCCCCGCGCCCCTCTGCTTCGGAGGATGACACGTGGTGGAAGCTGTCCTTCTATTTCATTTCCGTCAACCAGAGTCGAAGTGGCATTTCATGATTTCACTCATTGAGCTCTGCTGGCTTTTGACCTTGCGATTTCCAGGCTTGTTACCCCGTATTCTTTCTCCCTTGCACTCTGCCAGGCTGTCTTCAGAAGAATTTCACGTGACTGTCAAAGGAAAATTACCTCTAGTTCCTTCATCTGTCAAAATCCTGTCATCGCTGCGGGTGTGTCTCAGCTTGACTCAGGCTCTGAGGTGAGGCTCGGATTTTATTGTCACTTTCTTTTCTTCTGACAGTCTGAGAGCACGCGCCCTCCACTTCGTTGTGCACGTGTGTGCCACGCTGCGTATTGTTACATAATTGCTGTTATGCAGAATGTGAGCCCTTTCATCCTCTCATCAAAAAGATAATTCTGCAGCAAAACCTTTTCATTCCCTTAAGGTTTTATTTGACATTCTCCTAAACGGTGGAATATTTGAAATACTTATTAAAAATAAATAAATGTTAAATGATTGATTGATTGATTGACTAATTGATTAGGGAAAAGCTCAGAAGCCTGGTCTCTTTTTCTTAGGGACTCCCAGGACGGTTAAAAAAAAGCAACAACAACGATTGGTTAAGGGGGAAATTTATGAATCTTCCAGCCTTCAGTGAATATAAGGTTATCTCTTGCTCGTTTGCAGTGTTTATTTTTAACACTTTTTACTTGTTCTTCATAAAGACAATGCATCGTGCCTCCTTTGAGCACCGTGGAAATCATTCCTAAATACTGCAGGGAATAAATGATGTGTTAGTTATTTAACTACATGTGTTAAAATGTTGTTTGGGTTTGGACAAATGTACAGTGAAATGTATCCATCATTATAATTACCATACAGGATATTTTCACTGCCCTAAAAATCCTCTGTGCTCTGCCCTGTTTATCTCTCCTCTCCACCACCCTGGCAACCACCTATCGTTTTACTTTCTCCATAGTTTTGCCTTTTCCAGAATGTCACACAGTTAGAATCATTAATTATGCAGCCTTTACAGATGGGCTTCTTTGCTTTGTAACATGCATTTAAGATTTGTCCCTTTCTTTCCATGGCTTGACAGCTCATTTCTTTTTTAGTGCTGAGTAATATTCTTCATTGCTCCAAGTTTTGACAATTATGAATAAATGTTTATTCTATAAAAATTTTAAATGTTTACACTATGAACATCTGTGTGCAGGTTTTTGTGTGGATGTCAGTTTTCAACTGTTTTGGGTAAATACCAAGAAGTTCAGTTGCTGGGTCATATGTTAAAGAATGTCTGGCTGTGTAAGAAACTACCAAACTGTCTTCCAAAGTGGCTGCACCCTTCTGCGTTCCCACCAGCAATGAATGAGAGTTCCAGTTGCTCCACATCCTTGTCACCATTTGTGGCTGTCAGGGTTCCAGACTGTGGCCATTCTAATAGGTGTGTCGTGGTGTCTCATTGTTGTTTGAATTTGCATTTCCCTGACGACATCTGAGGCAGAGCACCTTTCCACGTGCATTTTTGCCATCTGCATATCTTTTTTTGTGGGGTGTCTTTTAAAAATTTTGGCCCATTTACAAATTGCATTGCTTGTTTTCAATAAATAAAGTGTTCATAAATAAACTGATTTATCCGATGTGTCTTTTGCAAATATTTTCTCCCAGTCGTATCTTCTAATTCTTGTTGTTGTCTTTCACAAAACAAAGTTTTTAATTTTAATGAAGTCCAGCTTATGGACTATTTCTTTCATGAATCACGTCTTCCGTGTTGTATGGCATTAACATATATTGATCTTCCCTCCTAGACTGGAATGACCATTCAGAGATTTGTGCCTCCTTTTCACTGCCAAGACTCACAGGTGTGGTTGACATGTTCTATGAACATGGGCCTTGTGATGTCACAGTGACCAAACTCACTGGGTGTGCAAGAAACACTATACAAGACTAACAATCTTACATTCAGAAAAAACAACTTCAGCCCAAGCTTTAGATTTCCTGACTCCCTTTATACTCAGAACGTCAAAGAAACATTGGTATCTACAGCAAAATAATTACATTCATCCAGAAAAAGAAGTCAATGTAATGACGACGGCAACAATTACATCCTTGTAAAAAACAAAACGTAGAAAAGAAATTGCAGACTAAAATAAAGACAATGGAAGCAAAGTTCATTATTGCCAGAATAACAAGGAAGACATTCCCTGGAGGAGGGAGGGGAGACCTTATATAACTGGGATTTTCCTAAGTAATATGGTGAAACTATGGAGGGATAAACCTTCAAATTATCGTTCTCAGAGATTCTCTAGTTTCGGGGTGGAAAGATAGCAAATGTGGTTTTGGTTCTGACCATTTCTTTCTACAAGGCAGATCTTGCTAGGGTTCTTTTTGGGCAGGATAAGAACAGTCATTTTTCCTTCTAAGCGTTGTGCCGCTGACCCAATGTCGTGCTGGAGCTGGACACCAATTCCAGGTGGCCAACCAAGCTCATGCTCTACAAAATCCCTTTTCAGTTCCATTACGTTGGCGACTTAAGATCAGCCACGGTGGAGGAGCATTTACACGGCAGAAACTGGCAAACACCTAAACCAGCCCTGCCTGCCAGAGTCTGCTGTTGAAGATTCACCAGCATCCATCGGCCTGATCCTGCGAGCTCTGACACAGGTACCGCTACTCACTCCATCTTCACACAGAGACGCCATCTCCTTAGCAATGCTGCGTGCACAGTGGATAAGCCACTAACCTTTTATAGGATCGGAATTGTACAACCTTTCCTACAGCACAAGTACATTCCTTCCACAGAGTGAACTAGTTTGCACATTCCTTTACAGTTTACAAAATACATGAACCTCTACAGTCTCATTTCCATTTTATTTTCACAGCATTCCCAGGTAGAGTAATTATTATTCCACCTAATGTATGAAGAAAATACAGATAAGAGAGATTGTCAGTTGCTCAGAATAACAGAGCTTAGTTAATTAATTGGCTTTTGATGTCTTCTTTTTTCCTGCATTGTCATTGCATAGAAGGATGGAAATATTATTCATATATGGATATCTTTGTTTTAATATGTTAACTACAATCTTTATAACACTATCTTTTTTTTTAAACATCTTTATTGGAGTACAATTGCTTTACAATGGTGTGTTAGTTTCTGCTTTATAACAAAGTGAATCAACTATACGTATACATGTATCCCCATATCCCCTCCCTCTTGCGTCTCCCTCCCACCCTCCCTATCCCACCCCTCTAGGTGATCACAGAGCACCGAGCTGATCTCCCTGTGCTATGCGGCTGCTTCCCACTAGCTATCTATTTTACATTTGGTAGTGCATATATGTCCATGCCACTCTCTCACTTTGTCCCAACTTACCCTTCCCCCTCCCCATGTCCTCAAGTCCATTCTCTAGTAGGTCTGTGTCTTTATTCCCGTCCTGCCCCTAGGTTCTTCATGACCATTTTTTTTTTTTTTTTTAGATTCCATATATATGTGTTAGCATACGGTGTTTGTTTTTCTCTTTCTGACTTACTTCACTCTGTATGACAGACTCTAGGTCCATCCACCTCACTACAAATAACTCAATTTCGTTTCTTTTTATGGCTGAGTAATATTCCATTGTATATATGTGCCACATCTTCTTTATCCATGCATCTGTTGATGGACACTTAGGTTGCTTCCATATCCTGGCTATTGTAAATAGAGCTGCAATGAACATTTTGGTACATGACTCTTTTTGAATTATGGTTTTCTCAGGGTTTATGCCCAGTAGTGGGATTGCTGGATCATATGGTAATTCTATTTTTAGTTTTTTAAGGAACCTCCATACTGTTCTCCATAGTGGCTGTATCAATTTACATTCCCACCAACAGTGCAAGAGGGTTCCCTTTTCTCCACACCCTCTCCAGCATTTATTGTTTTTAGATTTTTTGATGATGGCCATTCTGACTGGTGTGAGGTGATACCTCATTGTAGTTTTGATTTGCATTTCTCTAATGATTAGTGATGTTGAGCATCCTTTCATGTGTTTGTTGGCAATCTGCATATGTTCTTTGGAGAAATGTCTATTTAGGTCTTCTGCCCATTTTTGGATTGGGTTGTTTGTTTTTTTGATATTGAGCTGCATAAGCTGCTGGTAAATTTTGGAGATTAATCCTTTGTCAGTTGCTTCATTTGCAAATATTTTCTCCCATTCTGAGGGTTGTCTTTTGGTCTTGTTTATGGTTTCCTTTGCTGAGCAAAAACTTTTAAGTTTCATTAGATCCCATTTGTTTATTTTTGTCTCCATTTCCATTTCTCTAGGAGCTGGGTCAAAAAGGATCTTGCTGTGATTTATGTCATAGAGTGTTCTGCCTATGTTTTCCTCTAAGAGTTTGATACTGTCTGGTCTTACATTTAGGTCTTTCATCCATTTTGAGTTTATTTTTGTATAACACTTTATCTTGATAATGTTTTGAAATGCAAGCTATTTGCTCTTATTGCTTATAGCATTTTTTAAAGTTTGTGACATACTGATGCTAATATCTACCTTTGGGTGCTTATTCTGTAGCTTTGCTGTGCTACGCAGTTTACCTAGAATCTCACTGCACACCCCCAGGGTAGCATAAACACCCACATTTATATCAAGGAATGGAAGTTTACGTCAGTCGAGAATCTGCCCCAGATCGCATAGTGGGAGGCTGGGATGTGAAGAGTAGCTCTGATACTCCAGTCTGCAGGTTCCATCACAGTGTAAGTATTGTGGCACCCACCACTTGGTGCTTGCCCTTCTCCTTCTTCATTAAAAGAGTTTTTTTCTTACACAAATTAACTTAAATGCATTTTAATTTACAACCAAATATCTTTAAAACAATCTGTATGTCATTGTTTTAACTTTAATAATCTTCCTTTCTTCATGGATTTTGTCATTTATATATTAGTTCAATATTTATACAGTGAAAAAAAGGCAATATCCAGTTTTTAAGTGCCGTGGCTCTGAAGCCAGACTTTATAAAGTGGGGCTATTCATATTTAGTTCAAAGAATTGCCTAGAGGACTCCTTCTCGACCTTTTACAAGTCGGGACAAGGGCAGAAAACAATCGCATGTGAGCAGCTCGCTGGGGTGCAGAGGCACGGCTGCCTCAACCTCAGAGCCGTCTGGCTCTCAGTGCCTAGACACGTCTGCCCCACTCCTACCCCCCAGGGAGGAGTGCCGGCCTCGGGAATCACAGGCAGCATCGATGGATGCCAGGGAAGCTGGCACACAGAAGACACTGCGTTAGCTCCACTTGGTGAGCTCTAACTAACGAGACTTTTCTGCATTAGATGCCAACTCCTGAACGTTAGGGAGCCTGAATGGTGTCTGCTGTGGGTCACTTTGTCACTGTTTCATTCCAGCACGACTCTTCATCCCACTTCACACCATCTACCTTTCATTGCTGGGGGCCCGGAAATTCAATTATCAAGTGTTTGAAATGATGTCAACAATCTTAGTCAAGCTAAGCGTGGTGCCCTCCCAGTAGGAAAATGCAGGAAACCAGGGGCGTGAAGAAGCGGGAATCACAGGAAAAGAAGAAAGCCGTTGTGTCACGTCCTGTCCCTGTGCTGGATGCCCCGCCGGTGGTCCTTCTCTCACACACTCCAAGACAGACTCCGTCCTTTTCTGGATGTTCTCACTGTGAAAAGGCCTGCAGCTTCTCTGCTCCCCAAAGCCGACTCTGCTTAGAAATCAAAACATCTACGGCGGGACCACCTCAGCTTGAGAGCTGATGCGCGGATAAAGGTCTCGTGTCAGCCTGGCGCTGCTCCAGCTGGACACCTACAGGGGCAGGGGCTGCGGTCCCCCTTCTACCCCTGGGTTCAGCTGGGTGCTGGCCCTTTCTCTCTTGGAGCCCGTACAGAAACCCTCCACCTCCCATGACCAAGAACTGCAGTTTCCAGGACCCCTTTCTCAGGCCCCGCCAGGCGTGCTGAACGTGTCTGGCACCCTCATGGGGCGTCTTTCTGCCCCTTCAGGGGACCCTTTAACACAAGATGCCAGACGACCCCTCCCATCCTCCGCACGCACGGCCCACAGGTCCCCGGGAAACACACACCTCAGAACTGTCATCGTGCCAGTGGGTTTCTTTCCAAAACATAGGACTCCGCTATAAAAGGTCTCTTCAGGCAGCTTCTGATAGTTGAGGTTTCTCAGCTCTGAGCCATTTGTTGCCTTTGCCCTTCAAGTGCACGGAGCTCCTAGTGAGTTCTCTAGGCGGTGGTCTGGAAGTGAGTAAACAGCTCTCATCCTTCACTGTGGCTACAGGACGTGGCTTCACCTTTCCCACCCACTTCAATTCCAAACCTCGTGCATTTTCAGTGAGTGCCCTAGGGTCACGCAATAGGTCCTGGGACCCCTCTTGGTAGGTTCTGCATGGCTGGCTTAGGACCTTACTTGGGAATCCCAGACTGGTTTAATGGCTATCATCGTAAATCAACTACTAAACCAAATCAGAATTACTAGTTATACCTGAATAATTTAGTTGTCTAGATATGTGACTTTGTGCGGGTGAAATAAAACTGTCTTAAAACCAGGAAAACTTCCTTTTTAAAAGTCGTGGTTCATGTAGAAACTCTCCCAGGGCTGATATGATAATTGGGAGTAAATTCATCAATAGATTAAATCATTAGCACAGATTTTTAAATTATCCTGAAGAACATAGTTACATTTTAGATGATGTGAAAGTAGAAATCATGTTTACAATTTTAGTATGTGAGCCTGGAATTCAAGACAACCCTGAAAGGACATTAGAGGACAGGAAAATAATTATTCCTGTTGCTCTGGTCCTGGGAGGTTTGCCAGATTCCAGCCGATTATGCTGCCATCAGGACCTCCTGGTGCTTTGGTTGCCCAGCAGCCATGCTCCTCCCACTTTTTTCCTTCCAGAGGTGCAGAACCCCACGCCATTCGGGACTGAGGTCGGCGGATGAGAAACAATCTCATCACGTCACCCAGGGCGCGTTTGCTGTGGGCACAGACTGGGCTTTAATGGCAGACAAATCCGAATTCAAACACTGACCTCGGAGAAGCTAATGACGCTCTTTCGAATTTGCTTTGAAAGTGAATACAGGTTTCCCTTGCTCTCCTAAAGTAGATCACCCCGCGAAATGGTGTAAAGCGAAGGAGCAGTTACCTTGGGGCACCTCTTGCTGACGAGGCGCGAATGGATCTGGATGAAGCACGGCTGCTGCCAGACACAGGTCAGGGTTCTGGAGGCTTGATGCTGAGACGGCGGGTGTGCTTCTAGGTAAGGGGCCCGGCGGGGCCGCTCTCCCCGCTTGGGTTGCGCGCGGTGTCTGGGGCAGCTCTACCCCCTGCAAAGCGAATGTTGGACGCCATTTTCACTTCCCGCCTTTTTTCCATAAAAGTGAAAATCCTTTCCAGATTTCTTCCCGTGTGAAAACAGGTACTAATGCAGATATTTTCTGAGAGCAAAGTGGCATGAAGCAAACTTTCGAAAAGCGGGGAGTATCCATAGTTAGCCAATTAATGGATTCATTTTTTCATTCAAAAAATAGTTACAGAAGAAAAACAAAAATAAAAAAACTAGAGACTTCCCTGGCGGTCCAGGGGTTCAGACTCCGTGCTTCCACGGCAGGGGGCGTGGGTTCGATCCCTGGTTGGGGAACTAAGATCCCGCATGCCGCGTAATAGTTCCAGAGCGCCTCTCGAATGTTCTGTAAATTGTGCCGGGCAGGAGGGACTTGACAGTGAAGGGGAATGTGACCACTGCCCTCATGCAGCCTACAGTCTAAAGGGTGTGAGGACGATACATGAGTGACTAGGCATAAACGAGAAGCTTACAGGCTGTGACTGTTGCCGGGGGCGGAACAAACAGAGGGCTGCACGTGGTTAGGTAGAAAATAACACGAGGAGGCCTACCCCAGGTAGGGAAATCAGAGCAGCTCTCTTGAAGAAGGGACACTTGGGATGAGACCCCAAGGAGCCTGCCAAGAAGAGGCCCTGAGCTGGGGAAGAAGTCCGAATGGATCAAAGCCCGAGGCAGGAGTGGGTTATGCTGAAGGGAGTTTTCTACTGGGCGGATTCAGCTGACTGAGGAGTTCCAGAAGACCCAGTCCCGGAGAGGCCCCTCGGGGAGTGGCAGCTCAGGTCTCCAAAGCCCTGGTCTGCAGACGGGCTTGGTGGGGCACTGGCAACCTGGGAAAATCCTGTCCTGTTGTAGTTCTTTGCAAAGCAAGCCGTGTAAAACCCCATGGGAGTGTGCTAGGAGCCAAGGGTGTCAGCTTACAGTGAAAAACAGTTTAATACAAACTGGAATCCTCAGCTCCTTAAGAACATAGCTTAAGAGAGATTGTTCTCTGCTAAGGCTCAGCACAGCTCTGGGAACATACAGCAGGCGCTCAAGAAGTACGTGTAAAGGTCTGTGGGACATAAAAAAATGAGTGGTCCAGGCACTAAAGAATGACCTAACACTAAGCTGTTTATTACATCCACTGTAAATCTTAATTATTGTTTAAAATGATTGCATGAAGTCAGGAAAAAAGATTCTCTGACGACAATAACTATTGTTGTTGTAAAGTCCACAGTCTCCATAACCACTTATTCGGTCTCCTCCCCGAATGCCTGAAGTCTCCCTGTTGAACTATTCATTTTTTCATTGTTATTTCGAACTTAATTATAATAAGCAAAATATGACAGTTTATCATTGTTTGTAAAAAGGAAGAAAACTGCCTGTAAACCGTGCCCCATCATTAACTCTGTGACCTGTACGCACAGAAGGGAATTCTCATGATAAATTAGCAATCATTTCGTCTGGGGGCAGCAAATAAACTTGTGCAGACTGCTGCACAGATTACTGCACACCCCATCCCTTAGCTTCTAGGAAAGGATGGACTTTTCCCAGTGGACGCAGGTAGAGAGTATTTTTCAAACCTTGGTAACCCTTTTCTTTCTTATGACCTAGAGCTCTTTTACCACAAACGTCTGTCAGCTCCATGTCACCTCCCCCCACCCAGAGTTACTGAACTTTCAGAACCATAATTAAATGTACCGACTGTACAGATCTTTTTCAAATTCTCCTGATAATAACATACCTTAATACTTATGTTTTAAATTTTAAATTATTTCCAAAGCCACCCAAGCTAACCAAAATAACTATAGGATAATACTAATTGAATAAAAGAAAAACAATCAGCCCCCTCACTAAGAGATAAATACAGTCTTACCTTTGTGTAAATGTCTTAGACGAACTTCTTCCATTTTGTTTGTGTGCTTACATATTTCATATTTTTTAATGTGATATGCCATACATGGGTTTCATCAGCAATTTTTTAGCATAACTTATTCACATGTAGATAAAATTATTTTACATTATCTCACTAACCACATATGTTTATACACAACACACATAATACATATATCAGAATTTAATTTTATCAATCCCTATTTCTTGACATAGAACTAGTTTTCAACTTTCAATTCTTCTAAAAAATGTAAAGATAAACAACCCCCTTAAATAAATTTTGCACACACTTCTATTTCTTTTGTATACGGAAATGGAACTTATTAACCAAGATTTTATACATTTTTAGGCATGTGACACCATTGCAAGCTGCCCCCCAAAAATGTAAAAATTTATGCTCTCACTTAGACTGTATCACGTAACCATATTCTGAAACTAAACCAAGGAGAAAGTAAAATGTAATGTTCAAAATTAAACTGAGATGAAATTATGTGCTAATTTTAATTAATGTGTGAATAATAATAACTGAAGTATGTGCTAATTTTGAATCCTATGTCCAATCCTATGTCTCAGAATTGCCTTCAAAAAACAGCTACCTCGACTTGGGTAAAGGCACGCACTGTGGCAGGCGCTCAACTCTGACTTATTTGGAGGATGTCTGATTACAATGCAGCAGGACTTGGAGGCGTGAATTGCTGTGAAGGGCGTCCAGTGGCCATTAGAGAGCAGAGCACAGGCAGGAAATGACCCAGCACAGGAGGCCCTGTTTACTTGCCACAGTCAGAGACGCAGGAGCTGCTATGATCAGCTCAGCGCTCGTCCAGGCATGAGAGCGAATAGGAAAAGTGTAGGCGTGTTTCTTATCCTCCAGAATCCTTTTCAGTTAAGGGGAAAGATGTGGACAATGGAAGAATTCCACAGCCATACAAGGCAGTATTTGAAAAATAACAGTTGAATTGCACAAGTCAGTATAAGTTATAGTAGTCTGGGGTAAATGAAACTCTGGCGTAGTTTAATTAGGAATTTATGGGAAAAGGTGAAATTGGAACTGGATATTGAAGGACAGGCAGGGGTGGGGTTGGAAGAAAAGCAACGTAATCCAAATAATCAGCCATGGGCATGAACACGGTGTAACGAGCTCTAACCAGGCCCTTTGGTTGCAAAGGGAGAAGGCTGGTGCCAACGGTACAGCGGGACGTGGAAAGATTTGTTAGATCAGGTGTGAAAGCGCTGGACTCCAGCGTAAGAAAATTCCGCTCTAAGCTATGAATTAGAGTGAGTCATTTGAAGGCTTCTGTGCAGGGGCATAAAACAAAGTCACGATTCATCTGTTCGTGCAGGCATGCGTAACAAATATTTACTGAAGACCTACTATGAACCACACATTAGGAAAGAGAATTAGATTCTTTTTGAAAGTTGCTGTAAGTATACAGCCTACAGTTTGGGCAGAACTATTCATGGAAATATTAACTTTACTTTGGCTTTGCTGCCGTAGACAAATCAGGGAAAAAGAGCTCATGCTGGGAAGATACTTTTCCCTTGTCATATGTTCCTTTATTCAGGGACTTGGGCTATAGAAACGCTTCTGCTTCCCTATGTGGCCTGCAGCTCACCAGGAGAGGAGAAGTCGTTTATCTGCAGCGTGGGATCGAGCCCCTCTTGGCTCTGTCCTGTGGAAACAGCCTGTCACACCTCTGCTCATACACACGGTGACCTTTCTGAGTGGGCTCTGCCCCTGCCGAGGGGACCCGGAATGGCCCAACTCCATCAGTGACCAAGTGGGTAAGTGATCCCAGTAGGTGAAGTATTAATGAGCCCACTTGGCCATACATCTGAAACCCCTCCCTCCGTCAGCTTTGCCAGTAATGAAGCCGGCCCTTTGATGTCTCCTGGTAATCTCTGATACCTACCTCTCAAAGGGTCCTGAAAATACACAAGAAAGAAAGGAACCATTTGCCCCTCCCCCCAATGGAGCTAAATTGTGATATGGGGCAAGAAGTAAGAAATACCTAAAGTCGTTTTCTTTCAGGCTTTTGTTTTCTGAAAGCCTGAATTCTGGAGGATATTTTGCAAGTAAGGGTGAAAGAATCCCACACTTTGAAGAGAGTGGGGCTCAAGCTCAGTGGGAAATGATTGAGGTCCCTAAGTCTGAGGTGGGGAAGGGTCCCCAGGACTTTTCGGTTTTGCAGGTCTGTGTCCAGAACCCTGGTAGATTAGAACGACCTGAGGGGTGCATCTCACAAGTCTGGACACTCAGCCCAGAGTTCCCAGCTTCAGGGGACTCCAGTGCCCAGGGCTGGTGTGAATGGGGCTGAGTTCCTGCATGTAAAGTGGGAGGACCATGCACGTGAGTTTTCCTGGAACAGTCCTGGCTTATTTCTTGTTATCCTGGAGTAATTTTACGTGCTCCCCTTTCACTCTTCAGTGGGCTCCATTTTGGATGATAAATTGTAAAGTCACCCTTGACCTTTTTAAGAGACCAGGCGGGGTTGTGCAATAAGGATTCTAGTGGTGAACAATGCGGGCAACAGTGAATTAATAAGAAATCCTCAACCAACGATTACACGGGTGGAAGCACCTCCTGTGTAACCTAAGCATGGCCCTTCCCAGGGGCTGGGGTTGGATCCCATCTTCTTCCTTCTCTGGCTTCCAAATCTTCACCTTCCCAGTCTGTGACATAGGTCATGCTTCAGATGCTTCCAGAATATCACGGGCAATTTCTCACTAGGACCCACACATTCAATAAAACCTAGAAGTCCCTGGTATCAGAGACTGAATGTTTGTGTCCCCGCCAAATTCATACGTTGAAATCCTATGACCAAAAGTGATGGTGTTAGGAGATGGGGCCCTTGAGGGATGTTCAGGCCGTAAGGGCGGAGCCCTGACGGATGGGGTTAGTGGCCTTACAAGAGGAGACACAGAGACTCGCGGCCTCTCTCTGCTCTCTGCCGTGTAAGGGAGTCTGTAAACTAGGAGAAGGGCTTCCACCGGAGCCCTGACCTTGGACCACCAGCCAACCGTGGGCAGTGTTTGCGCTGAAGCCACCCCGTGTGCGGTATTTTGTTACAGCGGCCTGGACCAATTAAGATACCCAGGGATTTACTTTCAGTGAATAACACGTAACTCCTTTATCCCAGCGCATCTTCTGCTACTGCTGCCCCGTCCACCTCCCTTTGGCCACACTGGTCTCCTCAGCGCCCATTCCGCTCCTCAGCCAGGCCCCCAGATCAGGGCTTCAGCGTCTGATGTCTCCCCTTCCCGGGATGCTCTTCCCCCGGGTTTACCGGTACGTTCTGCTCCCTCACCTGACATCAGTCCTCTGCTCCCACGTCCCCTCCCCACGGGCTCTTCACAGCAGCTCTAGAAACGAGAGTGCATCCAACCCCTTCCCTGTCCTCTGCGCTGTCTAGTTGCTTCCTGTGTTTTAGTTTTCCCCTTAGCCTTTTTCTTTTCTTTCTTTTTAATGTGAGCATCATGGTATCTTAACTCTGGGGAAAAGTTTCTATCTTTTTTTCTAACAGATATGACTTTTCCCATAGTTCTTAATAATTTGAGGCATACAGTATCTTTACTTGCCTATCTCATTATTAACTGTCTTCTCCTCCTATAAGATAAGCTCCAAGGGGTCAGGGCCTCGTGTTCCTGCCTGTATCCCCAGCTCCTTGAACAGCACTTGGCGCTCAATAAATACACACTCAGTTGAAGAAAAAAATGGCTATAAGAGAGTTATGGAAACTCGATCACTGAATTAAATGACAGAGAGTTATTGGTTTCATTCATAAAATACATACTTTGCATCTTTCTTATTTATACTTCAGCTTTTTAACTTTGCAATAACTTGAAAATATTCTTTAGTGGTGCTGGGAATGATGTTTTTATTTACTTTATCTTTGAGAATCCTATTCACATGTCATCCATTTTGTAAATATCATCTTTCTGAAGGAAGAAAGAAATCAAGTATCCAGAGTTAACACTTTTTACCTGATTTCATAGGCACCAGTCATTTGGGACATGGTTTGGCCAGATCTTGAATAAATACTAGGCCACCTTAGAGGCTTCTAGATGGAATTGAGCTCTTGAGTGACTATTAAAATCCGTCCTCCAGACAACAGCAAAAGGGAGTCCTTGGTAATTTCAAGTCATGTCAGGGTGAGTTGGGGTATCTCCACTGAACCCAGACTTTGTGCTTTAGCCTGAGTCTATAGAGGCCCACAGAGTCTGACCCTAATTGACATACTCTGCACAAAATAGAGTTTTCTAAAGCCCACTCCTAACTGCCAGGATTTGAGACTTTTGTGTGGAGCATATCAAGATCGTGACATGAAGCATTGTCAGCCTATAGCCCACAGGTCTTGGCAATTTCTTAAAGATTTACATGTATTTATGGTTTTTTTGCTTTTGTCCCTGGGGAAGGTTGTCTCAGTCAAATCATCTTTAACTTGCTTGCTAGATAAATCTGGTAGCATAGGCAATGCATCTTCCTGCTTTAAATGGCCTACTTTGTTGAAATGCAACCATCAACTGAGTCTGGGGATTAGGGGGTAGCCTAGATGCCAGGGACCACACTGCACACTGCCTGACTATCCATTGGACATAAAAACATCATGCAGGGTTTTCTGCCCTGTCTGGTCTTACGTGGTAGGCTACCAACTGTACGTTAGAGATGATTAATGAGATAAAAGTGTCAATTCCACTGATGTAACATAAGTAAGTAGTTCATACAG
Source organism: Eschrichtius robustus (assembly GCF_028021215.1). Classification (NCBI taxonomy): domain Eukaryota; kingdom Metazoa; phylum Chordata; class Mammalia; order Artiodactyla; family Eschrichtiidae; genus Eschrichtius; species Eschrichtius robustus. The sequence goes on from NC_090827.1 coordinate 186,633, forward strand.
TCTGGGTCAAGAAAAGCTGTCATTTATAAGCACTATTTTAATCTTTTTTTTTCACATCTTCTTGCAAAGGTTTAATATTTTATTTTGGTATTGGAAAAGTAAAAACGAGAAGCAAAACTTTATCACAGCTAGATCAAAGTTCCTATGCCAGATAAGATATAACAATGATCAATGTTACCTTACCTTTAACTTGACTATGCTCACGTATTTTGAGAGGGTTTTTGGAAGCGATCCTCCCCAAGGCCATCTGGGAGGGAGGGAGTCTCCCTGGGCGTTACTGCACGGCTGTCATCAGAAGGCGACGCTCTGGTCGCCCCCTAAAGGGAGCATCGCTGAGTGGCCACCCAGCTGCCGCCCCGGGAGCTGCTGCCCTGGCTGCCCGCACCTCGTGACTGGCACGCTGGGGATACTCAGCACACCCATTCCAGGGAGCGCTGAGACCCTTGCCGTGGGCACCTGTGGTCAGGGACTCCCCACTGGCCGGCTCAAATGGCCTTTGGAACCGCATCACAACACGATGGCTCGCCCTACTTTCTCTCACTCCCTTCACAGGTAAATCTCCTGTGTGACTGATCCCATCTTGTGTCTGCCTCTCACCAAACCCAAATGATATGCCACTGAAGCTTACAGAGCCCTCTCACCAGACTTCTCTGCTGGTCACTCAGCAAGCATTTGTTATGTGCACGCATGAGCACCGGGCACTGTCTTCGTCTCTAGAGGTGCAGGTGTTACACGAACAGTGAGCATACACATTAGATAGAGACTTTACTATGTTGAAGAAAATATACATTAAACAAATAATTACGAGTGCAGTGAAAAAAAGCGTTCAATGGGAGCACAATTTGGAGCATCAGATGAACTCTAAGAGTTGAGAATGGTCACTCTGAAGTAGAGGGTTTTTTTTTTTTAATAAATTTTAAAATTTTATTTATTTATCTTTGGCTGCATTGGGTCTTCATTGCTGCATGCCGGCTTTCTCTAGTTGCGACAAGCGGGGGCTACTCTTCCTTGTGGTGCACGGGTTTCTCACTGCAGTGGCTTCTCTTGTAGCGGAGCACGGGCTCTAGGCACGTGGGCTTCAGTAGTTGTGGCTCGAAGGCTCTAAGCGCAGGCTCAGTAGTTGTGGCACACGGGCTTAGTTGCTCTGCGGCATATGGGATCTTCCTGGACCCGGGCGCGAACCTGTGTCCCCTGCATGGGCAGGCGGATTCATAACCACTGCGCCACCAGGGAAGTCCCAAGAAGAGAGTTTAAAACTGAGACCTGAGGGGGTGTGGGAAGTAGCTGGGACAGCAGGAGACGAGGAAAGGACCTGCTAAGCAAACACTGAGCAAAGAAGGAGCAAGCTTGTTTTCGCAGCTGATGAGAGCGGAGCACACAGGGTGCCTGCAGGCTCAACACAGGCATGTACTGAGGAACTCCTGGAAGGTGCACCTACGTCGGATGCCCCCTGCATCCGCATCTTCTTCCCAGTTGAAGTCAGGGGAGAAATGTCTCATCTGAGCCTCCCCTGTTTGGTCTGCTCTTCCTTGTACACACCTCACAATCCTACCATGTTGGACTCCGTGGTTGACAGTGTGGTGGTGTGTCCCTAGTCCCGCAACTTTGCAACATCCACCAATAATGACAGTCGGTGCTGGAGCACATAAGGCAGCAGTGCTCATATTTTTCAGCAGCTATTTTCTGACATTGGTAGGTGCTAAATAAATATTTGTTGTGAATCAAAAGTGCATGCATACCCTTTAATATTGTAATGACATGAAGAATGGTATTTAAGGTGGTAGGACAACAATCCTGCTAGGTTTAATTGCCCTGCAAATATGTTTTCTTTAGCCTATGTTTACAGAGTTCCAAATGAATCAGTCAGTTGTCTGATTGGATGTTTCAAATAAAAAGTTTAGCTGGATAATTCAGGTCTAACACCAAAACTGTAATGTCACTATTACCCAATTTGGCTATTTCCATGCATTCTATTAATAAGAATTTTCTAAAGTCTTCTCAACTTCTGATATTTATTGGTGAGAAATAAAAGAATGTACAGGAAAAGAACAATAATAGTTATTGAATGCCTTTCTATAGGCCAACCTCCAGGCAGACACTCTATTCTTCCTACCTATTTATCTGTCTATCTATCTATCTATCTATCATCTATCTATCTATCTATCTATCCGTCCATCCATCTATCCATCTATCTATCTATCTATCTATCTATCTATCCATCCATCCGTCTATCATCTGTCTATCTATCCATCTATCTATCCGTCCATCCATCCATCCATCATCTATCTACCTATCTCTCCATCTATCTATCCATCCATCCTTCCATATATCTATCTACCTATCTATCCATCTATCCATCCGTCCTTCCATCTATCATCTATCTCTCTATCTATCTACCTACCTACCTACCTATCCATCCACCCATCTATCCATCCATCTAATCATCTATCTATCTATCTATCTTAACACACACATTCACACATGACACATGTAAAATATCATCTAAAAGTATCTAGAGAATTAAGGAAAGATAATTTTTCTCTTGAATTATCTGGAGATTTGCCTCAGGTTGACTCTGATTTCTGCTAAGAGAAGCTCTTTGAATATATTCAATTAAGTGTTATTTAAAATAGCACCTAAATGAATCCCCTTAAAAGTACTAGCGTCCCATGTTTTGTGAAGCATAATGATAAATCTGTCATCTTAATCTGCCTTTCTCTATCATTAGTTATAATGCAGCTATCAGGGTAATGACGCTGCTGCTATGTAGGGTACTCTAATTTTACATTAGGATTAAAAGTTAAGGAAAATTATATCTTCCTTCAAGAAAATTATTGAAGTATAAATATAGTATAATAGTGTCTGAATACCTTTCAGAGAACATCAAAGGAACTGCTTTTTAAAGAGAAAGAGATCACTGAGGACACAGGCACTGAATAATCCAGGTTATTACAATATGTTAAAGATGCCCAATAATCGTATGGAAAATAGACAATTCTGAGTAATAAAACAACCCTGATGGGACTTCAAGGAGTTGTTTACTTTAGAATTCTGGCAGATTCCAATTTCAACTGAAGGTCAGAGATCACTGGAGAATTCAAGCCCTTAAGGTACTTTGGAGTGAGTGGGATCGACAGACAGCTGCAGTGCAGAAGCAAGGACGCTTCCGACAGTCTCCCGCCCTTAGATTCCTTCTACGCTCCTAACGTATAAGTGAAAGCATTTCTTTAGGTAACTGCTGGAATGCATGCCTGTAGCTTTGATCTAAGTCAGTGTCAGCAAACTAAGGTTTGCTCAACTCTGCTCTTGCGGATGAGAAGCTGCCTTGGGCAATAGAAGCGAATGGGAGGCGCTGGGTTCCAATAACGCTCTGATCCAAAACAAAACAAAAAACTAACTAGCCACATCCAGCCCAGGCCATAGTTCGCTGACCACTACTCTGAATAGCAAGTAGTATACTTTAAAGACTTACGGCGAATCCTTTAAGTGCCACTGTCTACTTCCTAGTAGAACTCATGTGTTTGAGATACTTATAGGTTTTAGATTTTTTTAAATGCATTTTGAATAAGTTGTTCTTGTTTACACATGCAGTTATCAAAATTAGGCAAATATTTATCTGCCCCTGAGTACAAGCCAGCCACTGCTCTAAGTGCTAATGATGTCCTAGTGAATAACAGGATCAAAGACCTTTGCCTCATGCTACCTACATCCCAGTGGGAGAGAGGAGGATGAGAAAAATAAACATATAAATAAATTATAGCATTTTCGAAGGTGACACATGCTTTGGAAGCAGAATAAAAGTGGGACAGAGTAAAGGGGATGAAGAGGGCAAAGCAGGAGATGGCTGCAGTTTGCAAGTAGCGTGGGCAGGGCGGAGCTCATGCAGGTGAATTCCAGCCGACTGGCAGATGCCACGCAGATGCCCGGGGAGAGCGGCCCTGCGGAGGAGAGGCCAGAGCAAAGGCTGTGAACAGACAGGGGCCACGTGGTGAGAGCAGAGTGAACACCGAGCGAGGACAGATGAGGCCGTGGAATGGAACTAAATCAGAGGCGACCACCGGGGCTAGGGCCTTGAGACCCACTGGCAGTGCTTTACTTTTGCTTTGAAAGAAACACGGGGCCTCGTCGAGATTTTCAGCAGAAGAGTGACATAAGATGTTTATATCACTGGAGGGACTTTACGACTTTAGTCCCTAAACTGGTAGTAAAATGTGATGAAGGCTAAAGGTTGAGAGTGGGGCTCTAGTGACCCCAGGTATCAAAATATACCCATATTCTGCTCCTTGGATATTGGAAGTCCACACTAGCTTTTTCCCAGAAACAGAATTGTCCATCTCTCAGAAAGCTCTGGGAAAGAACTCGCCACCATTTCATGGGATACACTTTTGCTGCAGGGAAGTAAAATGTTTCTTCATCTCTTCACGGCAGACCTAAGCGTGACCTGCCCACATCCCCACTGAGTAATGCGGGGCAGACCTTCGTGAGTCTTACACAAAGCTGTCTCTGCGACACGTGTTCACCAGCAGATCCCAGCCTTCACGCCTTCATTTCCACAGATCACTTTGTTTACATGGTACTTACTGGTAATATTAAGTAATCCGAGTTCCTATTCTTGTGAATATTCTCCCCCGAAGGCCAATTCATTTATAATGAAAACCACATTTTGAGCAGTGAAAAAGTCCAGCTGATTACCCTGGTAAGACCTTCTCATCATCTTGAGCTCACTTCAGCGTTCGAAGTATTGCATATGCATGTGAGGCTTTGATTTCCGAGTTCAAGCTAAATGAAACATGAAGTCAATGACATGCAGATGTCTCTCCTCTGCTACCTGAGAAGCTGTTGTCAAGAAAATGCTCTGCTCATGGGAAAAGTGATCAGAGGCTCTGCTTAGCTATTAATATAATCTCTGATCAGATGAAGCTGCTCGACAGGAAGAAGATTGCAAAACTAACCGATGAGAAGAGCTCAACCAGAGCAATACTACTCCAGAAGTGAGACACCCTAAGATACAATAAGCTGACTCCAAGCCGGCCCACCTACATGGCCCCTGTTACCTTTCACCCCGCCCAAGCTCCTGCCTGTGGGCATAAGGTCATTTGGTGCTGCCATATAAGAACCTTCACTCTGTAATTCCCCTAAGACACATGGTCTTCATGGTTTATGGACAATCTACACTTTTACTATTTCTGTTTATCCCCTCAGTAAAAGTACACTGGGACAGAGCTAAATTGGTTCCTATATAAAATCTTCAAAAAAGGCATTTTGTTAAGGCTTTGTTTTTGTTGGAAGTTTTAGCAGAATCATGTTCAGTAAGAAAGCTATAACAATTTATATCTGGCTTCGCTGGTGGCGCAGTGGTTAGGAATCTGCCTGCCAATGCAGGGGACACGGGTTCGAGCCCTGGTCCAGGGAGATCCCACATGTCGCGGAGCAACTAAGCCCGTGCGCCACAACTACTGAGCCTGTGCTCTAGAGCCCGCGAGCCACAACTACTGAAGCCCGTGTGCCACTACTACTGAGCCCACGTGCCACAACTACTGAAGCCCGTGTGCCTAGAGCCCGTGCTCCGCAGCTAGAGAAGCCACCACAATGAGAAGCCTGCGCACCGCAATGAAGAGTAACCCCCGCTCGCCGCAGCTAGACAAAGCCCACGCACAGCAACGAAAAGCCAACACAGCCAAAAAATAAATAAAAATAAATAAATAAATTTTTTAAAAAAGAAAGCTATAACGATAACTTCATGACTAATTCAATGTTAGCCTTTTATTCCCGGCTCCTCTTCTTTTCCATATTTATCTACTTTCTCACTATCTTTTTCTGCTAATTCTTCGTCCATTATTATATTGGATAATATACATGAAGAAGCACTTTAAACTAAAGAATATCTTTAAGTGTCACTAAGACTATCTTAGTAATCAAATTAAGCTGTACATCACCATGTGATTTTAACTAAATTTAACTAAAAGTTTCAGAGAGTTACTAGGACTCTTTTTAAAGCAGTTTTTCCTTTTGGTCATGTGTACCCTCAACTGCACACACTCTTGTGCTACATGTCAGATTACTTAGATCAATGTACTAAATGGCTTGTCCACAGCGTCAGGCCAACTCTCTCCCTGCTCATGTACCAAGTGCTTCTTACCCTCACTCTGCACGTGGATTAGACTCCCAGCAGGAAATAGATGGCAACCTCAAGCTGGTTAATTGAGGAACAAGCAGCAAATAAGGACTATTTTAAAAGACGTGGGCAGCCCTTAGGAAAAGCAAGAGGGATGCTTCAGGATGGTAACCATGGAGCCATAATTATTCTTATTCTCCAAGGGGCAAGGAGAGGGAGCCATTACCAGGATCCAGAGAGTGAGAGAGTTGTGTGGAGAAGGAAGGTCCCTGAGGGGAGTTGTGTCTTTGGTTGAAGGAAGGTCCCCTGAAGGGAGTTGTGTCTTTGGTTGAAGTAAGGCCCCTGAGGGGAGCTGTGTCTTTTTGAAAGAAGGTCCCCGAGGGGAGTTGTGTCTTTGGTTGAAGGAAGGTCCCCTGACGGGAGTTGTGTCTTTTGTTGAAGGAAGGTCCCCTGAAGGGAGTTGTGTCTTTGGTTGAAGGAAGGTCCCATGAGGGGCGTTGTGTCTGTGGTTGAAGTAAGGTCCCCAAGGGGAATTGTGTCTTTGGTTGAAGTAAGGCCCCTGAGGGGAACTGTGTCTTTTTAAAGGAAGGTCCCTGAGGGGAGTTGTGTCTTTGGTTGAGGGAAGGTCCCCTGAGGGGAGTTGTGTCTCTGAGGGATGTTGAGGGTTGTGAGGGATGTGACCTTGAAGGATGTGACCCACTCATGGCCACCATTACAAGAGGATCCAAGGAAACAATGCCAGGACTTCATGCTTCTCCATCCTCTGATCTCTTTTCAGAATCCTTCACTGGATGATCCAACCAGACACCAGAAAGCAAGGGAGACCTTTGGTGTATTTCTCACAGGCTAGGCTCCCAGGACGCAGAGCAACGTGGAAATGGTAGAGAGTGGATGTCAAGAGGCCAATGGGGCATTTCCAGCACAGCTTCCAAGTCAAGTTCACTGTCTACCTGGACAGAGGACCAAGCATTCAGGTAAGCTGGATGGACCACTGAGGGTGAATAGTAAGCATTCTTAATCCCCGTCATAGCTGAATTTATTCATGTTCCTTCAGAAGGGCCTCTTGAGAGGCTTATGTAAGATTCAGGGCATGTGTAATCAACTTCTATAGGCAGCCCTTCCAATACATCTGTGATTAGCATGCTGTTCTCAGTATTTTTTTATTTTAAGTGGCTAATTGGCACCTATCCTTAATTTAGTAGAACTGCTTAGGCATTGGCAGGGGTTCAAAACATGAGCCCAAAGGGAATCAACACAAACAAGGAAGATTTCGATGATGAGTGCTGGCTCTCTTCAGACTTCACCTTCTTCAATAAGAGAATAGACTTCAGAATGTCATTAAATGTTAGAATCACTTAGAGGTATATTCTTAATTCTCTGTGGACCGAAGCGCAATTCCTGCTCTCTAGAAATTAAGCTGTTGCAGGAAGCTCCATCATGTTGGGTGGTTCACCAGCGGGGAGCTGACTGTCCACACCAAATACGCACCTCGTGCCATTCTGAGCCAGATACAGCTGTAGGCACAGAGGTGCCCACTGTTTGTAGGGTGGGCACGTGTTTGGTTTGATTGCACAGTATTTTTGGTTTGGTTTCGTTTGTCTGTTTTTAATTAAAGTGTCTGCAGATGCATTATATCCTCTCATGTTAGTAGTTTCTTAGCTAACTAACATTTCCTGGAATTTGAGTTTATGACCCCTAGTCTATGCTCAGAGGCAAAGCTCTGGCCTGTGTACAAATAAAGCTGAAAAGGAAAGCATCCTTGGCCAAACAGCATTAACGATCCTCTCCTGCTCAAAGTTTTAATGTTGGATCTAGAGTGATCTGATCTGGGATCCATTCCTAAAAACTGCCTCAGCCATAAGAACTAGTATAGTTCAATTTACTGATTAGTTTTGCTGTATTAACATTTTAGGGTTTTTTTTAATAAATTTATTTATTATTTAATTTATTTATTTTTGGCTGCATTGGGTCTTCGTTGATGCGCATGGGCTTTCTCTAGTTGCAGCGAGTGGGGACTTGTCTTCGTTGCGGTGCACGGGCTTCTCATTGTGGTGGCTTCTCTTGTTGCGGAGCATGGGCTCTAGGAGCGTGGGCTTCAGTAGTTGTGGCATGCAGGTTCAGTAGTTGTGGCTCGCAGGCTCTGTAGTTGTGGCTCGCAGGCTCTAGAGCGCAGGCTCAGTATTTTTGGCGCATGGGTTTAGTTGCTCTGCGACATGTGAGATCTTCCCGGACCAGGGCTCGAACCCGTGTCCCCTGCATTGGCAGGCGGATTCTTAACCACTGCACCACCAGGAAGGCCTTAGGGTTTTTGTTTTTTTTTCATTTTATTATGTGATATAGCTTAGCGGACTATATATTTAATGATCATTGTATGAGTTCTCTAAAATGGCATACCCACGGGATACCCACTTCTTAACTGAATTGCCTGGGGTGGGTTTGGGACATCTCATCTAACCAAGTCTTCTGATGTTTCAAAGGAAATATTCATTCTTATTTAGAATTGGTTTCCCTCCTAACAAGGTTAAATTGTCAGAATTTTCTTGGCTTTTTCTTGCCAAGGCTGTGTATGATATTCTGATTGCATTCTCAGAATATTTGTTTGTTTGTTAATGTTTGCTGGCCTTTTTCAATTCCTTAGGTCTCTGCTATGAATCTCTTCTCCACCGCTGGCTGTACTTCTGTATTTTCCAGGGAAAAGATGTCTAGGATTTCTGTTTCCACGTGACAGTAGTTCCTTTTTGAGGAACTACAGACTACCCTTACTTGAATAAAGTGAATAAAGATTCTTATCCATTGTAGTCTTCTAGCAAACTGAGAAAAGGAAAATTGATTGAACATTTGCTGCTGTGATGAAATATCTCTTTCCAGTAAGTCCTAAATAGAGATTTTCTCTTTCCCCCAAAATTAAGTCAGTTTGCAGGGGGTGGGGGGGTGGGGGGAGCATCTTTCCACTGGGTGTCACCCCCTCTGTTATTCTCCCACAGGGGAGGGGAGGCCACTTCTAGGCATAAGGAGGTGGGTCTGCATCTCTGCAGTGAGGAGTTGACGGGGGAGGGGAGCTTCTGCTGGAACCTCCCGTGCACTGTTAAGGTAGAACCAACGCGAGAGGGAATGAGTTTCTCCGCTGAAGAACTTTTTAATTTGCAGCAAAAAAGCCAAAATTTCTTTCTAAAACTTCAGGCTTGGACTGCTATTAAGGATCTGTTGTTTGGCCTTGCAACCCAGGTAACAGGCAGCCGGGCCTTGTGAAAGAGCTAGTCACGTGTACTGAGTGGAAGAGTTCCATGGAAGAAGACTCAGGTTCCACGGAAGAAGATATGGAACTTTTAAAACTAGCCTTACGTTTAGGTTGCGTCCATGTCTTGGCTATTGTAAACAGGGCTGCAGTGAACATTGGGGTGCACACCTGAAACTAACACAACGTTGGAAATCAATTACAGTCCAGTAAAATAAACAAACAAACAAACAAAACAGAAAATAAAACTAGCCTTATATCGAATGTTTGAAATGAAGGGAAAGGTTTCCTGACAGCTGCCCCATAGAGATTCTTGTACCTTATTTATGGATTTTTTCCCCCTCACATTATAGAAGCAAATCATTGTTTGCAAACCAGGGAACTTAATCAGTTTTTCCTCATAACAAAGGTCCATGTAAAAGAATAGCATCATTTTCCCCTTACAGCAGTATTTCCAATAGTAGTCTCGAGTATAAAAACGAGGTTCAGGTTTAAGATTCGCACTTTTCTGAGTCCCTATTGTCAAGATTTGTTTTATCTAAATGAATTGTTTGTGAATTTATGTAGTTCAGAAAATGCAAACCAGAATACCTAGTCCAAGTGTGATCTGCAGTAGAAAATACGGCAAATGGTTATCAGGAAGTGCAAAGTATCAGCACATGCCGAGTCATAGGCAACCACTGAAGGACAGACATCTGATGCCTTTTCCAACGATGCATAAAAGGAATCACAGAGATACTTATACTTTATGTTCCACTGCGATCTCCTGAGAGTCAAATAGCTAAAAGTTAATTTGTTATTTAACAAATAAGCATTTGGTTTGTACTGTGTGGCGAGCATTTTGTCAATAGTAAGTGAAAACTGAGGAAGGGAGGAGATTGGAGATGTAGGTGAGCTGAAGAAATATGATACCCAGGCAAAACAATAATAAGTGATTCATGAATTCTTGAAGATACTCTCAAAAGGGAAAAGTGCAGGACTTCCCACTTATATGTGGAAGGGAGGCTCCAACCCCCTTCCTTTTTTTGTGCGGACGCTATCTAAAAGACACCAGGAATTTGGAAGCATCAGGGTTGCAGTATCATTGTTCCTGCTCTTTATTTATTTATTTGTTTTAACATCTTTATTGGAGTATAATTGCCTTACCGTGGTGTGCTAGTTTCTGCTGTATAACAAAGTGAATCAGCTATACGTATACATATATCCCCATATCCCCGCCCTCTTGCATCTCCCTCCCTCCCTCCCTTCCCCACCCCTCTAGGTGGTCACAAAGCAGGGATAGAATATGTTATCACACATTTAGACCAATGCCTGACAATTCCTATGGTGCCAGAGTCCCAGAGAAAGTAAAGCAGGGAAAGTCTTAATTTTCTGAAATTCAGTTTCTTTTGTCACAGTAGAATGAGAAACTCAAAGGAGAAATTCAATTAACTTATAGAAATGTCAGTGAAATTGAATCTCTTGAAAACCTGCATCCAGGACTGATTTATGTCTTCTTCACAATGTTTACGGGTCATTTATTTCATCTGATTACAGGTTAGATAGCTTTTACCAGTGGACACGGGTTATATCACTGACACCAGGAATAGATGCATTTGTATATGAGTCTTCAAGAGTCACTGATTTCTGAACTTTAATATTTTAAAGTTTTTGAACACCAACCTGCTCCAATTTTTTAGTCTGGATAAATGTGTAGGGTTAAAAAAGTATGAAAAAGAACTGTGGGTCACAGATATACAGGTTTTCATTTCCTTTTTAAAAAGCATGGTCTATTATTCATGTCTTTTACATAAGATTCCACCTGGTAAATCTGGCAAATCTGTTTTTACAGCTTGCAAAGGAGGTAAGCAACAACCATTAAGTAGTACTTTGTGTTTCCATTTCCCCTGGATTTAGGACTGTGTTAAATGATTCGTTATGTCCAGGGTGGTCTTGATTACCATTTTGGGAATCTTCACCTCATCTGAAGGGAGAGAGATAATAATCTCTTCTGCAGAGCTTTGCCGCTGCAAGAACTTGGTGTCTGTAAGATTCATCCCAAAGCGGCTCCTGGTGCAGAATCATGTTTAGACCATCTTTTCTCTTTGTTCCAGATTCCCCTCCTGCTTCTTATTATTGGTTCCTGCTCTTTTTGGCATCTTGAAGGAACGATATTTCAAGATCATCCTCTTCTACTCTGTTCCTCATTGTACAACTTTTCTTTCAGTCCTTGACATGGGATTTATTTCAAGACTGTGCCCCTCGTAGCAGGGCTCCTCTGAGAGCTGGCCTGATGGGCCCACCTTCTTGGGGTCTGCCTCCCAGCCCCTGACTCTGGGCTGTGCACAAAAAGCCCCAGAGGATGGTGGCACAGTGGTTGAGAATCCGCCTGGCCGTGCAGGGGACACGGGTTCGAGCCCTGGTCTGGGAAGATCCCACATGCCGTGGAGCAACTAAGCCCATGTGCCACAACTACTGAGCCTGCGCTCTAGAGCCCACATGCCACAACTACTGAGCCCACGCACCGCAACTACTGAAGCCTGCACGCTCTAGGGCCTGTGCTCCACAGCAAGAGAAGCCCCTCAATGTGAAGCCCACGCACCACAAGGAAGAGCAGCCCCCGCTCACCACAACTAGAGAAAGCAGGAACCGAGACTCAACGCAGGCAAAAGAAAAAAAACAGATTTAAAAAATAAATAAATAAGGAGCTGGAAAATACACAATACTTGACTGAAAATAAAAATTTAACATTAACTTTCAAAAAAAAAAAAAAGTGATCTGATGAACCTCACAGACAGAAGGGTAAGCAAAATAAGCCAGATACAATAAAGTACATGTTTATGATTCCACTCATATGGCATTCAAGTTTCAGCAAAACTAATCTATGATGATAGAAGTCAGAACAATGGTTGCCTCTGGGGTGGGGATTGACTGGGGATGGGACATCAAGATCTGAGTGGTGATTATAGGGGTGTATACATTTGTCAAACTCATGGAGCTGTACACTTAAGACTAATAATGCGTCTTAGTGTATGTAAGTTAACTCTCAATAAAAAAAGAGAACATTAAAACAAAACAAAACAAAAGGCCCCAGAGGAATGCCTGTCGCTGTTTTAGAAGAGATTTCAACATCATATTTTTCTGAGTTGTCATTATCTCTATTATCGTAGTCTCACTATGTATATACCCCACATCCCTTATAAAAAAGAAAACATGGGTTTTATGAATTATAGTAATGATTATGATAGGAGTTTATTTCATAAAATTTAATTCTATAATTTCTCTGAGGGTTCCAAATTGCTTATTTTAAGAGCTATAAACATAACTATGGAAATTCCACTTATCTGCTAAGACCACTAAACTATGCTGGTAAAGATATGTATGTGTTGGTGTGTACATGTGCATTTTTTTAAGACTTTAATTTTTAGAGCCCTTTTAGATTCCCAGCAAAACTGAGTAAAGTACAGAGATTTCCCACCTACCCCTCCCCCACCATCAACATCCCCACCAGACGGCACATTTGTTATAACGGATGCATCTACATGGACACATCAACATCACCCAAACTCCCTAGTTGACATCAGGGTCACTTTTGCTGTTGTACAATCTACGCATCTGGACAAATGTCGAACGACGTGTAGCCCTCATTATTTTTTTTTTCGACAACTGTTTTTCAAGCTTGTTTCAGTTACTTTAGGTCCTTGCGTATCTGTCTGCAACTCTCTCTCTCAGTCTACACACGTATATTGAAAACGATTCTCAAAGTTTACAACTTGTTCGAGCTTACCAAAATTGAAAAAGTAGTCACGCTAATGACCTCTAATAGTCATTAAGAAACTCACATAATAAAGGGACTTAGTCTCTCTGGTTGCCTGGCAGGAACTCTAACAGGAGCAAAGGAAATGCAGACATAATTAGGAGACAGCATAGTGAATAGGATAATGTGGATTCAGCCTTGTTGGTGGGGCTTCAAATCTCAGATTTGCTTTATAATAGCTTTATTATTTAAAGCAAGTCGTTTTCAAAATTTATTTTCAGTTCTTCATTTATAAAATGTAAGTATTTCACCTAGCCCTTGTAAGTATAAACCAGTTTATATATTGATACTTGGCTTTTTGGTTATGTAGATCACAAAATATGTAATGATAGTTCATATCTTTGCATGGGAATATTGCACAGTAGTATTCCATTCTGTGGATAAGCTACAATTCGTTTTCCTGTTCGCTACTTGATGGATATTTGAGTTGGTTCTATTTGGGGGCTATTCCAAACAAAGACATAAAAGTCTTTGTGAGAACATGGGCTTCATTTCTAGGAGTTGAGTGATAGTTTACTTTTTATGAAATGTCTAAATTATGTGTGAAAGTAATCATACCATTCTGTGTTACCACCAGTAATTTATGACAGTTCTAATTATTCCACACCCTCACCAGTACTTGGTATGGTAAGTCTTCCTAATTTTAGACATTGTATTTTACATGCAGTGGTCTAATCAATGTGATTTTAATTTGCATTTACTAACAACTTTGAGAATCTTATTTTTTTCTTGTATATTTTGTGCCTTTTGTGTGTTTTTAAAGAGATTATTGTTAAACCAAGGCCCATGTATTTTTCCTCATGTAGTATTCTAGAAATGTTATAGTTTTAAACTCTTACATGGAGGTCTATTTCTTTTTTAAAAAATTTTATTGAGATATAGTTGATTTACAATGCTGTGTTAGTTTCAGGTGTACAGCAAAGTGATTCAGTTATATATAAATATATATATATTCTTGTTAACATTCTCTTCCATTATAGGTTATTACAAGATATTGAGTCTATTTCCCTGTGATATACAGTAAGTCCTTGTTGGTTATCTATTTTATATATAGTGGTGTGTATATTTTAATACCAAACTGCTAATTTATCCCTCCCCCTCTTCCCCTTTGGTAACCATAAGTTCATAGTTTGAAAATATACATAACCCCCAAGTTCATTGCAGCTCTATTTACAAAAGTCAAGACATGGAAGCAACTTAAGTGTCCACTGACAGATGAATGGATAAAGAAGATGTGGTACATATGCACAGTGGAATATTACTCAGCCATGAAAAAGAATGAAATAATGCCATTTGCAGCAACATGGATGGACCTAGAGATTATCATACTAAGTGAAGTAAGTCAGACAGGAAGACAAATACCATGCGGTAGTGCTTATATGTGGAATCTAAAAAAATGATACAAACAAACTTACTTAGATCTATTTCTTGTCCTCTCTTCTGTTCCACTGACCTGCTTATCTGTTCTTGCACCAACATGACACTGTTTTGATCCCTGTATGCTTATAAACCTTGAAATCACACAGTTTATATCCAATAATTTGCTCTTTATTTAAAAGCTGTTTCATACATTCTAGGTACATTACATATTTGTATAAATTTTAGAGTCAGATTATAAATTTCTATTAAAAACCCTGCTATAATTTCAATTGGGATTCATGATGAACCTACAGATAAATTTGGGGAAAATGGACATCTTAACAATATTGATTCTTCTGGCTCATGTACACAGTATATCTCTCCATTAGTTTAGACCTTTAATTTTCTTCAGCCATACTTTTTTAGTTTTCGTGTTTCACTCTTCTACACTTTTTCTTAAAGTTATTCCTAAATAATTTATATTTTGGAGGCTACTGTAAATAGTACTGCTGTTTTTTTAATTTAATTTTAATGAATGATTATCATTGCTACTATGTAGTAATGCAATTGACTCTTACATATTGACTTGTAACCAACAAACTTCTTAACTCATTTTTTTTTTAAGTAGGCACTTGAGTGCCTGTATCAGGGGTCAGCAAACTATAGCACACAGGCCTAATTCTCCGTCTTTGTGAGTAAAGTTTTGGTGGAGCACAGTCACAACTTAGTGTCATCTTTGCTGCAACGGCAGAGGTGAGCCCTTGCCGCAGATGCTGGTCAGAAAGCCTGCGAGATGTGCTGTGTGGTCCTTTACAGAAGAGGTCTGTCAAACTCTGGTCTATGTTATACATCCTTCTCACAGTCTACCTTGAAGTAAGGACCTAACACTTCACTTAGAGTACAGTCTTGTAACAAAATACTTCTGTCTCTCCTCCCAACTTGGGCTAATATTGTCACACATTTTATTTCTACATGTGTTATAAAGCTCCCAATGATGCGTAACTATTATTTTTGCTTTAAACAGTCAATTATATTTTAAAGAGATTTAGAACTAGAAAAAATATTTGATTTTCATCCACATATGTACCATTTCCTCTGCTCTTTATTCCATTGTGTAGATCAAGATTCCATCTGATATCATTTTCCTTTTGCCTGAAGGACTTCTTTTAACATTTTAATTTATTATAGCTCATGTCTACTGGTGACAAATTTGTTCAACTTTTATATATCCGGAAAAGTCAGTTTTGGGACATTCATTTCCTAAAGATACTTCTGCTGGATATCGAATTCTAGTTTGACAGTTTGGGTTTTGTTTTTGGTTTGTTTGTTTGTTTTTTTTCTTTTTTCCCTTTAAGAGCTTTAATGACTTTGTGCTACTTTTTCTGACTTACATGGTTTCCAACGGAAAGTTCTGCCATTCTTTGCTCCTCTGTACCTAATTTTCTTTTTTCGCTGAAGGCTTTTAAGTTTTTCTTTTAATCACTGTTTTAAGCCATTTAATTATGATGTTCCTTGAGATAGCTTTTTTCATGTTTCTTATACTTCGTACTTTGAACTTCTTAGATCTGCATTTTTATAGTTTTCATTAAATTTGGAAAATGATCTGTCCTTATTTCTGCTCCCCACCTATCTCTTTTCCTCTGGGGACTCCAATTAAATATAGTTTAGACTAAGTGTATTTTCATCTCTCATATTGTTTTTTCCTCTCTAGAAGTTTTATATGGGTGTTTTTTTGTGGGTTTTAAAAATGTTTTTGGTTGCTCTTCAACATGTTTCCTCTACCTTCCTGAATATATGAAATAGAATTATAAGTTTACATCTACTAATTCCATCATCTGGGCATTTGCCAGTTTATTTTTGTTGATAGATTTTTGTCTTAGCTATGGATATTATTTTTCTGTTACTTTGTATGTCTCTCACTTTTTTGGTGCCAAAAATTATTATTGATACTATTTTCTGTGCTAGATATTTTTGTATGTCTATCAGTATTCTGCAGATGTGTTCTGCAGTGCAGATAAGGTCCTCCAAAACAATTTTAAACTTTCAGTTTTCTTAGGTGGGCCTAGAGTAGCCTATAGTCTAAGGCTAATTTATCTTAGTATTGAGGCAATCCTCTCCTAAGAAACATACCCTGTGGATGAAAAAACCTCTCTGCTCTGGCAGCTGAGAACACAAGCTCTTCTCAGCAATTTGGGAGCTCTGAGGGTCAGAAGTGGTTATTCCCCGTATCCAGTAAAGCCCTCAAGTGCATGACCTGACGAGTACTCAGCCGAAAACGAGAAGGAGACGCCTCCAGCCTCTGTAATTCTCACTCCTTCCAAGGCATCCCCAGATGCCCGCCTGTCTGCCCAGCCCGGGGAGACCACAGGACCCTCTCCTTCTTCCAGAAATCACTCCCTGGGCTGCCTGATCTCAGCCTCTGATTGCCGGTATTTCATATATTCTCTTCTGTGTATTGGTCATTTCTGGTGGGAGAGTAAATCTGGACCATCTTACATCAATTTGGCTGGACCATGTATGGTTTTCGGAGTGTGTTTTTAACACTTCAAAGTAATCTCTCCATATTTCACTTTATCCAACCTCTATAAGGTGTTTAAAGGGAGCATAATTATATTCACATTTAACCTTTGAGGAAATCCATACTATCTATGATCACCCCACTCCTTTGGTGGAAATTCCTGCTCTAGAACCCAGCTCCTTGCATCCAACCACATGTTTTCTGTAGACGACCATGTCAAAAAATAGCACTTGTACTTTGAAAGTAAATAGCTTCGGATTTTTTTAAAAAAATCACTTATATATGAGGTGATTATATGCATAACCTTTTCCTTAATGCTTTTGTTAAATTATTTCTTCAAAACACTGCTCCCATTTTCTTTTCACATCAAAGATTGAATCGTATTCATCTGGAGCTAAAAATTTCCAAATGAGTTGGAAGATATATGAATATAGAATTGACAGTATGTTATTAATGTCATCTTATCAAACACACCTTTCACTCTGAACTTTCTGCAGCTATTTTTTGGATTTTTGGTGTATAAATTTACTGCTACGGTTGATGTACAAAAATCAGACAAAATTTCCAAGGTCAATTTTAAAGGAGGAATTGAAAAGTAAGTTTGCCAAAATATTATTCTCAGTAATGTTTCAGGAAAAGCAAGTGATTTTTTTCAACAAAATAAAAAAAAATTATTATAAATACAATGCATCTTGTTAAAAACATTTAAAATACAAAATAAAAAGGAGAGAAGACTAAAATTACCCATAATTTCAGAATCCGAAAACTATCACTAATACTTTGGTGTATTCCCTTCCAGTCTTTATTTTTCTCTATCATATAGGTCTTTGTATGTGTACTTTTATTATAAAATAATGTGATTAAATTGTACATATTTTGTAAACTTGCTTTTTCTTTTTTTGTTTTAACTCAGCTAACAGGCTTCTAATAGCTTCAATTCTCCCTTTTTATAATTTAATATCAAAGTTATGCTTGCATAAACATCTTTTCTGTTTAAAAGCTAGATGTTTATCACTGGCAAATGTTACTAAGCATAACACTGAAAGGAACAAGTCAAAAGTTTATAAATAGAAAAGTAATTTTTATTTATATAGAAAGAAACAGACACACTCAATATCCAAAATTTTAGTCTGCATTCCAAATAAAACATTCAGGATGAATATTTACCTTTGGTTATTTATTTCTGGAACCTCTTTGTGGTGGACAATTTTTCTAAAGCTTTGTTTCAGGAACTTGCCCTTTTGGGTTTTTCACAAGGGGCTGGTAAATGTGTTAGGCCTACCAGGGCCCTAAGAGATGTCACTCGTAATGACAGCTCTCATTGTGAGTGCCAAGTGTCACAAGGACTGAGGCAGGATCCAGGTGGCAGCAAAGCCTGTCAGAGCCCATAAGTGTCCCGACTTTACAAGAGTGAAGAAAACTCCTGTTACTCGGTAATGCGTGAAAGAAGACAGTATTCACGACATGCTTTCCAGCACAGATGGAGAATGAGGTATTCTCATAAAGAGAAATACACATTTTTTTGCTTCTGTGTTTCCCAATCAGCCTGACCTAAGCAGTCAGCTGGGGCCCTTGTTAAAAATCCAGATCCCTCTCTGTAATCCAGAACCACTGAATCAAAGTCTCCAGGGAAGAGTCTACCCTTAACAAATTCTTCCCCAGGCAATTCTAAAGATGTGGCCAGTTTGGGGGGGGGGGGGAAAAAAATAGCAGCTCTGTATATGAATTTGCTTTTCTCAAAGTATTAAACTTCAGCAAATAATGTCGTGCTAGAGCTGTATTGAATGCATTCATCTCTGCTGATCCAGAAAAGGCGTTTCACAATCCTGCTGGATTCCTAGGAGCAGCATTAAGAACACACATTACAAAACTGTTGCAAGAATGTGTTTTATGTTACGTGTCTTTTGGCCACAATAAAAAAAAGAACATACATTATGATGGAATTATGTAGGTTATAAGAAATAGAGTGTGCTGTTCACCAGATAATTTTTAGTAGAAATTCCATGTACAAATGCTGTTCAGGTGACTTCAGGGTGTCCTGTAGCTGTCACACTTGACTTGAGGGTGAGCAAATCATGGTTGTTATCAAACTCTAAGTTAGCTTGTGTGAATTTATTGGCAGCAGTGATGTGAATCATGCACTTTGTTTTACCGTCTCAATGATTCCTGCCGTTTCTTATGAAATGACTCATTACTTTCTTGCTGACTGGAGTCAGAACTCCTTCAGGGAAAGGCCAGTTTCTCTATCAAATCAGGAAGCCCCTGAAGAGAGCACCGTAATCAGATTTACCAAGCGATGGAGATAGTGGGAGCGCAAGTCAGAAGGGTTTGCCCAGCAGGGTAAGGGAAAGGCACAGAAATACCTGTTGTGAGATAAACACCTCACAAGAGTGAATATGCACAATAAGAACACAGGAAAAAAGTTCTCTCTCAGGAGAAATGTGTCTTCTTCTAAGGCTCCCAAATGGTGGCCTTGGAATATCATACACGGGCAGCCCAGAAATCTGGACCAGCTTGTCGCTAGGTTGCCTGGTTACTAACAATTGAGGCAAGTCCAGTAATTCCCAATTGCAATTCACTACTTTTCCTGTTTGAGGATTTTTTGGGTTTTTTTGACCCTTTGATAACCTTACCTATTCCTACATTTTCGTCCTTACATAAGATCGTTTTCCATTCCAGCCCTTTTAATAATTATATGTCGATAGACAATATAGTAATTAATAAGTAATTAGTAATAAGTGACTGGTAATGTTTTTGTTAAAATTTGCTCCCGTTTATTTTTTAAAGTGCATTTTACTTCATGATACAAAGAGAGAAGAGCATAGCCGATTTTTCTTCCAGCAAGGAAGTAGCCGTGTGGATAACAGCATTGGTGCAGAGCAGGGCAGAGTCTAATCTGTGTAATGTGAAATGAGTTGCCAAATTTGGGGGCACACGCTTTGAGCTTTCCTTCCTTTAATCAGTAAATTAACTAAAAGCAAGCTGCATATATGGTCCTTGAGATAAGGCTTTGAAACACCCCAAAAGAACAAGGAAGACAAATGCATTAAATGACATTTCTTTCAATCAGGCAGACAGATGATCAGATTTCTGTTTTCATGAATTATAGAGCATGTGTCCTGCTCTCGGTTTTGGGAGCCTGAAACAGTCAAAGCTTCCTCGCCATGAAACTTTATCCTCATCCTTAAATATCCATAGTTATTTGCATTACCTGTTTACTTTCTTTCATCAGTTCTTTCAGTGCAATAGCATCAAATGACCTCAGCAGCTGTTTTATATATATGCTACATCAGTACTTGTTACATTGTTACATTGGTATTTAGTATATACACTGGTACATGGTCCATTCTCTCCCATTGCTTCCGGGTTATATATTTGTGATATTGTGACTTATAAGAGGAAATGTATATTTAGTATTTTGTCACAAGACCTTTGGGATTTCCTAAGTGATAAGAGCAACAAAGTTGTCTTTTATTTGTTGATGAGATGGGTTTTGGACCGACCTTAGGTACCTAAGTGTGAGGACTGGTGGCTAAGAGAGCCCCCCTTGTGTTTCGAGGACTGGGAATTTCAGTCCCACACCGTGGCCTCCGGGGAGGAGAGAGGGCCCGGAGGGGGAGGGCACCACCAGCCAATGATCTAATCTGTCATAGCTAGCTGACAAAGCCTCCATAAAAACTCGGAAGGACGGAGTTCAGAGAGCTTCCAGGCCAGTGAACCTGTAAGTCCGTGCACCTGTCAGTAAAAGGATTTGAAGGGAAATGATTTTTGGAAGATTTGTAAGTCTTGGTAAACACCATATAGTTTAGGAGACACAAACAAAATTCATCTTAATATGAGTTGTCCGTGAAATTCGGACAGCTCTGCTCACGTGGGTGGTCGGCAATGTCTCGCTGGAGCTTGAACACGGGCACAGACCAAAGTCAACAGCTGCCACGCATATGAGCCGTTACCTTTTTTCTTTTTTTCAACGTTATTTAATTTTATTTTCTTATTGACGTATAGTTGATTTGCAACGTTGTGTTAGTTTCAGGTGTACAGCAAAGTGATTCCGTTTTTTATATATATATATATATATACACATATATATTTTTTTTAGTTCAGATTCCTTAAAAATGTACATGTTGTTTACTTTTCCACATATTCTTTGCTTAAGATTTATTAATTTAAAAAAGGCCCCATGTAATGACTATAATGTAATGTCATTAAAATAATTTTTTCCGGGCTTCCCTGGTGGCGCAGTGGTTGAGAATCTGCCTGCCGATGCAGGGGACACGGGTTCGAGCCCTGGTCTGGGAAGATCCCACATGCCGCGGAGCAACTAGGCCCGTGAGCCACAACTACTGAGCCTGCGCGTCTGGAGCCTGTGCTCCGCAACAAGAGAGGCCGCGACAGAGAGAGGCCCGCACACCGCGATGAAGACGGGCCCCCGCTCGCCGCAACTAGAGAAAGCCCTCGCACAGAAACAAAGAACCAACACAGCCATTAATTAATTAATTAATTAATTAATTAATTTTTAAAAAAAGTTACAATCTGAAAAAAAAAATTTTTTTTCCTCGCAAAACTAATTACTGTGAGAAACTTTTGTTAATGCTTATCAGTAAATCAGACTAGAAGAGAATGTCATTTTTTTGCTCGCCAGTGCCAAAATTCCGGATCGTAGATACATGACAACTGTTATGTTCTTATGCCAGAATTTGAAAATATTCTGTTTATTTTGTTTTCTCAGACTGATCAAGGCCAAGTTCTTCACACAAGAATAAAGGCAACTTGCCGATGATGAGTTTTGGATCTAATGTGTTTTCCTAAATTTGGAAAGACCTTTTATGGACACTGCAATGCCTACAGCATAGAAGTATAGATTATGGATATCCATAAGTGTGTTTTTAGTTCTTTACTGTTAAATCTTTTTAAGATGATTATGAATATTACACAAACCACAGTAAAAATGAGATACCTTTGCCGCTCGTTTGCAATTGCCTTCGCCTCTCCTTTTTTCCGGAAAGGGACACCCGATGTGAGAGGGCAGACGGGAGGGCTCAGGCCTCAGCTCGCGCTCTCCTTGGCCGTACGAGAGGTTTCCTTCTCGGTCCAGCAAGGTTCCTGGCCACGGAGCACAGTGTTTCAGCAGCGCTACAGCTTATCTGTTCAGCCTGAAACCTGCCTGCGAGGTAGGCGTCCAGGCCTCGGGGCCCAGGACAGGAGGGCCCTGGGGAGCCAGCCCAGGCACAGACACCCAGAGGACCAGTGAGCGGCCGTGTCATCGCAGGAGAGGACCGGCCCCCGGGGGAGAGAGCACAGCTTCGGCCCACAGACAGCTAACCACTGCCTCTTTATCCTTCTTCTTTCTTTCCTTTCCTTTTCTCCTTTCCTTTCTTCTTCTATGCATTCTCTTCTTTCGTTTTCCTTCCCTTTCTCCTGAGTACCCTTCCCTTTTCCCTTGCACATCTCCTGAGCTCTGCTTCTCTTTTTCTACTCCTGCCCCAGTGTATTGTTCTTCCTCACAGCCAATTTTCCTTTTCCTTTTCTTCTCTTCTCTCTTCACCCACTGTGGAGAAGCTTACGCCTTTCCAGAGACCTGTGGTTCCTCCCAGCAGGCGCAACATGCCCAAAAGACATGCTTAGGGCGTCCTAATGGTTCAGTGTGGTTACTGAAAATTAAAGGTATATGTCAGAGGACGTAAAGGGTTGGGTTCTAACTGCTACGTTCTGCTAGGAATTTGCTTAGTCCTTTTTTTTTTTTTTAATATCTTTATTGGGGTATAATTTCTTTACAATGTTGTGTTAGTTTCTGCTGTATAACAAAGTGAATCAGCTATACATATACATATATCCCCATATCCCCTCCCTCCTGCGTCTCCCTCCCACCCTCCCTATCCCACCCCTCTAGGTGGTCACAAAGCACCGAGCTGATCTCCCCGTGCTTTGTCCTTCTTACTCCGCTAGGATACTAAAGTTTTCTCCACCCGAAGCTATGGAACCTTCACCTTAGAAGCAAACCTGAAGGACATGGGCCATGACTGTTTCTGAGGGACTCGAGGCTTTCCACCAATAGGCGAGTCCTAGAGACCCATCCGTCAGAAGAAGAACTGACGAGGTCGGTTAACTTTAAATTGCACATTGTCACTGATACCTTTGCTTAACAAGTCAAGGTATTTACAACAACAATGCATCGAAAAATTAAACTCCAGTTCACCCTTGAGCAGCATGGGCTTGAACTGCAGGAGCCCACTTATATGTGGATTTTTTCAATAAAACAGATCTTTAGATTAACAAAGTGGTGGGTGGGGGGGAGTTTGCGTCTGATGAGAGATCACAGTATGTGGAATCAAAAGAACTAGGGTTTGAGTCCTGATTCTATCCAGACCATTTCGGCTTCTTGTCCTGGGGCGAGTCCTTTATCAATTCCTTTGCTTTTGAGGCAGACATAGAAGTTTGCACATTTGCACCTGTGAGGGGTCAGAGCCCCTAATCCCCGGTGTGTTCAAGGGGCAGCTGTATGGTAGTTCCATCTGGCACTGACTTTGGAAGAGGATCGGTGTGTATGGTCAGAAATGAGATTCAGAGACTGCAAGGTCAAAGCTACTAAGTGAATAGTTTCCTTTACCTGCTTCTGTGTATTCAAGAAGGACAAGATAACAGCTTCATGTTTGTCTAAAATTTTCCATTTAAGGAATATCCTGTTTTAGCACTGTCACCTGCCTCAATATAACACCTACTCTGTGTTGTCATAAAGTTTTTTGGTTAAAGTTAATGTTTTTTAACTCTTTCTTGGCAAAGATTTTAATGAGGAATAGATATTACTCAGGTAGCAAGAAGTTGTTTACACTTCCTTCTAAAGAAATTATATTTTTCACAAGAACGAAGTAAGAATGCAAACCATATAGACTAATTTAATTTTCTTTGACTATCATTCAAAGTACACTTTGCCTTCTGAGGCTTAAATTCCTATACTGACTGAGGATTATTATTTCTTTCTACCTTTACAAAAATGATAAAATTTGAAGTCAATTATCTTTTAAACCCTATGTATGAAGTGTATATAAATGAATTGTACAAAATCAACACACAAAAAGGAGATTGTCAGTCAGATTCTCTTATGAGTTTCACACCTGCTAGAAGAAGCAGCGTTCTCCTTGCAGAATGAAAACAGTCCCACCTTTGGTACTTTTCTACTTGATAAGAGAAAAACAGATTCCAGACAGTTAACTATAGAATTCACCACATTACTTTTCTTCTCTCCACCTAACTAAAATTTTGTTTCTTCCATTTCTCTTAACTGAAGTTATTAATTTCATCTAAAAACATCTTTATACCAGAGTCAATGAGTTCAACCTGAAACTGCATTATATGTATTTGAGGCTAATACATATTATAAAAAGTCAGAGCTTTTTGCACCTTTTCCAGAGCACTGACATGTGAAGCCAAAATTAAACATACTGAAGGAAGATTTTTAGTACGAAAGTGCCTGGCCTGTTCATTCGCATTAAATTGTTGACCTAGGATCTAGTCGCAGCTCCACACTCACTGATATTTCTGTTTCCTAACTCATGGAGAACAAATGACAAACACCCATGCTTAGCAAGGAAAGAAAACATATCCAATCCTTTCCAGAAACATCCTGAACTTCCTAAAGTAGGCTGAATGGTCCGTGGGGAAAATTTATTTGCTCTTGGTCAAAGGAACAATTAATCCAAAACAGATTTAAATCAGGGCAGCTGTAAGGCATTGGGTTGGAAAGAGGAAAAGGAAAAGAAAAAATTGTTTTATGTTTCAAGAGAGTTTAGGAGATTTCTTTCAAGTCTAAAAATCACAACCCAAAGAACACAAAGCTTAACCAAAAATAACAGCACTACAACTCTTGGCAAAGAATCAAGACTTTTTTCAATAAAATAATCAGTACATCTGAGCGATCTACTATACCAACAATCCAATGATATCTATATTGATGTTGCAATATGGAACAGTGTAAATACTGGACCAAAGTTGTGCTAAAATAAGGCAACATAGCACATGTCTGACCACAGAGGAGTTATTTTACAGTGTAAGCTTCCATTAATAACAACATACATGCATATCATCAAACTGACCCTCGACGTAGATGGAGCAATCGTTCCCACAGTTTGGTTTCAATCATTTCATATTAAGTGGTTCCATTTTAAGTCAATTTCCTACTACACAAGACTATCAAATTAATGTAATTTCATATTTCAAATAGAGAACATATTACATATTTTATTTTATTTGTGAATCGTCTCTAAAGATTCAATGAAACCATGATATCGTGCAAGTATAAAAATGCATTAGGGGACTTCCCTGGTGGTCCAGTGGTTAGGACTTCGCCTTCCAATGCAGGGGGTGAGAGTTCAACGCCTGGTGGGGGAGCTAAGATCCTACATGCCTCCAGGCCAAAAAAACCAAAACATAAAACAGAAGCAATATTGTAACAAATTCAGTAAAGACTTTAAAAATGGTCCATGTCAAAAAAAGAATCTTAAAAAAAATGCATTAGGGGCTCTTTGTGTAATGGATATCTTTACGTTTTATCTGAAAAATATGTTGTCTATAAAAACCATATAAATGTTTGCAAAAATATCTTCTAATATTAACTTTTTTTACTTTGTAAATATCTAAACCATTTGTAAGAAAGAAAAAACTTCTTTGTGTTTTGATAATTATCTATATCAGAATTTCCAAATTAATAGAACAAAATAGGAAAAAAGAACTTGAAGCCATAAGTTATATTTAGTTATTCGTCAAGAAGCCAGATTCCATGGGTTTTGAATATCTGACCCTTTGGCATCTTCCCACATAATCAACCCTTTAACCCAGACTTGGAGTAAAGGGAATAACAGTATTTTTTTCCCTTCTCTGTTTAACTTGGCTTAACTTTCTGTAGAAACTCCTCTTTCCCACAGCCTAATTCCAAACAAATTGTAATGTTAACAATACCCTTACCATGGTTAATTCTGTCATTTTGCCAGTTAACCTGATGAAAGGCCAACATTACATCATTTCCTTTTTAGGTGAGAAAGTAATTAGGAATTTCAACCTACGATTGACTTGTATTCTTATTACTGAATTTCCTTTTTTTTCTTTCATTGCTTTTGAGCAAAACTTTCCAGTCATGGAGAGATCTTCGCAAAAAAACATGAGGGAGATAATATCAAATGATCTAGAAAAATATACCTTTCCCTTCTCGAGTAACCAATAAGTAATAGAATGCTAGAAAATGGGCCAGAGACAAACCTTTGAAATGGTCATTTTTCCAGGGTAGATTTGAGAGGGTCAAATGTCATGTTGCTTTTTTTGTAGGCTTTAGAGAGAAAATATACAGATTTGAGAAATAATTGTTTTCTAAATCAGGAGAGAACAAAGTAAAAAAAAAAAAATCTGTGATGCTTTTGATAGAAATTAAATAGCTGGGGGCTGAAGAGTAAGCCAGTTTCACCCTGTGTGAGGGGGTGGACGTGACTATAGGGACAGATTATTTCAGATTTGTTCATTTGACAGAAAAGCAGAAACCAGGACATATGAAGAAAGTCTCCCGTCACGGGGCAAAGGGGGGCCCAGGGGCTGCAGAGCTGCTCCACACGACACTGGGCCAGCAGCTGGCTGCTCTGTGCCCACGTTTTCTAGGCCGGGGGTCAGTGGGGCACTACAGCCCCGCCAAGAATTTACGTGATGGCCACAGTGGTAGGGACGGAAGGTCGGGGTAGCGGCGTTAGTGATTACATATGATTTAGAAATGCGACTAATGCATTCATGGTTTGAACATTAAGTGTTAAATAAATGCTTTAACTTTGTCTAATTCAGTGCTGCCCACACTGATTTCAGCAAAGAACTTTCCCTTCTGTCCTTCGCGACACACACACACACACACACACACACACACACACACACACACATCATCTTTCACAAACCAGAGGACATAGGTGTCCTAAAGAAA
This sequence comes from Eschrichtius robustus, assembly GCF_028021215.1. Classification (NCBI taxonomy): domain Eukaryota; kingdom Metazoa; phylum Chordata; class Mammalia; order Artiodactyla; family Eschrichtiidae; genus Eschrichtius; species Eschrichtius robustus. Next base: position 213,605 of record NC_090827.1, read on the forward strand.
TGCGTTTTAGTCAACGATGGTCTTCAGCGTTACCAGTTGTCCAAACAGAGGGTTGGGCATATTGGTGAATGATGTTGGAAAATACCAAGGACTTTGGAACTCCCAGGACGTATATTCAGCCCTCCTTATCCACGGATTCCTTGTCGTCAGATTCAACCAACCGCGGATCAGAAATATTTGGGGAAAAAAAATTCCAGAAAGTTCCAAAAGGCAAAACTTGAATTTACCTTGCACCTGGCAACTATTTACGTAGCAGTTACATTGTGTTTGGTATTACAGGTAATTAGAGATGATTTAAAGTGTACGGAGGTTGTGTGTAGGTCACATGCAAATACTACACTGTTTTATAGGAGGGACTTGAGCGTCCATGGATTTGGGTGTTTGATGGGGGTCCTGGAGTCAATTCCCTGTGTACACCGAGGGAAGACTGTATTCAGTGGTCTAACACTTGATGAAGGCTAAGCTCAAAGGACTGAAAAATGAATCACGTAGGAGCTTCACATTCAATCATTTAGAGTAGTCTGTGCTGACCAGCGGGAAAATGGAATCTTTTTCTTCGTTCTGTGTATCTAAAACAGGCATCTAACATTCTTACTCAAGGTTGAGTAGACATGGGGACCAGTCCTTATAGACTTTTCTTTCTTCCTTTGTTTTTATATTTAATTGACTTTAAGGTCTCCTCAGGCATTAGATACTTGCTAGAACTGTAGTTCCTCTCCTTTCCCACAGAAAATAAATTTTTCTCATTTAGATAGGATCATAAGAGCAAAACCTAACCCTTATTTCAGTCAGGAATATTCTTGAATGCAATTGATGTAAGTGGCATTTTTTTGTTTAACAGAGGACATAAAAATGAACACCCGGCCCTAGAAAGATTTACTGGATAAACCTTGCCTCTTCCTACACACTGTAGGAGGAATAAATGTCTGAAGAAGGAAGAATTGGAAAGATACGGAAGATATTATGACGTAAGGAAAAGTGTAACCCATGAAATCTTTTGAAGAACTCCTCTGACTTGGAATTAAAATATTTTATTGCTCAATCCTGTAACTTCCAACACTTATGAAATAGCACACTCATAAGCTATTGTTTGGGGTCATTTTATTTTTTATGTGATCACTATACTCTGAAGATCTGCCATGTGTCTGGGAAATAGACGACCCTTTTACTAGTAACAAAAATATCCACTCTCTATTGGTGTTGGGGGAAACCAGGGGAAACATAGTTAATGTCTTTCTGCACTTAATATGATGACCTGAATACAACAGTCACTTAATGATACTGTTACGATTGTATTCGTGTCAAATTTAGGAGAATCCTCACCCCCATTGCTGGAAAGTGCTAGGAGCCTACACAGCATAAAAGAAGAAAACAAGGTGCATATAACGAACATTTATTTAGTAGGACTCTGAGTATTAGCCCCTGATTTGTTTCTCTACTAATTCTGCAACTGATATCAGGTCAATTAATCCTTCTGACATTCTGACATTTTCTTTCTGGACTAGAGATAATATCTCCCATCTTAGGACATGTGGTGCATGGAAATTTCATCATGATGAAACATATTTTGAAAAAGACAAGTTTCTATATTTCTTAAGATAGTGTTAAATCATGGCTGTTCCACCAGTTTAGAACCACACAAAATGGCACTTTTTCCTTTTCCTCCATTTTTCTCCACTATATCTCTTGACTTAGTTTGGTCAAATGATAGCACAATTTTAAAAATATTCAGTTCTCAGAAAATAAAAGATTTTAAAGGATGTAAAGAAACGTGTTCAGTCTCAAAATCTTCAAAGTCACACATTCCTTTAGGTATAGTGTCCTGGGTCATTAAATGGTAATTGTCATGTACAAAAACAAGTTGCTATTATAAAAATTAGGCTTATTCTAAGATAAGCCTTTCTTATTCTAAAAAAAAAAGCATGGCTAATTTCATTAAGAGCCTACAAGACCCTTACGCAAGTTTTTTTAGCTTCAAATATATTTACAATTATGTGTGTATGATACTATATATATATATATATATATATATATATATATATATATACACACACACACACACTAATGCCCAAAGATTAGCATTCCATGCTAGATGCAGAGATTCTTAATGTTAGTCTGTTTGGTAAACAAATTTCACAGTTTTGTAGAGATAAAGAGATCATACTTATTCCATCCCTGGAATTTTTGTATAATGAGTTGAAATTATAGAAAAGGGGGCTTCCCTGGTGGTGCAGTGGTTAAGAATCCACCAGCCAATGCAGGGGACACGGGTTCAAGCCCTTGTCCGAGAACATCCCACATGCTGTGGAGCAACTAAGCCTGTGCACCTCAACTACTGACCCCACGTGCCACAACTACTGAAGCCCGCGCGCCTAGAGCCTGTGCTCCGCAACAAGAGAAGCTACCGCAGTGAGAAGCCCGCGCACTGCAACAAAGAGTAGCCCCCGCTCGCCGCAACTAGAGAAAGCCCACGTGCAGCAACGAAGACCCAACGCAGCCAAAAATAAATAAATAAAATAAATCTTAAAAAATAAAAAAATACATTAAAAAAAGAAATTATAGATACTAATTACATATAAGTCATATAATGAAGCTATTTTCTAAAGCTACCATCCACCCATTCATTTTTTATTTATTCACTTACTCACCGATATTTATTGAGAATTTCACGTGTGCTGAGGACAGAATGGTGAGCCTGGCAGACAGACCAGGGCTCCCCGAAGCCATGGAATCCGCTCTGTGTCTACGTCCACGCATGTTAACCTTTCTTGTCCAGAAATTAGCTGAAAGAATTAATGTCCCCTTTTAGGGTTTGCTTTCTTGTAGACTCTGCATTTGATAACTTAATTTTTTATATTCCTTGGACTTTAGAGTGTTCTTACTTCAAATTAATTCAAACTATATTTGAAACATAAAAGCGAGCAAGGCTCTTCATGGAATTGCTAACAGCAATGTTTCACAGATTTGTTGAAAACTGAAGTTTGCTCAAGATCCCACACACAATATGGCTGATTTATCTGTGGTAACAGCAAAGGAAGAAGATTAAAGCTATTCTATATGTAATCATATTGCCTCGAATGCTATATGTGACCAAAATATGATTTCTGATGGAAAAATAAATGAGGTCTGCTAAAACGTCAAGAAACCTAATCACTGCATTAAGTACTGATTTTCATACACTAGATGGGCATATTTCCCTAATCCCAGACAGGGGGTTTTCAGATGTCAAAAATGTTTCACAATTTAGGTATCTGGAAGAACTGGTAAAAATTACCCTCTTAAACAATAATTATCCTGCTTTCGTTGATGTTTGGGTTACATCAAAAATAGGTTAATGGGAGCAATTAGTTGATTTTTTTTCCTGGTGTAATGTAATTTATCTCAGTTGTGGTATTGGTACAAATGAGGAAGATGATAGTAAAAACCCATCACATTAAAATTTAATGTGTGTAACTTATTCTATTTGTTTCAGTGGCTATAATGCTTCTCTCTCCACCTTCGGTCACCCCACTCCCACCAACACACTTTGTTACGTGTTTGGTTGATCTACCCCAACTCTGCCGTGTTTGATTTTCTCACAGTGATGTTTGAACCCCACCACTCATACATGCACACCCTCTCCATAACCAAATTTGAAGACAATAATAATTTCAGATTTCTCAAACTCGTCTGTATTATGGCCTCCTTTAATTCACCAGCTACTCATTCCCTGACCCCTACAATGTAACATCTAACCTTCCACAGACCATTGAGTCTGACCCCCTTAAGATCTTCAAAGACCTCTTCATCTTTAAATATATCCCCTCCTCCATCCTTGCCACCCCCAGTGCTACTGGCAGAAACCATACCTGTCTAGGCTCCCGGAAATAACAGGAAGTCACCCTGTGTGTCAGACAAGGTGCTTTGTTGCAACAGAAACTGGTGCCGGCCATCTTCCATAGGACAGAGAGGTCGTGCACCATGGTCAAGTGGGATTCATCCCAGAGATGCTGGGGTGGGTTGACATCTGCAAAGTAGCCCATGTGATGCACCACATTAACAAAACAGAGTGTAAAAATCATACGATCATCACAAGAGATGCAGAAAAAGCATTTAACACAATTGAGCATCCATTGATGATAAAAACTCTTAATAAAGCAGGTGTAGAGAGCAGGTACCTCCACATCACAGAGGCCACGGCATGGCCAGGCCACTCACGAGGGCTGCTCTCTTGTTCTGTGTGCATCCCCTGCCCGGCCCGGCCCTGCCTGATCCACACCCACTCACATGCCCGACCCTCCCTCTTAATCATAGACCCCGATCACTAACTGCCTGTGTGCTCCCCCAGCCCTTCCTCCCAGCCAGTTATTGATCCACTGTGATAGTCTGTCAAAGGGAAAACATCTGCCTGTGTTGGTCCTTAGCGTGAGGGCTATGAGGGACATTTCCCTCTGCCGGTTTCCCTGGAAACCCATGAGCCAACCTGATGTCAATTTCCCTTATAACTGGTAACCTCCCTCCCCCCCAGTAGCAAAGACTGCTGTCATGTCCTGTCCTGCCAGCCCGTCCACAGCACACTGGGGGGTGTCGCTCCAGGACCTTGCTTCATATGTGTAAGATCCCCTGTCCAATAAACCACTGATGTTTCTGCCGCTGACTCTGGACTCTCTCATTGGTCTCAAAGCTGCACTTGCAGGCCTGCGGGGTACAACCCAACTGTCATAAGTGACAAGTCCACTGTTAACATCATTGAAAACAAAGTATCAGAGAAAAAAAGAAAACAATCCTCTTTACACTTACATCCAAAAATCAAACCAAAATACCTACGAATAATTTTAACCAAGGAGGTGAAATACATTTATATTGAAAACTAAAAGATATTAATAAAAGAAATTGAAGAAGACACAAATAAATGGAAAGATATTTCATGCTCATGGGTTGGAAGAATTAACATTGTTAAAATGTCCATACTACCCAAAGCAGTCTACAGATTCAATACAATCCTTATCAAAATTCCAATGGCATTTTTAATGGAAAAAGAATAAATAATTGTAAAATTTGTATGAAACAACAAAAAAAAACCCCAAATATCCAAATATCTAGTAACTAACATAGTATGTTATTGGCATAAAAAAAGACACAAAGATCAATGGAACAGAAAGAGATCCCAGAAATAAACCCACTCATATGCGGTCAATTAATTTACGACAAAGGAGCCAAGAATATACAATGGAGAAAGGACAGTCTCTTCAATAAACGTTATTGGGAAAACTGGACAGCCACATGCAGAAGTATGAAACTCGACCACTATCTTATGCTATATACAAAAATTAACTCAAAATAGATTAAAGACTTGAATATAAGCCCTGAAACCATAAAACTCCCAGAAGAAAACATAGGTGATAAGCTGCTTGACATAGGTCTTGAAATAATTCTTTTAATCTGATAGCAAAAGCAAAAGCAATAAGAGCAAAAATAAACGAGTGGGGCGACATCAAACTAAAAAGCTTCTGCACAGCAAAGGAAACAATCCAAAAAATGAAACGGCAACCTACTGAATGGAGAAGAAATATAAAGAACCCATACAACTCAATAGCCAAAAAACAATTTGATTTTAAAATGAGCAGGAGATATGAATAGACCTTTTTCCAGAGACCAACATACAGATGGCCAACAGGTACATGAAAAGATGCTCAACATCATCAGTCATCAGAGAAAAGCAACTCAAAACCACAATGAGATATAACCTCACACCTGTTAGAATGGCTCTTGTCAAAAAGACAAAAAATAACAGGTGTTGGCCAGGATGCGGAGGAAAGCGAACCCTCATGCACTGTTGGTGGGAACGTAAATTGGTGCAGCAACTGTGGAAAACAGTACGGAGGATCCTCAAACAATTACAAATATAACTTCCATGTGATTCAGCAAATCCACTTCTGGGTATTTATCTGAAGAAAATGAAAATACTAATTTGAAAAGATCTATGCACCCAATGTTCACTGTAACACTATTTACAATATCCAAGATATGGAAACAACTTAAGTGCCATTTGATGGATAAATGGATGAAGAAGATGAGGTGTATATAGATATAATGGAATATTATTCAGACATAAAAAAGAATGAAAGCTTGCCATCTGTGACAACACGGATGAACACGGAGAGCATTATGCTAGGTGAAATAAACCAGACAGAGAGAGAAAAACACCAATATCGTTAAGATCTCTCTTACATGTGGAATTTAAACCAAACAACAACAACAACAAACCCAGGGTCCTAGATACAGAGGACAGATTGGGGGCTGCCAGAGGCTGGGATGGGGATGGGAGAAATAGGTGAAGGGGGTCAAAAGGTAAAAAAAATGTAATAATGATAAGGTCAGATAAAATAAACACATAAGTCATTCATATACATTACTTGTAATCTGTCTTAGAAGTTACGGAGACACACCAGAATATTAAGTCCCGCAGAAGTAAATAGAGAACTATTTAATACAAAACTCAGATTATTATTAATCTTATCCTAAGGACAAAAAGTCAATTTTTAGCAGACGGGGGCCTCGTAGGCAATGGGAAGCTGACGAGCACGGGTCCCTGTGGCTGGAGCTGCTCTCATACTGCAGACACTGTGCACAGTTCCACCTCCAAGCTTCTGCAGGAAGACAGCAAAGGCTTCCTTCTTCAAATAAGAGCGAACCTCTCCCAGTCTACATCTTTTATCAACCCGGACATTTCTTCTTCTTCTCATCTTTTTTTTTTTAAATCTCCACTGCTTGACAGATATTTCCACTTGGATGAATTACTGTCATCCTAAATTCAATATCTTTAAACCGAAATGCATACTCTTCCCTCTCTTCTTTCCTAAAAATCCTTAATGCCACATTATCCCAGGCACATCTGTACTGTCAGCCCTTTACCAGGCTGAAAACCTTGAGCTATTTTTAATTCTCAGGAAACTCCTGCTCTGGTTCCTATGTTCCCATCCAACTTGGCCATCTGAGATATCAGTTTATTTACTTATTCTCCACTAGCGACCCCGTGGGCAGAAAGCCCGGGCTTTGCAACATGTCCCCTGCTAGGCTTCACACAAAATGTCAACAGCAGTAAGTCCAATGAGGATCAGAAGCTATTTGAGAAATAGTCACTGTTAATAGAAAGAAAGGAAGGAGGAGGGAAGGAAGGAAGGAAGGAAGGGAAGAAAAGAAAAGATGAGATGATATAAATAATAGAGCACTCAATAAAAACTTAGGAGACCTGGGTTCTACTTGCACACTTTCCACTAATTAGCTCCAGTAAACCAATAAACCATTAAACATGCCTTGGTTTTCAGAGTCTTCATCTATGAGATGAGGTATTTGTCTGTGTGGCATGAGATCTTTCCTAGTCCTGACACTTTATGACTTTTCTTCAGAAATCCCTGTTTTCCAGGTTGTAACATTCAAGCTAAACTATCAGAGAGCCCTGGAGTCAAGTAGAGATCCCAGCAGGACTCCAGAGGTGCTCAAGGCTCCTGGAGGGGAGCCATGAGCATGTGATTCTCCCATTTCCCCTCCTAAGAAATCGGGACGTGCAATGTTGAGCCAGGGCCAGGTGCAAAATCTGGGAGTCTGGGTCAACTATAGTAGAGGGCATCTCTCACTTGTGGAGTACAAGGGGTGGTGCAGAAGGGTAACCCAAGACATCATCTTAGGAAGACTGAATCAAAGCCGACTAGACCACCCAACAAATCCACAATCTAAAGGGCTTAGGCACCAAGACATGCAAACAGCCTAAGTGTCTCTGAATGGACAAAGAAGATGTGGTACATATATACAATGGAATACTACTCAGCCATAAAAAAGAATGAAATAATGCCATTTGCAGCAACATGGATGGACCTAGAGATTATCATACTAAGTGAAGTTAGTCCGACAGAGAAAGACAAATATCGTATGATATCACTTATATGTGGAATCTAAAAAAATGATACAAATGACTTTGTATCATTTTTTTAGATTCCACATATAGACATAGAAAACAGACATAGAAAACAAACTTATGGTTACCAAAGGTGGTGGGGAAGGGTTGGGCTGGGAGTTTGGTGTTAGCAGATGCAAACTATTATATACAGGATAGATAAACAACAAGGTCTTACTCTATAGCACAGGGAACCATATTCAGTATCCTGTGATAAACCATGATAGAAAAAAATATAAAAAAGAATGTACATATATATATATGTATGGCTGAATCACTTTGCTGTACAGCAGAAGTTAACACTACATTGTAAATCAACTATACTTCAATTAAAAAAAATAAAGGGCTTAGGCAGACAAGAGAAAAATATACACAAGGCAGAGAGAGATTCTAGGAAATTTCTCTTAATAGAATTTTGTCATGGGATGATCATAACCTCAGGTTAAAACTGTGACCTGGCTCTGTGTGTGTGTGTATCTGTCTCTGTGTGCCTGTGTGTGAATGTCAGTTTGAATGGAGTATGAAAAGGTAAAAGATAAAAAAAGCAATGGGCTAAAATGTGAATGAGATATTAGAGAATGAATGTGAACATATGTAAATTATTCTGTTAATGCTTTCAAGACATTTGATAGTGAAGGAAAAATATAAGCAATAGCCAGATGAGGGTATAGACTGAAAATAAATATTTATTGTGAACCTACTGGATGTATGTCACTAAAGAGTCAGCAACATGTAACACAAATATGGACCTCAAGCTATGCAGTGATTCTAATGTAAAACTAAAATTATCACAATTCTAGACTAAAATTATACTGTCTAACATCTTGGATAAAAACACGCATGATGAAGAAGGAAGTGTGTACATCAGCCGAGGTGAGGAAGACCGATTTGCCAAGCCTCCTTGCGAAGCCCCTGCAGGTCTGCCTTTGCGTTTGTGATGGAGGATAAACTGCCCTCCGAGGCCGTGGGGTCAGCACGGGGCGTGACTGCAACTGTGACATCGAGCACATTCAGGGGATTCATGGGGCAACAGCGTAGCTGAGGCTACAATCTACGAATAAAACTCTCCTCCCAGCTCTGTACTCTGCAAATGTGTGAGAACAGAGAGAGAGGCTAGTGCAGGTGAGAGGTCAATGATGACAGGTTTTCTTTAGCGTTCCATCTGTCACTGCAGCAAAAATCCCCGAGTATCATTGCTGCTCAGGCAGCTCTGAAGCTGAAAACCTTCCACAAGATTTGCATGTGAGAACCAGTTTACTCTTTTTTGTTGTTTTGGGTTTTTTGTTTTTTTTTGACGTATAGTCGATTTACAATATTGTGTTAGTTTCAGGTGTACAGCAAAGTGATTCAGTTATACATACATATATATCTATTTTTTTCAGATTCTTTTCTTTTATAAGTTATTACAAGATATTAAGCAGAGTTCCCTTGGCTACACAGTAGGTCCTTGTTGGTTATCTATTTTATATTTAGTAGTGTGTATGTGTTAAACCCAAACTCCTAATTTATCTCTCCCCCCTTTCCCTTTGGTAACCATAATGATACAAATGAACTTATATACAAAACAGAAATAGACCCACAGAACTGGTTTACTCTTGACCACTTTTCCTCCATTTATTTATTTCTCATTCATTCATGCAACATAGCTATTGTGGAACGCTTATGCACTAGGTACTAAGAGGTAGAAATAAAGTGAAGAACAAGAAAGGAGCTGTTCCCACAAAGAGGCGAGTGGGAAGCAGCCGCAGAGCACAGGGAGATCAGCTCGGTGCTTTGTGACCACCTAGAGGGGTGGGATAGGGAGGGTGGGAGGGAGACGCAAAAGGGAGGGGATATGGGGATATACGCATGCATAGAGCTGATTCACTTTGTTGTACAGCAGAAACTAACACAACATTGTAAAGCAACTATACTCCAATAAAGATGTGAAAAAAAAAAAGAGTCCACCATCTAGGAGGGGATACAAACAACGACCAAATAACTGCAACGCAGTGAGTGTTATTGTTATTGGGAGTACGGAGTGCTATGGAAACACAAAAGCTGCACCCAATCGAGGACTTAGAAGTAGACGTGAAGAGAATGACATTTCCCATGAGACAGTAAATGGGAGGAATTAGCTGAGCCGAAAGGAAGAAGCCTCTTGCAGACACATGCAGCAGTCAAGGAGGCAAAATCATGCTGAATTAACAGAAAAGACCTCCAGGTCCCTGGGGTTTATGTGTCCAGCATGGGTTGGCTGCAGCTCTGAGACAGGCTGGGACCTGGGACTTGGGACCCTTTGCTGCGGTGCTGGCGCCTGGACACACCTCTCCTGGAGCAACAAAACACAAAGAAACCATAAGGGACTAAAAGTAACTGTGTGCATGTGCACTTGGGGCAAATTATGGACAACAAGATACAAAAAGACCAAAAACCCAACCGCCACTTCTGAAGAGCCAGGAGCAAAAGCAGGTCCTGCAAATGCCCCCTGCACTCAGCACCACCTGAGGGGCGGGCGGACCACCTCAGCCAGCCCTCTGGCCCGACCTCTGCACGCGCCCCTGCCCTCACCCCATGTAAGGAAGCAGCTCGCCCCGCCTCGGGGAGTGAGCCAGGGCCCTTGTTGCTTGACCTCGCTCCCCCCTCCTGCAGCAGGGCCCCAATTAAGCCTTGCCTCAATTTCTTGTCTGGCCTCTAGTCAATTTCCTTCCTTCTTTCTTTTTTTTTGCTTAATTGGAGTATAATTATTTTACCATGTTGTGTTAGTTTCTGCTGTTCCGTGAAGTGAATCAGCTATACATATACACATATCCCCTCCCTCGTGGACCTCCCTCCCACCCCCCATCCCACCCCCCATCCCACCCGTCTAGGTCACCACAGAGCACAGAGCTGGGCTCCCCGCACTGTACAGCAGGTGCCCAGCAGCTATCTGTTTTACACATGGCAGTGCTCATCTAGTCCATTTCTGTTGATGAAGGAGGCCAAGTACCCCATTTGGTATCAGCTCCGCTGTGCTCCCTGCCTTCTTTCTCCAGGACACAAGCTGACAGGTCATCCTGCATCCGGGACATCGCCTGTCTTGTGGCAGAAGGCAAACATCGCGTTGAAGCACAGAGCTGTCCTCCCAAAGTGACACGTGCCACTTCTGCTTACATCTCACCAGGCAAAGTAAGTCATGCGGCCAAGTCCACCAGGCAAGGGTGTGTAATTTCCAAAGGGCAGGCAGGGACTCCGCATTGTGAACTGGAGTTGGTAGCAGAAGAGTGAGACCACCCATCAACGCTGTAAACAAAGTAATAGAACGAGGTTAGAAGTTGGAACAGCCTCAGACTTACACTGATTGCAGTGTTGCATGATCTCAGATGGTGAAACAGAAAGTGACAAGGATGAAGCCAGGTCACGTAGGCTCTACAGGCCTCCTTAAGGAGGGAGAGTTTCATCACAAATGCGCCAGGTAAGATTTGCTGGGTGATTGCAGTGTGGAAACTGGACTGGGGAGAAGCCAGATTGAAGGACGTGTGGACCTTAATCCAGGTGAAAATTTATGAGACCTGAATAAAGGCAGGAGGAAAAAGACAATAGAATTTAAGAGGTGTCTGGAAAATTGAATCAGCAGTGGTTGGAGAATTCTTGTATATGAGGGATTAACAGGGAAAGATGTAAAGATGCAGCCAAGCTTTGGGGGTTTTTTTTAATATTTATTTATTTGGCTGCACTGGGTCTTTGTTGCTGCATGTGGGATTTTTCGTTGCGGTACAGGCTTCTCTCTGGTTGTGGCGTGTGGGTTTTCTCTTTTCTAGTTGTGGCTTGGGCTCCACAGCATGTAGGCTCAGTATTTGGCAGCACGCGGGCTCTCCAGTTGAGGCGCACGAGCTCAGTAGTTGTGGCGCACAGGCTTAGTTTCCCGGAGGCATGAGCGATCTTAGTTCCCCGACCAGGGATTGAACCCGCGTCCCCTGCATTGGAAGGCGGATTCTTTACCACTGGACCACCAGGGAAGTCCCCCAAGTTTTGTTTAGTTCCAAGAAGAGAGGTGTCAATCCCAACATAGAAATACAGAGCGGGGTCAGGTTGAGGAACAAGATGGTAAATTCCATCTGGGGAATTTTGAGTCTGGCTCTCCTGGAAGCCATTCCAGCAGAGGCATACAGTAGGTGAGTATATACTTAGGTCTAAAGTTATGAAGGAAGGGAAATCTGAGCTAAAGTTTTACGTCCGGGACTTATCAGGATGTAGGTGCAAACTGAGCTGAACGATTGATGTCAACTAGGTGATGTGTGAAAGGAGAAGAGGGGAAAGGATGAAAAGATAAAGCAGCACAACAGAACCATTTTTCCTGCCGAGATTTTCTTCGGCCTTTATTAAGCACATACCTCCCCATATTTTTATTACTCTGTCCTAGAGGAAGGGCAATCGTTCCCAAGGAAGAATCACAGGTTTTCCCACCGCCCTCAACATAACATGGTCAGAAGAACAATTAAATCATGAGTCAGGCAGCTTGGGTTTCAATTTCCACCTTCACTCCTAGCAACCATGTGTCTGTGGAAAACTCCTTAATCAGCCATGTCTTAACTTTTTCACCCTGAATCAGGGGTGCTAACACCTTGACTCCCTCCCTTAGGAGATTGTCAGGGCTGGGAAAGCTGCATGCTATGGGTGAAAGCTCTTTGAAAACTGAAAGTATCTTTTAAACACAAGTTGGTATTACAGTGTTCATCCTAGGAGGGGAAATTCCAAAATCTATTTTGAGATCTCATAAAATATGAAGAAAATAGAAAGCCCTTTGCCAAATCTCATAAAAGCAAAATTGACAACATTTTTGACATGACTCATTCTTCCTGTGAAAACCAGCTATCAGATAAGGGTCAGCTCCTTTCAAAAAGAAACTTAAGGAAAATAGAACTTGTTGGAGTGAGACTGTTGTTTTTTACATTGATCATTTTCAAGGTGTTTATCATTATTAACATATGAGTTAGCCTGTGGCCTTAACTCTAACCCTAATATATGTATTTTTCCCTTCAGGCAGATACATTTAAATGGTGGCAAAATAGTTAAATTTTCCAATTGGATTTCAGTGACCTTTTTATGGAGCTCTCGGTACTAACCAAAAGTTCTGAACACCCACATACTTACAAGAACATTAATTCTAGAAGATTTGTCTAGAGATGAGAAGCCAGGAATCAGAGCGTTTACACTGCCAACGGTCCAGTGACTCTGTTTTCTATACCTTACAATTTCAGACAGTAATTATGATCCCCTTTCAAACAGTTTTTACTTATTTAAGATTAGAGCCGACCTTCATCGTCATTGCTTATGTGTCTTGTTCTTGTAAACTCCAATTTAAAATCAGTCTAGTGCCCTCTATCCCAGCAGTTTATGGGAAATTTTGGATTATTGGTTGTATGTCAAGTGTTATTGTAAATACTTTGTCAAGAGTGGGGCTTGTGCTTTCAGCTTTACTACATTTGTTTCATTTTATCTTCCCAACCAAAAGGTGCCCCAAACACAAAAACGTTATAAAATTCATCATATACCACAGAAAGTACCAACTACAATTTAGAGATTAAAAGAACTTAAACCTTCACTGCACATTTAATTAAATGTCTTTAAGTTTAAATGTTGAATATATGTTCAGGAATATATAAGTAATAGAATTAGTTTTGTCCTTGGATTAATTTCTAAGCTATACTACCTCTAGGGATAATAAATATTAGGTATATGGGCCATCAATCACCACACTCACCCCAAACATCACTATCATTATATACTTTCTCAGTCAGTCCTCAGAATCTTTCTCAACACAACGCCCCAGGAAGCCCCTTCAAATCACTTACCTGTTTGCCACCCTGAGGCCAGCAGTCTACATAGGTGATAAATACCAATAATCAAATGTATTTCATCCTACTTTATCTAAAGTAGATGTACCTTGTCCATAAATTTTATCTTTGAACGTAAAAAAATCTTCCTCAGAACTTAATTTATGCTATAAGCACTAAAGCTATAGGCAACAACCTATTTTTTACAGGTATTAACACTGCTTATGGAATGATAAATTATTATTGTCCTACCAGTACTCTCTCTGTCACACTTCACTACCATCCAAGAATAATGAAGTGTTTGCTAATTGTTAATCACTAAATGCTTATTTAGCAATTATTCCTACACTCATTTCAAATAAACTGTTAATTTAGGAAGGAAAAAGTAAGCTGATTTTAAATCTTGTGCAAATTTTGTTTTATCACTTCCATGACTACAGACTATTTTCTCATATCTCAGCTAATCTTTTCAGCACTGTTTGTAAAGCAGTAATAAAATGGACATTTATTGTGCACTAATGTGGAAAGTTATCATTATTCTTCTAGAACACATCCTTTGCCTCTTGCTGAAAGGCATTTTCCTCTTTTTACATTCTTTTGGACTCTTCCAAGTGAAACTTCACTAATTGTATCGTAAAATCACGCCATGTAGCTTTTGAGATCATGCAGATGTGTGTTGACAAAATAGCTATTTCAAACTTTGTACATGGCCTTGAAAAAAAGCGTTTTAATGACTAGGAAAGGAGATTTGTTCAAGTCAACAGGTTGACAGTAAGCAGCTGTTTCTGTTTTATACATTCCATCTGTTGGACCACACTTTATATCTGTCCCCTTTTCAAGTCAAATTTTCAACAGATGCATCTTAGTTATCATTTAATAGTCAGTGTCTGGCCAGCTACAGTTCTGATACTTGTCATAAGCTGGTTGGTGAGTATTACACTGTAACCCCTGGCTGGGAGCCTTTGGCAGCTTTACTGTAGTGCACAGTTCTTAACAAACAGCATGAAATCGATTTCCAACTGCCATGGAAAAATGCAGTAATGTCTCATTGTCTATAGCACTACAATGTGAGATCTTAAAACTACAGCTCCGTTAAAAACACATCTGAACGACTTCCCTGGTGGTGCAGTGGTTAAGAATCCGCCTGCCAATGCAAGGGACACAGGTTCGAGCCCTGGTCTGGGAAGATCCCACAAGCCGCAGAGCAACTAGGCCCGTGCGCCACGACTACTGAGCCTGCACTCTGGAGCCTGCGAGCCACAACTACTGAGCCCACGTGCCACAACTACTGAAGCCTGTGCACCTAGAGCCCGTGCTCCGCAACAAGAGAAGCCACCGCAATGAGAAGCCCACACACCAGAACGAAGAGTAGTCCCCGCTCGCTGCAACTAGAGAAAGCCCGCACGCAGCAATGAAGACCCAAAGCAGCCAAGTAAAATAAATAAATAAATAAACAAACAAATAAACTTATTTATTAAAAAAAAAAACACATCTGAAAATATTAGCTTCCGAAGTGTGTTTGGTACCAGCACATAATATGTCTCTTTGCAGAGAGTCCACACTTAAAACTCACTTTGAATCAAGTTAATAAGTCTTTGATGGCTAATTATAAAAGGCTCTTTATGTTAAAAAAAAACTAGCCTAAGTTGCTATTTGTTGATTTTTTATTGTACATGTGGTATAATTGTGACTGTATAGTCATTAAAATATATTTAGACTACACAAATCACTGCTTACACACCTTGAATAACCTTGTAGTTTCTACCATAGAAAATATTCTGCTGGCCCAGAAAGGCTCCCAGTACACGGGCTAGATCATGGCACTGTCAATCTCTCCTGAATAACCACATATTTCACATGAGAATTAAAATGACTTATGCTATAATTGTGTGGCCTTGCTGACCACCAGAGAGCTTAAGAGGTCTAGCCTCTGTGATTGAAGCATACTGGTCGGGGAGAATGAGAGTTCCTGCTCCTGCAACCAGAAATCAATGATTTGAGGTTTTCTAAATTAATTATATGACATGCTGTTAAGATTTTACTAGATAACAATAAAACTAGTAAAATGTCAGTCCACAGCAATCATTTAAACAAAGAACTATTTAAAATTTAAAAGTTTTAATATGTTCACAGATATATATGGGTAGACCATAGCTGACAATTTGATTTCCTCTCAAATAATATTGTCATCAAAAAACCACAGAAAACTAATCTAATGAATGGACTTAGAAGCATCTGGAATGCACTGTTGGTAAAGCAGTGATCAGTAACTTGGTATTGACTCATCACATACTCCCCTAGGAAGAAGCCACAGAGACTCTGCACCCCTGAGTTAAACCGTACAATTGAAGGCTGCGTGTGACTGGGGTTCTGGAGCTGTGCAGGGTGCAACTCTCACGGCGCTTGGAGCCCTGAGAGCCTGTGAAGGGCTTAATATCAATGTTTGGATCAGTAGTTTTGAAGATAGAAAATGGGATAGTATGACTATGATATGACTCTCAATTTTATGTCAAGATTGTCCCTCAGTTTGTTAAGAGAAGATTTACTCAGTCTCATTCAGAGAACTTCTAAGTCACGGTTTGTTAAGATCAGCTTTTAATTTTTTTTTTTAATTTAAAAACATTAATTTTATTGAAGTATAGTTGATTGACAATGTTGTGTTAATTTCTTCTGTACAGCAAAGTGATTCAGTAATACATATAGATACACATTCCTTTTCCTATTCTTTTCCATGATGGTTTATCACAGGATATTGACGATAGTTGCCTGTGCTCTACGGTAGGACCTTGCTGTTTATCCATCCTATAGGCAATAGTTAGTTTGCATGTGAAGATCAGTCTTGAAGTGCGTTCAAAGTTTTACTTTCTAGCAAAGCACTCAAGTATGTGCAAGATTTGCTTGAAAAATAAGTGACAGTAGATCCAAGAGTCAAGATTCTCCATACAGCGGTGTCCCTTAATCTGCATGGCAGCGTTTCCCTGAGCGGGAGATGAGGAATGACAGCAGCCTGAGCACCAAAGGGCTCTGTGAACCGGCGCCCTGTCCGGTCTGAACCTCACCCCCACTAGACCACGAGCGTGTGGCTCGGGGCACATCACTCTCCGTGTGGGGCAGACAAGGAAAAGCATCTCTACTCCGAAGAATAAATTCGACGCTCAAATTCAGACCAGTCAAGGGAGCTCAGGCCTCAAAGAACTTGTAGTCAAGTAGTGCAGACAGGGGTAAGCAAAATGCTGCAATAAAGCATCTAAGTCCTAAAAACTCATATGAGCAAAACAGACAAGACGCAGGCTCAACTCGTGTTCAGGTCTTGGGCGTCGAAAGGGAAGACCTCACACATGAGAGGAAGTGAGAGCAGGTGAGGGGGCTGCAATCCAGGACGGTGTCAACACCACTCTTGGCCTGTCTGATCTCTGGAGGGTGAGAAGAAACCTCCATGGAAGGGTCTGCAAGGCGCTGCGGCTGGGGCTGCTCACAACACGTCCGGGAGGTGGAGACACCTTCTGGGGAGACGTACAGACGCATAAGAGAACGGGGTACAAGCAGGGCCCAAAACGGGTGTGGGGACAACAGAACGTGGTCTCTGACTTCTCCCTGGACCACAGATCAGAGTCAGAGGCTGTTGTTCTCGTGCCTTGCCGAGGCCACCATTTCTCCACTCGGTCTTCTGTCTCCATTCTTTACTCCGTTCCAGTCTCGGTTCTTTATTCCTTGCAGCCTCCACACCAGCTCCACTCATCTACTTTCAGTTCTCCCGACATGCTGCATGTCCTGTCCTCAGGGCGCTTGCGTATACTGTTCCCTCTGTCAGAAACACGCTTCCTTCCCCGACACTCTGTTCGGTTCCCACACACCCTCCATATCTCAGCTCCAGCTTCACCCCCTCTGACCACGACTCCACCTCCCACCTGCACCTGCAAAGATCAGCTTCTCCTTTTCTCATACTTCTCTGCACTTTTCTTTCATAGCACTTGGGCTGTTTTTAATTGTATGGCTGTTGCTTCCCATCTCACTAACTCTGGAGCAATCGGCAAGGTATTAAACTGTTTTGCTCACCACTGTATTTTGTTAATGTGTATCTGGTCTCGACTTTATTTAATAAATAAAATGATCACCGACTCAATCTGAAAAAGTCTTTGACCAAACTCCTCCCCTGTGTCTCCTTCTGTGAAATTCCCCATTTCTGAATCTCAGCATGGAATGCTCAGACCAGATGTTTTAGTCCTTTTTCATTGCACCCTCTGTTCTATCATCTCAAATACCCAAAGGGAAACGATCTTGGCTTTTTCAAGAGCAAGACTTAAGGGAAGAATCCTTAGTGTCCACTTTTTCATCTTTGCTGTTCTTTTGAGGTATCTAACTTGACAGTGATAAAAATTTTCTTCTGAGAAAGAAAAGCGCTCTGGACCTCAGGCCTTTCTAATGTGGGGCATAGGAAATCTCTGTCATAAACAGAGGAAGTCAGATGTTTCCTCTTCCATAACTTCTAAGAAAATTATTATTGTTAACGTCTATTCTCACCTAGGAATAAAAGTAATTTAATACAAATCAAGAAAATTCCTCATCACAGAAATTGGTTCAAAAAAAAAAAAGAAAAAACAAGAAATTGGTTCGCTCCATCTAGAGAAGCAGATGTTAAACCACGGTCTTATCAGCTTGATGGGGATATTTGCAGTTTGCACACAAGATAGACAAGCATAATTTACTTATTGACAGGACTATGCCATTTTCTGATAACCCAAGGACATGATTTTATATTTATCAAATATTTGGATCTTGTAATGATAATAGATAGTGAGTCTCTGTAGATGAAATGAAAGCATTAAAGTCAAACACTTTTCCAGGGCTTTGTAACTGTAGGTGCTTGAGTCTTCTCATATAACTTATAGTCCAAACCAAGCACTTTTGAGAGCCCAAGAGGATACTAAAAATAACTGAAATTATATAACTTTTGAAATGTTCATTTTTTTCTAATAAGACAGCTTTTGTATATTATGGAGATATGTATTTTTAAAAAATATGTCTATTTTCAAACGCATTTTCTTCTTAAATTAAAAGTAACATATCTGGACAAATTAAATAAGAATGGTGTTTTTTTCTATTGTATATTGACTATCTTGACTATAACATAAGCAGAACTTTCAGTCTCAGCTCTGACAGCTCTAAAGAACTTAGAAGTTATCACTCCCATCTTTTCAAGAAGAAAAAGCTGAACTGGACCAGGGTAAGTCCATGGTCTTCAAAGGATCCCCACGCTTTTGTGGATTTCACATCTAGGAATCCTGTGAAGTTCCAAGGAAAATGCCCTCCCAGCTGTTGTTGTGAAACATGTCCGGTGTCTTTTCCAGGGAAAAGGGTTCACCTGACCCTTATCTTATCTGGAGGAAGGGCATTCCTCTGACTTCAACCTTCCTGCGTAACACAAGGGAGCAAACAAAAGCTGTGCTACTGGAGACGCACTTGTGCAAGTCCCATCCCACTACACGGCTAAGATTTCACCCTGAGATTATAGAATACTTCTCCTCTCCCCCACTTCACCACCACACCAACAGGGCTCTTGTATAGCAAGAGTGGATGACAGCTGAAATTTGCTGCAAAATGCAGCCCAGAATCAGGAGGAGATAAAAACAAGAATGCTCAAGGAATTTGAAGCCTCTGGCACCTACAGCTAAAGCAAACATCAAGAAAACCCCAATGCTTCTCATAACATAAATCCTCACACTAAATGCCTATTTTCCTTTGTTTCTATTACTCAGTACAACACGTCCAGCTTTCTCCAAAAACTTACAAGGCATGCCAAAGTCAAGAAAAAAGTCTGAAGAAACAAATGAAGTATCAGAAGCAGACTCAGATATGACACAGATGTTGGAATCACCAGAGCAGGAATTTAAAATAACTAAAATTAGTACGTTTAGGTGTCTAATGAAGAGGGGACAACACGTAAGAACAGGCAGGTAATGTAAGAAGAGAAGTGGGAACTCTAAGAAAGAGTCAAACAGGGTACAAATGAACTTATCTATAAAACAGAAATAGAGTCACAGATGAAGCAAACAAACTTACGGTTACCAAGGGGGAAACAGGGTGGGGAGGGATAAACTGGGAGATTGGGATGGACACATACACACTACTACATATAAAATAGATAACTAATAAGGACCTACTGTAGAGCACAGGGAACTCTACTCAATACTCTGCGATAACCTATATGGGTAAAGAATCTAAAAAAGAGTGGATATATACGTATGTATAACTGATTTATTTTGCTGTACACCTGAATCTAACACAACATTGTAAATCAACTATGCTCCAATAAAAAATTTTAATAAAAGGAAATTATAGAAATCAGAAAGAGTGTAACAGAAATGAAGAATGCTTTTGACTGATTTATTAGTAGAATATGACTCAGCCAAGGAAAGAATCAGGGAATGTGAAGATTAGGTCAATGCGATCTTTACAAGCCAAAATGTAAAGACAAAGAAAGAATGAACAAAAAGAATAGAACTTTTAAGAACTGTGGGGAAATTTCAAAATGTATATGTATAATTGGAATGCCAGAAGGAGAAGAAAGAGAGATCAGAGCAGAAGAAATATATGAAGTCATAATGGTGAAGAACATTCCAAAATTAGTGACAGACACCAAATCACTGATACAGGAAGTTTGGAGAGCACCAAGCAGAATAAATTTCAAAAAACTGACACCCTGTCATGTAATATTCAAGTTGCAAAAACACAAAGATGAAGAGAAAATTTTCAAAG
Organism: Eschrichtius robustus; assembly: GCF_028021215.1. Classification (NCBI taxonomy): domain Eukaryota; kingdom Metazoa; phylum Chordata; class Mammalia; order Artiodactyla; family Eschrichtiidae; genus Eschrichtius; species Eschrichtius robustus. The sequence goes on from NC_090827.1 coordinate 234,089, forward strand.
AAACTGGAGGGAGAGGGGGAGGCAACACTATCTGTAGAAGAATAAGGGTAAGAGTTACACGGGACATCTCATCAGAAACTGTACAAGAAGAAAGCAGAGTAAAATACTGAATGCATTAAAAGAAAAAAAATCCACCAACCTGGTATTATATATCCAGCAAAATGAACCTTCATAAGTGAAGGAAAAATAAAAACTTTCTCAGACAAACAAAAGCTGAAGATATCCACTCCCAACAGACAAGTCCAGTAAGAAATGTGAAAAGAAAGAAACAACGAATATATGCAATGAAGAGAAAACAGTTACAGATATGGTGGATATTAATCCAAATATATCAATAAACACCTTAAATGTGAATTGTACAGACACACTAACTAAGAGACAGAAATTGTATGAGAGGATAAAAAAAGACCCAATTATATGTTGTCTACAAGAAACCCACTTTAAATATAAAGAAACAGATGTTAAAAGCAAGGCAATGGAGAAAGATATACGGTGGTAACACCAATCAAAAGAAAGCTGTAGCAGCTGAATAAATCTCAGACCAAGCTGACTTCAGCACAAGGAAAACTATCAGGGATCTAGAGTGGCTTTTGATGAGCAGAAGAAAAGAAATATCAAAAATTATTGCATATTGCAATGAACTTGAAGGTAGGAAAAGTAGAGAAAATCAAACCAAAACCTGGTCATTTAAAAAGATAAATAAAATTGATAAATCTCTCAGCCAGTCTGATGGGGAAAAAAAATTGAGAAGACACAAATTACTAATATCAGAAATGAGAGAAGGGCTATCATTGCTGATCTCATGGACATTAAAGAATGATAAAAGAATATTTTGAACAACTCTAGGCCCATAAATTTGATAACTTAGATGAAATGGACCAACTTCTTGAAAGACACAAATTACCAAAATTCACGTAAGGAAAAATAGATAATATGAACAGACTTATATCTATCAAAGAAATTGAATAAAAAATGAATAACCTTCCAGGAAATAAATCACCAGGCCCAGATGGTTTCACTGGTGAACTCTGCCAAACATTTAAAGAATAAATGATAACGATTCTTTCAGAAAATCAAAACAGAAGGAATACCTCCTAACTCATTCTATGAGGCCAACGTTATCCTGATATTAAAACCAGGTAGACATTACAAGAAAGGAAAACTACAGACCAAAGTGTATAGTACGGAAAGGGAGATGCTGAATGATTGGATTCTGGGGAAAAAAATAGGATATCTTGTAAAAACTAAGTGAATATGAATACACTATGGAATTTAGTTAATAATATATTAATATTAGCTTATTAATTATACCAAATGTAGATATTAATGTAAGATGTTAATAATAGGAGAAACTGAATGTGGGGTATGTGGGAACTCTGTGTACTAATTTCTGAATTTTTCTATAAATATAAAACTGTTTTTAAAAATAAAATGTATTTAAAAACAAAGTTTTGCCCTACAAAAGAAACTATTAAGAGAATAAACAGGTGAGTAAATTTACTTCTTATGACAAACATGGTTTATAACTAAAAGTGAACAGGTAAACTTTTCTAAAAAAGTTATATTCACCACAGAGAGTCAAGGAAAATGAAGAAACAGAGGAATATATTCCAGATGAAAGAACAAAATAAAACCTCAGAAAAAGACATAACTGAAGTGGAGATAAGTGATTTACCTGATAAATTGTTCAAAAGGAGCAAACATCTGGTAGTTATAAAATAAATAAATCACAATGTACAGCATGGTGGCTATAGTTAATAATGCTATATTTTACATTTGAAAGGTGCTGAGAGAGTGGAATTTAAAAGTTCTTATCACAAGAAAAAAACTGTGCAACCGTGTGGTGATGGATGTCAACCAGAGTTATTGTGGGGAACATCTCACAATATATACACGTATCAGAACATTATGTTGTGCACCTGAAACTCATATACTGCTGTGTGTCAACTGAAAAATAAAAGAGCTCAATATAAAGGTTATAAAGATTCTCACCAAGTTCAGGAGAACAGTGGATGAACAAAAGTGAGAATTTCAACAAAGAGGTAGAAAATATAAGAAAATACCAAACTGAAGTCCCAGAGCTGAAGAATACAATATCTGAACTGAAAAACACAGTAGAGGGCTCAACAGCACACTAGATAAAACAGAAGGAAGTGCCAGTGAGCTGGAAGGCGGGACAGTGGAACTCATCCAATTAGAGCGGCAAAAAGAAAAAAGCACGAAAGAGTGAGGATAGCTTAAAGGACCTGTGGGACAAGGTCGAGTGGTACAGCTCGAAGCCCTTGAAAATACTGGAAAAAATAAGAATGTTCTTTGCCTGTTTTAGAAAATACAATTAAAATAAAATAGCTTTTTGACATAAAATACAGAATAAATATAAATTAAACTTGTTATATGCACACAGATATAGAAATATTTTCTAGCCTAAACAAAAGGCAATGTTTATCCAGTGCTTTCTTTACCTGTTCTCAAAGAACTAGCATCAATAACTGTGTTTTTCTTCTATTAAAGGTGTCTGTTTTGGAAGTTTTACCCTCTTTTCTCAACCTAACTTTAATCAGAGTTCAGTTACAGGTATTTGAGCTTAGAATTTTAATTTCTACTTAATAGATGACTCCTTCTTTTGGTTTATGCAAGCATATTTCCAGTACATATGGGAGAAAGGAAAGAGAAGATTGTTTTCTGAATTTTATCCCACACCCTAACCTCCCCACGATGCTTATATGGTTACAGATTGTAACAGGAAGAGCTGCAGAGATGACGCAGGCCCCCCCTCGCCCCATGTGAAGGGGAAGCTAAGACACGGGGTGTTAGAGAGCTTATAATCTGCTAACAGTGGGTGTCCTGGACAAATTGGTGTGACTGCTGTATGTCGAGCCGCTAACCATAAAATAGGTGTAAAGAAGGGCTCACAGGGAAAAGTTAGAAGTTTTGGAAAAGTAACTGAGCAGCTCAAAGTAAAGCGCAAACGATTTATTGGAAATTAATGAGTATCTGAGGAGGGTACTAGTCTGCAGCGTTCCAAATTAGAGCGGCCTTAATATTGAGGCCACAAGAGGTAAAAGTCACAATCAAATAGAATATGTAAATTAGAAACAGTGGTCATATATTAACAGTTAACCGACTGCACTGTGATTCACCATGGTCGTGCCTGCTGTTGCGTTTATACAACCATGCCGTCCTGCCCCTGTTCACATGCTCTGTTATGGTTTCTCTGGTATCTATAGCAATGACTCGTTTTGATACCTTTCCTTCCTTAACATTAGGGAAAGTCCAATATGCTCTCAATTTCTCTCTCTCTTTTCACTGACCCACAGTTGTGGCTTCAAACACAGAAAACCCTGCTCCCCAGAGACCACTGCCCCTGTCCACCACCTTCCCTTTGCTCCAGCCGAGGCACCCCCAGCCCCAAATCTCCACGCTGCACATTCAGGGAGCAAGAATACGGCTAACTGTACATCATGACCCTGACCTCGTAAAGATGGGGAAGAGGCCCCTGCAGGGGAAGACTGGAGAGAGAACAAACTGAGAAAAGAGTCCAGATTCGCAGCATCCAGCAGCGTAAAAGAGGCTGTGAGCGAGGTGAGCAGAGGCTCTGCGGTCAGTAAAGTGTGTCCCCTTTACTGAGACACACGTGTGTGTGCAGGAGAGTGGCGCGTGCAGGAGGGGCTACTGATGGGGAAGGGGAGTCAGGGACAGCTCGCCGGGAGAAATTCTCCTCCATGTCTGCTCTTCCATCATCATTCTTATCGCACGCCCTCCATTCTCGTACATGACTGCAGTTTAGACAACAAATCATGCTGTCAGCCTAGGATCAGTCACCCGCTCCGAGCTTTTGAGGAACTTAAGACAGCCAAGATTTTCACCTACTAAACAATAACTACCTTGTTTTCCTCCTTTTCCTTACAAAAGTACACGTTAGAGTTTATTACTAAATATGTTAAATTATTTTTCATTGTAAATTATTTCCATATTTCAGCTGACAGTTTTTAAAGTCCTGAAGGGAAAACTAAGACATAGCAACTTTACCACTATTACAATGTTTTTTCATCTAGCAACAATTCTCTAACATAGCACATTTCTAGTTACTTTAATTTACCCGTCTTAACTCCCAAACGAATATGCTCATTATTTATAGAAGGAAAGAGGGGAAGCACATAGGTGACCATAACAAGGTTCTTCCTGCTCTGCTATAACGAAAATAATCGACTTTACTTGATAACTTATTAAAAGTGCCTGCCTGGATATTGGCTTTTTACTTTCCATGGTGTCTAGGCTAAAATCATTGTTATGCAAAAGCCATCAGTCTCAGACGATTCTTACATCTTTCGGTCTCTGAGTTAGATTACAAGCATATGAGAAAAGCAGATGTAAAGTACTTGGGTTTTCATAATAGTATTTGTTGAATTATTGAAGATAATATATAACCATGATTAAAGTGTATGAATATAGCTGTGAATTTTCTTATAAGCTTTTCCCTTGCCCTCTTCATTCAGTTTGTTATAATTATCTAACAATTATGTGGGGCCCTTTGGGCAATTTCTGTGTGTGTGTGTGTGTGTGTGTGTGTGTGTGTGTGTGTGTGTGTGTTTTCACTGTTGGTATTGTCTGGTAGGTTATTATCACAGTAAGAATTTTACTTCTTTTTCTTTTAAAATACATCACAAGTCAAGAAAGGAACCTGAACCAACCACTAAGCAGTTTATTTCCTGAAATTTGAAAATATGTACCTTAGAAAATTCCAGTAAATACAGTAATATCTTCATCTCCATTTCTCTGGACACCAAATCACCCCTCACCCATCCACTTGTTCAACAAACATCGGCACTAGGAGCTGTGCTCTGTATCAGGCACCGTGCTGGGCATCTCAGGACTTCACAAGTTTGCTCAACCTCTCTGAGCTGCAATTTCCTGGTCCATAATATTGGAATAATAATTTACACTTCCACAGAAAATGACGAGACAACCCTGAATTCCCGAATCAAACATCATCAACTCTCTGAAATGAGTCATGACCATGTGTGGGTTCCTAAAGCATCCTCTGAGCATTTCTATTACATCATGCCTCTCACGGTTTCCCAACTACTTTTCCTTTTTTTTTTTTTTTTTTCAGACATGGTAGCTTTTTATTTTTTTTATTTATTTATTTTTTTTAAACATCTTTATTGGAGTATAATTGCTTTACAATGGTGTGTTAGATTCTGCTTTATAACAAAGTGAATCAGTTATACATAAACATATGTTCCCATATCTCTTCCCTCTTGCATCTGCCTCCCTCCCACCCTCCCTATCCCACCCCTCTAGGTGGTCACAAAGCACCAAGCTGATCTCCCTGTGCTATGCGGTTGTTTCCCACTAGCTATCTATTTTACGTTTGGTAGTGTATATATGTCCATGCCACTCTCTCATTTTGTCACAGCTTACCCTTCCCCCTCTCTATATCCCCAAGCCCATTCTCTAGTAGGTCTGTGTCTTTATTCCCATCTTACCACTAGGTTCTTCATGACCTTTTTTTTTTTTTTTTCCTTAGAGTCCATATATATGTGTTAACATACTGTATTTGTTTTTCTCTTTCTGACTTACTTCACTCTGTATGACAGACTCTAACTCCATCCACCTCACTACAAATAACTTCACTTCATTTCTTTTTATGGCTGAGTAATATTCCATTGTATATACGTGCCACATCTTCTTTATCCATTCATCCGATAACGGACACTTAGGTTGCTTCCATGTCCTGGCTATTGGAAATAGAGCTGCAATGAACATTTTGGTACATGACTCTTTTTTTTATTTATTTATTTATTTATTTATTTATTTATTTATTTATGGCCGTGTTGGGTCTTCGTTTCTGTGTGAGGGCTTTCTCTAGTTGTGGTAAGTGGGGGCCACTCTTCATCACGGTGCGCGGGCCTGTCACTATCGCGGTCTCTCCCGTTGCGGAGCACAGGCTCCAGACGCGCAGGCTCAGTAGTTGTGGCTCACGGGCCCAGTTGCTCCGCAGCATGTGGGATCTTCCCAGACCAGGGCCCGAACCCGTGTCCCCTGCATTGGCAGGCAGATTCTCAACCACTGCGTCACCAGGGAAGCCTGGTACATGACTCTTTTTGAATTATGGTTTTCTCAGGGTATATGCCCAGTAGTGGGATTGCTGGGTCATATGGTAATTCTATTTTTAGTTTTTTAAGGAACCTCCATACTGTTCTCCATAGTGGCTGTATCAATTTACATTCCCACCAACAGTGCAAGAGGGTCCTCTTTTCTCCACACCGTCTCCAGCATTTATTGTTTGTAGATTTTTTGATGATGGCCATTCTGACTGGTGTGAGGTGATACCTCATTGTAGTTTTGATTTGCATTTCTCTAATGATTAGTGATGTTGAGCATCCTTTCCTGTGTTTGTTGGCAATCTGTATATCTTCTCTGGAGAAATGTCTATTTAGGTCTTCTGCCCATTTTTGGATTGGGTTGTTTGTTTTTTTCATATTGAGCTGCATAAGCTGCTTGTATATTTTGGAGATTAATACTTTGTCAGTTACTTCATCTGCAAATATTTTCTCCCATTCTAAGGGTTGTCTTTTTCTCTTGTTTACGTTTTCCTTTGCTGTGCAAAAACTTTTAAGTTTCATTAGGTCCCATTAGTTTATTTTTGTTCTTATTTCCATTTCTCTAGGAGGTGGGCCAAAAAGGATCTTGCTGTGATTTATGTCATAGAGTGTCCTGCCTATGTTTTCCTCTAAGAGTTTTATAGTGTCTGGCCTAACATTTAGGTCTTTAATCCATTTTGAGTTTATTTTTTGTGTGTGGTGTTACGGAGTGTTCTAATTTCATTCTTTTACATGTAGCTGTCCACTTTTCCCAGCACCACTTATTGAAGAGGCTGTCTTTTCTCCATTGTATATTCTTGCCTCCTTTATCAAAGATAAGGTGACCATATGTGTGTGGGTTTACCTCTGGGCTTTCTATCCTGTTCCATTGATCTATATTTCTGTTTTTGTGCCAGTGTCTTGATTACTGTAGCTTCGTAGTATAGTCTGAAGTCTGGGAGCCTGATTCCTCCAGCTCCATTTTTCTTTCTCAAGATTGCTTTGTCTTATTGGGGTCTTTTGTGTTTCTATACAAATTGTGAAATTTTTTTTTTCTAGTTCTGTGAAAAGTGCCATTGGTAGTTTGATAGGGATTGCATTGAATCTGTAGATTGCTTTGGGTAGTATAGTCATTTTCACAATGTTGATTCTTCCAATTCAAGAACATGGTATATCTCTCCATCTGTTTGTATCATCTTTAATTTCTTTCATCAATGTCTTATAGTTTTCTGCAAACAGGTCTTTTGTCTCCTTAGGTACATTTATTCTTAGGCATTTTATTATTTTTGTTGCAATGGTAAATGGGAGTGTTTCCTTAATTTCTCTTTCAGATTTTTCATGATTAGTGTATAGGAATGCAAGAGATTTCTGTGCATTAATTTTGTATCCTGCTACTTTACCAAATTCATTGATGAGCTCTAGTAGTTTTCTGGTGGTATCTTTAGGATTCTCTATGTATAGTATCATGTCATCTGCAAACAGTGACAGTTTTACTTCTTCTCTTCCGATTTGGATTCCTTGTATTTCTTTTTCTTCTCTGATTGCTGTGGCTAACACTTCCAAAACTATGTTGAATAATAGTGGTGAGAGTGGGCAACCTTGTCTCGTTCCTGATCTTAGAGGAAATGGTTTCAATTTTTCACCATGAAGAACAATGTTGGCTGTGGGTTTGTCATATATGGCCTTTATTATGTTGAGGTAAGTTCCCTCTATGCCTACTTTCTGGAGAGTTTTTATCATAAATGGGTGTTGAATTTTGTCAAAAGCTTTTTCTGCATCTATTGAGATGATCATATGGTTTTTCTCCTTCAATTTGTTAATATGGTTTATCACATTGATTGATTTGCGTATATTGAAGAACCCTTGCATTCCTGGGATAAACCCCACCTGATCATGGTGTATGATCCTTTTAATGCACTGTTGGATTCTGTCTGCTAGTATTTTGTTGAGGATTTTTGCATCTGTGTTCATCAGTGATATTGGCCTGTAATTTTCTTTCTTTGTGACATCTTTGTCTGGTTTTGGTATCAGGGTGATGGTGGCCTTGTAGAATGAGTTGGGGAGTGTTTCTCCCTCTGCTATATTCTGGAAGAGTTTGAGAAGGATAGGTGTTAGCTCTTCTCTAAATATTTGATAGAATTCACCTGTGAAGCCATCTGGTCCTGGGCTTTTGTTTGTTGGGAAATTTTTAATCACAGTCTCAATTTCAGTGCCTGTGATTGGTCTGTTTATATTTTCTTTTTCTTCCTGGTTCAGTCTTGGAAGCTTGTGCTTTTCTATGAATTTGTCCATTTCTTCCAGGTTGTCCATTTTATTGGCATATAGTTGCTTGTAGTAATCTCTCATGATCCTTTGTATTTCGTCAGTGTCAGTTGTTACTTCTCCTTTTTCATTTCTAACTCTATTGATTTGAGTCTTCTCCCTTTTTTTCTTGATGAGTCTGGCTAATGGTTTATCAATTTTGTTTATCTTCTCAAAGAACCAGCTTTTAGTTTTATTGATCTTTGCTATTGTTTCCTTCATTTCTTTTTCAATTATTTCTGATCTGATCTTTATGATTCCTTTCCTTCTGCTAACTTTGGGGGTTTTTTGCTCTTCTTTCTCTAATTGCTTTAGGTGTAAGGTTAGGTTGTTTATTTGAGATGTTTCTTGTTTCTTGAGGTAGGATTGTATTGCTATAAACTTGCCTCTTAGAACTGCTTTTGCTGCATCCCATAGGTTTTGGGTTGTCGTGTTTTCATTGTCATTTGTTTCTAGGTATTTTTTGATTTCCTCTTTGATTTCTTCAGTGATCTCTTGATTATTTAGTAGTGTATTGTTTAGCCTCCATGTGTTTGTATGTTTTACAGATTTTTTCCTGTAATTGATATCTCATCTCATAGCGTTGTGGTCAGAAGAGATACCTGATATGAGTTCAATTTTCTTAAATTTACCAAGGCTTGATTTGTGACGCAAGATATGATGTATCCTGGAGAATATTCCATAAGCACTTGAGAAGAAAGTGTATTCTGTTGTTTTTGGATGGAATGTCCTATAAATATCAATTAAGTCCATCTTGGTTAATGTATCATTTAAAGCTTGTGTTTCCTTATTTATTTTCAGTTTGGATGATCTGTCCATTGGTGAAAGTGGGGTGTTAAAGTCCCCTACTATAATTGTGTTACTGTCGATTTCCCCTTTTATGGCTGTTAGCATTTGCCTTATGTATTGAGGTGCTCCTATGTTGGGTGCATAAATATTTACAATTGTTCTATCTTCTTCTTGGATTGATCCCTTGATCATTAGGTAGTGTCCTTCCTTGTCTCTTGTAATAGTCTTTATTTTAAAGTCTATTTTGTCTGATGTGAGAATTGCTACTCCAGCTTTCTTTTGATTTCAATTTGCATGGAATATCTTTTTCCATCCCCACACTTTCAGTCTGTATGCTTCCCTAGGTCTGAAATGGGTCTCTTGTAGACAGCATATACGTGGGTCTTGTTTTTGTATCCATTCAGCCAGTCTATGTCTTTTGATTGGAGCATTTAATCCATTTACATTTGAGGTGATTATCAATATGTACATTCCTATTAGCATTTTCTTAATTGTTTTGGGTTTGTTATTGTAGGTCTTTTCCTTCTCTTGTGTTTCCTGCCTAGAGAAGTTCCTTTAGCATTTGTTGTAAAGCTGATTAGGTGGTACTGAATTCTGTCAGCTTTTGCTTGTAAAGTTTTTAATTTCTCTGTCGAATCTGAATGAGATCCTTGCTGGGTAGAGTAATCTTAGTTGTAGCTTTTTCCTTTTCATCACTTTAAATATGTCCTGCCACTCCCTTTTGGCTTGCAGAGTTTCTGCTGAAAGATCAGCTGTTAATCTTATGGGGATTCCCTTGTATGTTATTTGTTGCTTTTCCCTTGCTGCGTTTAATATTTTTTGTTGGTATTTAATTTTTGATAGTTTGATTAATATGTGTCTTGGAGTGTTTCTCCTTGGATTTATCCTGTATGGGACTCTCTGAGCTTCCTGGACTTGATTGACTATTTCCTTTCCCATATTAGGGAAGTTTTCAACTATAATCTCTTCAAATATTTTCTCAGTCCCTTTCTTTTTCTCTTCTTCTTCTGGGACCCGTATAATTCGAATGTTGGTGTGTTTAATGTTGTCCCAGTGGTCTCTGAGACTGTCCTCAATTCTTTTCATTCTTTTTTCTTTATTCTGCTCTTCAGTAGTTATTTCCACTATTTTATCTTCCAGGTCACTTATCCGTTCTTCTGCCTCAGTTATTCTGCTATTGATTCCTTCTAGAGAATTTTTAATTTCATGTATTGTGTTGTTCATCATTGTTTGTTTGCTCTTTAGTTTTTCTATGTCCTTGTTAAACGTTTTTTGTATTTTCTCCATTCTATTTCCAAGATTTTAGATCATCTTTACTATCATTACTCTGAATTCTTTTTCAGGTAGACTGCCGATTTCCTCTTCATTTGTTTAGTCTGATAGGTTTTTACCTTGCTCCTTCATGTGCTGTGTGTTTCTCTGTCTTCTCATTTTGCTTAACTTACTGTGTTTGGGGGTCTCCTTTTCTCAGGATGCAGGTTCGTAGTTCCTGTTGTTTTTGGTGTCTGCCCACAGTGGCTAAGGTTGGTTCAGTAGGTTGTGTAGGTTTCCTGGTGGAGGGAACTAGTGCCTGTGTTCTGGTGGATGAGGCTGGATCTTGTCTTTCCGGTAGGCTGGATCACGTCCGGTGGTGTATTTTGGGGTGTCTGTGACCTTATTATGATTTCAGGCAGCCTCTCTGCTAATGGGTGTGGTTGTGTTCCTGTCTTTCTAGTTGTTTGGCATGGGGTGTCCAGCATTGGAGCTTGCTGGTTGTTGAGTGGAGCTGGGTCTTAGTGTTGAGATGGAGATCTCTGGGAGAGCTTTTGCCATTTTATATTACATGGAGCCGGGAGGTCTCTGGTGGACCAATGTCCTGAACTCGGCTCTCCCACCTCAGAGGCACAGGCCTGACACCCGGCCGGAGCACCAAGACCCTGTCAGCCACACAGAGGTTCTCTTTTTTTCCCAGCTCTCCCAGGAATCATGAAGTCTGAGAAAGCCAATTATGTAGGCCTGTGATGGAAATTAACAACTAAAGCAGTGCCATTCGAATTGAACTCCAGATCCAAATGCTGGTCCAGGAACCGTTTGATTCTGGTCTTTAGATGGCTTGCATGAAATAGATTTTTGGTCAGTTACAATAAGGCAGAATGGAGGAGACTCCTTTTGCCTGACAGCAGTTTTCCAACAGTCAGATCAAGAGACACATAAGGGGTCCTGAACAAAGGATCTCCTGTCCTCGTGGAGTTTGGGGACCTGCACAATGGACCTAGATAACACTTCTTAAAATTCACAGCAGTTAGGTTACTAGGCAACTAATAAAATATTATTGAATCAAGTGAAATAAGAATTAATTTGTTAATTAATTAAAGCATTAGTATTAAATGGCATTAGTTGGTCTCATGAAATGGTAGAATAAATGTTTAAATGTGTGAACTTAATTAATTAATATGAAATGTAATCAACTGAACTAATGATTCTATCACCCTTGATGCCTTGAGATTTCTTCACCTACCAGCAGCCCATAAGGGGACGCCCCCTGGCAGAGCTGTCTTTCCTCTCAGCCACCTCCGCACAGTGTTCTTCCCCAACCTGCTCTTTTCCTAATCCCATCTCTCTGTGGTCAAACTTCTATTTAATTAACTCAAAACTGGTGGCTTTATTTACAACTTAGATGAGGAAATTTAATATCCTATAAAAAATATATTGTATTTGGGAATTGGCCAAAAACATACTTGTGCAGTACTTGCAATAGTGTTTTCAAGCTTGGCTCTTATGCCAGATGGTCTGTCATCACCTGGGCATCAACCCGGCCCCTTGCTATGGGCTCTTCCGCAACACAAGCAGGGAGCATGGAAACTACGGTTCCCAGAACCCTTCACCAACGGGGCTGAGACCGGCCTGTGACTTCACTGAGGCTTAGACGGCAGAGAGAAAGAGCAGGCATCTGGCGTCACTGACATCTTCCTCTGATCCCTACACTCCTCGCCAAGGCCTTCCAACAGCTCTGTTTAAAATGCATCAAGGGTCAAGTGATGTCTGTTTTCCTGCAGAAAAACAATCTGACACAGGGGTCATAATAAGACTGAGATATTAAAACAACATCCACGACTTATTGGTTAGAGAGTCGGTTAACTCCCTCCCCTCCCACCTTCCCATTCCCGGCCCATCATCCTTCTCTGCTTTATTTTTCTCACACCCCATACCACCATCCGATGTCCTATAGTTTTGTTTGTTCATATTTTTAGTTGTCCGTCATAGTGGAAGCACCATGACAACAAAAGTCTTTGTTTTACACACTAAGTCCCCAGTTTCTAGAACAGTGTCTGCTGTGCTATTGGTATTCAATAAAAATATTTTAATGAATGAGTGATTCTGAGAGAATGTTATTTTCTTCTGGTGAGAATTTGTGTTTGCTTCTGCCAGGCTCCTGCGGTGCTCCCAACACAGGACCACTTTAAACTCAGGGTTCTGCCTGCGGAGTTTCAAGCCACGGAATGTCTATGCGTTTCTGAGCCAAAACCGTGCATCTGCAGGCTTCAGATCAGGAATACTTGGGAGAGATTGTGTTCTCCCCATTCTGAGTCAACACTGAAGAGACAAAACACGCCTGCTGGATTTCTATTGTGGTATCATTTCCTGTCCCCGCTGGTTCTGTCTTGTCCCCTTGTATCTGCTTCCACTGGCCCAGTCCTCTGTCCAGCAGCTACAGGTGATGACAGCCGAGGAATTCCAGCTACTCTGCTTCCTACCAGTGAAGCCTTTTTTTATCTTTATTCCTTGCTGCAGCTTGTTACCCCTTCTGGACATCCGGCCTGCTTAAGCCCTAAAATCGTGCTCAAATTGTATCCAGCACTGCCAGGTGTTCTGTACTGGGGGGGGGGGGGGGGTGGTGGTTCTCTGTACATCTCCTGAGGTGCTGCAAAGGGAAGCCCCTTTTATCACTTGCATCACTTTTATAATCAGACCAAAGTAGATGCTCTGGAAAGGAAGAAGAGTTTGGTAAGACACTACTTCCCCTAGGTCATATTGTCGACCGTTTAAACACAGTATTTTATAAGTAGAAGAGAAACACCCATAACTGTCATTTTCAGAAAGTGAGATTTCAACAAGTCTGCCTCTGCACAATTCGCAAGGTGATCCCTTAAGAGCATCTTAGTGTCCTTGGCAGTTTTGAGGTCTACGTGCTTCGTGTGTGCCAGAAGGAGAAGCAAACCTGCAACACTTATGAGCAAGGATCAAAAGAAACGTCTTGTCTTTGGAAGTAAAGGGAAAAACAAAAGCGACAGTGGCACCCTTTGGTTAGATGTTTCTGGCACAGATTCATCGGCTCACTAGTACAACACATCACCAGGGCAAGTGAACAGTGGAAATTATCAGGCCTTCCTCCCAGGGGACTGCTCAGTGACAGGCATATTATTGTTCTCATACCGTACTTTGCAGCCTTAAATTATGCAATATTATATTGGAAGCAGAAAAATGTTTATGTGTTACAATATTTGAAAGGAGAGAGGGCACTTTATTGACTAGAGTATACTTTTCATTCCTTTCACCGGTATCTGAAAAGTTGCAAACATGTCTTTCTACACAGCTGGCTCTTTCCCATAGGTCAGTAGGTCGTGTGACTTTGGAATGTTTCTCTTAAAACTTAAGGGCTCATAGACTTTCCCATATCTGTATTCAAATATAAAAACTCTCCTCATTTGGATTAAATGCATTCTTCTAAAAGTGATATTCTTTTAAGGCTGTGATTTTTTTTAACTCTGTTTCAATTCAGCTAATGCAGGATCCCCCTGAAATAGGAGACTCACATCCTGGCAAGGAAGATGTTTGGGAGCTTCACCTGCAGGAGCTCGGGGGTTACTTCCAAGTCCACTGACCAGACATGGCAGGTGCTAAGGGATTTTCAGCTCTTTGTAAAAGGCATACACGTAATTGATGCTTATTTTCTAATATGCTTTGCCATGAAGGGAAGCAGGGACCTGTCAAGCTTTATGACATTTGAAGAATTGGGATAAGGTTACCTGAGTGTGATTTCCTTAATATTTTCTTTTATAAGCAGCTTTATGAATATACTTCCAATGCTTTGCCTACCTGCTTCAGGAATCTTCCTTCCCCCGCTTCCTTCCTTCCTTCCTTCCTTCCCTCTCTCTCTGCCTCAGTCTCTCCCTCTCTTTCATTCTATAAATGCATAAATAAATGGAAATGCATTACTACGATTTAGTTAACCTTGCCATTAGGAAATAAAGCTATTGAAACTCATGTTCTCCACTGCTCACATGTAGCTTAAACAAGTCAGACAAGGAACTTAAAGGAGTATATAAACAGTTTGAAGTACCAATGTTGAAAATCCTATTGCATAACGGTGTCGGGAATGTGTCCCCGCCCAGGGACTTCTTCACTAAGACAGCTTTAGGACCAAGAAATAGTTAGTGTTTCTGATCGTGACCCTCAAATATCAGAATGATCTACAGACACTTGTTAAAATGCAGGTTCCTGGGACCTGCCAGTACCCAAAGAATCTGATTTAATCAGCCTGAGCGGGGCTTTTTGTTTTGCATAATTAGTGAGCTCTTTGCAGAATGACCAGAGGCATTCATACCCAGGGTTCCGAACCAGGCCACCTGAGTTTGAGCCCTGCTTTTGCTGCTTGCTAGCTGTGCGATTTGGGGGAAATTGCTTAATCTCCCTATACCTCCATTTTCTTGCATGTAAAGCAGATACAGTAACAGTGCTCACCTCAAAGGATTATTGGAGGAAAGGAGTGACCCAACACATGCAGTGCTTGGAACAGGGTCTGATACATAACTACATCTTGCAGTGCGAACTACTATGGTTCTTTCCTGACAATTAACATTTTAGAACCCCAGAGAAGAATTCATTCATCCTTCTCTTAATAACTTTGCTTGTTGTTGATGTTGTTTTCAGCTGTCGTTTTAAAGCCAACTTTATTGAGATACACGTACATACGATAAAACATACCCATTTTAGGTGTAAAATTCGATGAATTTCGATAAATGCACCCACCCTCAGCGCCCCTACCACAATCATGTTGTGGAACATTCCCAGCACCAAGAAAGTCCCTTCTGTTCCTTTAGCAGCAATTCCCCGCCCTGGGTCCAGGCAACCGGGGTCTGCCCTCTGTCACTACCAGATTGCTCTTACCCTTTCTAGAATTTCATGTAAACGGAAACATGCCATAGGTACTCTTCTGTGTCTGGTTTTTTTTCCCTCAGCACAATGTTTCTGAGATTCATCTGCGTTGCTGTGTGGGTTGGTAGTTTCTTCTTTTCCTCTGCTGAGTTCTATTTCATTGCATGGATGTACCGTAATTTGCTCAGCCAGTCATTAGTTGCTGGATATTTGAGTTGTTTCCAATTTGGAGTTATTATAAATAACTCAGATAACTTCTTTGTTGGCAGCTAGTTTAGTTTTTCTATTTAAGAAAGAGTAAAGTCAAGGACTCAGAAAACAGAATCTGTCTTCATATGATCAATTTTGGAAAGCCTAGAAGTCTTGCAAGAGCAAGATGCAGGGGAAGAAAAAGCAACATTGAAAACTACGTGTATTTTTAAACTAAGTTAGAATGAGAGCTTAACCTTAGCTGTGGACTCTTTTTTTTTCTTCTCTCTTTACAGAAAACATATCTCTGTGTGGCTGAACTGCTTTTTTTAAACTTGTCAGTTTTGCTCGTGTGAAATATCTTTTACTGGATAGAGTAAACATGGTTACACTCAAGAAATACCTTTGAACTAGTTTGTCAGATCTTTATTTTGCAGTATCCATTAACCCATTCATCTTCGGAACTTTTCACGTCACTGTTTCTACCTTATGCTTTCCTTTCAATTTCCTCTAGTCAATGCAGTTGTAAGTTATTCCTATGGGGGAAGCACTTTAAAAGCAGCATTAAATATATTGAGATCTATAGGATACCATTTTGGCCTCCTTTTTTAAAAATTTTTGTTTATTTATTTTTGGCTGCGTTAGATCTTCGTCCTGGTGTGCGGGCTTCTCATTGCGGTGGCTTCTCTTGTTGTGGAGCAAGGGCTTTAGGCACGTGGGCTCAGTAGTTGTGGCTCACGGGCTTCAGTAGTTGTGGCATGCAGGCTCAGTAGTTGTGGCATGCAGGCTTCAGTAGTTGTGGCTTGCGGGCTCAGTAGTTGTGGCTCATGGGGTTCAGTAGTTGTGGCATGCGGGCTTCAGTAGTTGTGGCTCATGGGCTCAGTAGTTGTGGACACAGGCTCAGTATTTGTGGCTTGCGGGCTCTAGAGTGCAGGCTCAGTAGTTGCGGTGCACAGGCTTAGTTGCTCCATGGCATGTGGGATCTTCCCGGACCAGGGCTTGAACCCGTGTCCCCTGCATTGGCAGGCAGATTCTTAACCACTGCGTCACCAGGGAAGCCCCTTGGCCTCCTTTTGAAGCACAAACAATTTATGAATACCAGGGTTATGTAATGATATCAGGGCCAAAAGAGTCACTATAATTATTACTCTAGGACATCAAATTAAAATATGGGGATCTGTTGAGTCAATATATTTAACAGATTTTTCAAATATGAGAATTAACAAAACCTCTCAGGATCGCCAAAGCACAAGGACGTTATGTTTACCCAGAAAAGGGTAGCACGGCATGCTTAAACATCCAGATAAGCTGAGGATTTCCCAAATCACCAAGTCCTGGCTCCTTTTTGCTTCCTATCTCTTCCTTCAAGCTATCTCTCTCCTTTCACCTTTTACAATAAGCAGCAAGAGGAAACCAGCCTGTGTCTTCAACACATTGCTTAGAACTTGCCTCTGGTGAATGTCTAAGTATTCCTCGTTCCCGCATACCTGCGGACTACAATTCTGCTGAGTTCCTGCCACTATATAAGTATCTCCTTTCCCCCGTTTTCCAATAACGGGTTCATTTCCAGCTGTGCCTTCACTGGCAGTGCTTTTACCATCCCTGCTTCTGCCAGCTGACCATTTGTGACCTGTCAGGGATTCTCTAAGGTGATGGGGGTTTTCTCTGCCGTGCTTCTGACTCGTTGAGAGCAGAGTGAACGGCCACACGTGTACTAACAGTACACTCAAAGCAACCTAGGCTTCCTAACAAATCATGCTCCCCCAGATTCTTCCAACCTGCCCCCTCCAAAGCTACTTTCAGTTTAAGGTATTTTTTAGAGCAACACCCCACTTCCCAGGACCAAAATCGGTATTAATTTCCTATCGCTGCTGTAACAAACTGCCCAAATCTAGTTACTTAAAACAACGCACGTGTATTGCTTCACACTTCTGGGAGTCAGAGGTCTGAAGCGGGTCTCGCTGGACCAGATGCAAAGTGCTCACGTGGCTGCCTGTCCTCTGGAGGCTCAGCGAGAAGGGCTTTCCAGCCTCACCCTGTCCAGAGGCTGCGCACATCCCTGGCTACCCACCCCTCTCCACCCTCAAGCCAGCAATCGCTGGGCAAGTCTTGCTTACACTGCATCCCTGTGACTCTCTCTGCCTCGGACCCAGACTTTCTTGCCTCCATCTTTCACTTATAAGGACCCCGTGATTGGGCCCACACGGGTAATCTGGGGTAATCTGCCCACCTCAAGGTCCATCGGTTACAATCCTAATTCTGTGTGCAAACTTAACTGCCCCTGGCCATGTGCCACGAAACATAAGCTATTCACAGGTTTCAGGGATCGGGACACGGCATCTTGGGGCCGGGGTGGAGGGCGTGAGGGCATTATTCTGCCAACCACCCTACTGAACGCTGACAAACACCATCTGTTTTGAGAAAATATAATGAACTCTATTTCCGTCCCCACTGGAATCTCTTAAAGCCCATGTTGCTTCGTGAACGTGTATATCAGGACCAGAAATTTAGGGGCTCCGACCTCCTGCATTCTGCTTTCCTGAATTAAAACCTCACATTCCAAAAGAGACGTGGGATGCTAATGTGGTCCCAATGATTGAGCACAGGTTACCAGGGCAAAAGACATCTAATTAGGTGCATTTCAAACAAATTGAAAGTAAATGACCTTAAGGAGGAAAAAAGAATAATAAAGAGAAAAACAAAGATAATGAAGTTTGACAAGTTACCTTGATGTGATAAACAGTACAGTCAATGGTTTGTTTGCTAAAAAGTAAAGAGAAGTTCTACCTCTGACATATTTTTTAAAAGTACATGTACACTAGCACACAATTTCCTCACATTTCTTCCCTCCCACCCTCTCCCTTTTCTCTCTAAATTCCTTTGGTTTGTGAACTTGTGGTTTTTGTTTATGAACTAGACCAAGAAGCCAAAAAGATGAATCCATTAGTCCCATTAGTTGATTTGAACTGATATGGTTATAAAATCCCAGAAAAAAAGAAAGAGGCTTGCTCTAAAAATCCCCAGGTTTAAACAGATTCATAAAACCCATTTCCATGTGGGGCATACTTAATGAGCCGACTGCAGACCAGTGCTTCCAAAACTGTAATATGCATACGAGTTACCCAGGATTTCGTTAAATAAAAGTTCTGATTCGGTAGGTTTGGGGTGAGGCCTGAGGCCTGTATTTCTGACAAGATCACAGGTCATGGTGTTGCTGCAGATACACAGGCCACACTCTGAGTAGCAAGGAGTTAGATCGCACCTCTGATTGCCATTGTCATCTGCAAATGTGAAAAGAATACACAGTTGAATGCTTGTGTGCTGTTGCCAATTGTGCATACAGGAAAAACAAAGCATCTTGGGAAGAAAAACTTGAGCTTTTCTGCCTGAGAGACAAAGTTACGGAAAGTCACTTTAAACTGAATACTTGTCCTTGTTAACGTTTTGATGAAGTTGCCATGACAACTTTCCTATTCTCAATAAAGTGGAGGCAAGTAGGTTTTAACCTATACATCATCTGTAAGACAGAACAGATCTCAAAGATGATGAAATATTCAGGTGTTCATTCATCCATTCAATGATTTTACCGAATCCCTACTGAGATGCATGTTCTTTGCTAAGCACTTAGGCTGGAAAGATTACTTCCCAGCATCAAGGAACTCAGTAATTTTTCAGGGCATATCAGTCATCCAGATTAGAGAATGTCTCTCACAATCACGCTTTGGTGGTTCCTGTACCACAGGTCGGTTGCTTTTCCCACACACCCTATAGAGAATGGGGGAGGACCACAGGCAGACCTCTTCTTAGTACGCTTCCCTTTATTGCGTTTTCTTACAGATTGAAGGTTTGTGACAACCCTGCATCGAACAAGTCTATCTGTGCCGTTTTTCCCACAGCATTTGCTCACTTCATGCCTCTGTGTCACATTTTGGTAATTCTCACAATATTTCAAAAGTTTTCATTATTATTGTATTTTGTTATGGTGACCTGTGATCAGTGATCTTTGACTTACTACTAAGACTCGCTGAAGGCTCATTGATGGTTAGGATTTTTTAGCAACAAAGTATTTTTTTAGTCAAGGCAGATACATTGTTTTTTAGACATAATGCTATTGCATACTTCATAGACTACAGTGTAGTGTAAACATAACTTTTATATGCACTAGGAACAAAAAATGTGTGTGACTCGCTTTACTGTGATATGTGCTTTATTTTGGCGGCCTGGAACTGAACCCACTATGTCTCTGAGGAATTGCCTGCACAAGATACTCTCTACCTGAGAGCTACCCTTGGTGAAACTGGGTAGGTCCTGGTAGAAAGTACTGAGGTTAAATGTAGTCTTTACCAAGGAGTCTGTGTGCCTTAGAATTTGAGGCTGGTAAAGGCAAGAATGAATGGGTCAAGCAAGTCATGATCCAGGATGAAGGGTATGTTGACAAGAGTAATGACAGTAGAGGAAAACAAAAAACAAAAAAACAGGTTTTATATGAAGCTGCAATGCATGACAACTAGAAGGCGGGCAAATGAGGCCGTCTGGACTCAACTTACCTTTCTACCTCATCTGCCTATACTTTTTTTGGTGTACTTTGCAAATGACTCCCTTTTAAATTTATTTTATTGAAGTATAGTTGGTTTACAATGTTGTGTTAATTTCTGCTATATAGAAAAGTGATTCAGTTATATACATACATATACATTCTTTTTTATATTCTTTTCCATGATGGTTTATCACAGGATATTGAATATAGTTCCCTGTGCTGTACAGTAGGACCTTGTTGTTTATCCATCCTATATATAATAGTTTGCATCTGCTAATCCCAAACTCCCAATTCATCCCTCCCCCACTCTCCTCCCCCTTGGCAGCCACTAGTCTATTCTCTATGTCTGTGAGTCTGTTTCTCTTTCATAGATAAGTTCATTTGTGTCATATTTTAGATTCCATATATAAGTGATATCACATGGTATTTGTCTTTTTCTTTCTGACTTACTCTTAGTATGATAATCTCTAGGTCCATCCACTGTTGCTGCAAATGCCATTATTTAATTCTTTTTGATGGCTGAGTAGTATTCCACTGTGTACATGCACCACATCTTCATTATCCATTCATCCATTGATGGACATTTAAGTTGCTTCAACGTCTTGGCTACTATAAATAGTGCTGCGAACATAGGGGTGCATGTATCTTTTCGAATTACAGTTCACTCCGGATACATGTTCAGGAGTGGAACTGCTGGATCATATGGGAGTTCTATCAATATTTTTAGTTTTTCAAGGAACCTCCACACTGTTCTTCATAGTGGCTGCACCAGTTTATATTCCCACCAACAGTGGAGGAGTGTCCCCTTCTCTCCACACCCTCTCCAGCGTGTGTTACACGCAGACTTGATAATGATGGCCTTTCCGACCCTTGTGATCGCCACTCCCTTTATGAACATCAGGGCCCTGCCTTCCCACCTCCAAGCCTTTGCTCACAAGTTTGCCTCTGCCGGGAAAACACAGAAGACAAACACTTCCTCTATTTTATCTTTTCCCAGATATGATCTGTGCTGTAAGGCCTGACTCCACTGCCGTCCTGATATGAAATAGTCTCCTGTCAGAAGGTATCTGCGTTTCCTCTGAGCTTTCAAATCATTAGCTTTATCTTTCTTAAAATACGATGAAATCCTCTTTCAATTATGCGATACTGGGTACTTCTTACTTATTTGTTTCCTCCTAGGACTTAAATTCTCTGAAGACAAAAGCCCTTTTGACCTAAGAGATTATCATGCATCGGGTGTAGAGAAACAGATGGTTTCAGAGATGGCAGAGCCAAAAAATGCACACTTATAGCTCTAGACCAGTTGCCCGATACTAAGGCAAATTTTAGTTAAATGCCTTTTTTTCTTATTTAAATGTCTTTTTTCTTATTTAAATGTATGTTTATTCTGACTGATGTTTGCCTTGAGGACAGCATAGTTGTCAAGGCTGCGAGATGAGTCTAAAATGGAGAGATTATGTGGGTAAGTTTAGGGAGAAATATACGAATTGGAGATAACCACGAACAATGTATCTCAGAGTTCCTGGGTTTGAAGAAAGATCGCATAATAATCATGATTAATTATGAATTCAAAATGAAACAGCATAATGAGCTTTTTTGAGGTCGGAAAGGTGACTCAAAACATTTATATAAGAACTTTTTTTTCTGTTCTGGAATACACACACACACACTCACACACACTGCACACCCAACAAACAGAACTAAATGTACCGAGCCAAGCAGAATCAGGACCTTACTGGAAAGATGTAAATGCTCTGCAGCCATAGAACTGCATTTGCAAAGGAGCAGATCGGCTTTAACCTGAGAACCAGGGCACGAAAACCATCCATGCAGAGACATCAGTTTCCCAGCAGAAATGCTGGAGTTTCTAACTACGGAGAACTGAGGTTTTTCCAGCCCAGTGCATAGTGGAAAACATTGTTTTTTAAGTCGGCCAAATCTTCCTTGCGTTCCCTCCCTCCTTCTCCTTTCTCTTCCTTTGTCCCTGTTCCCTGGTCGCCGTCTCCACACAGGAGCTGCTGGGCAGGCGACGGGGCGGCTGGAGGACTCAGTCCCCCTGCGCTAGAATGGTCGCAGAGGGTGACACTCAGCCCCGAGCTGGCTTTCCAGGAGCAGGTTTCGGTGCAGCTTCCCTGCACTTCGGCTGCTAGAGTCCACGCGGAGAGCAGGGAGCCGCGCGGGAGCCCCCCGGCCCCCAGGCGACCGACACTCGCGGGGAGGGCGCGCCGCGAGCGCACAGGGGCCCGGCGTAACCTCACCATGGTGCGTTCCAGCCGCCGCTTTCTTTCTCAGCCTTTTGGTGCAGGGAAGGGGAGGGGTTCCGAGAAGACCGCAGGGAGAGGCGCTGCGAGGGATCCTTGGGGCTGAGCGGGGGGAGGAGAGAGGGAGGGAGAGCGGGAGAGAGAGCGGAGCCCGGGGCCGGGGCTGCCTGAGCGTGGGCGCCGCGCGGGAACCGGGTTTGCTGCGCGCCGCGCCCGCCCCGCCTGTTGAGCGGCAGCCGGGAAGAAGCGCGGCGGCCGCCGGCGGTGGGGACAGCGGTGCAGGGACCGGCAGGTGCCGCCGCCGGGCCCCCCTCTGCCGCCCGCCGCCCGCCGCCCACTCGCCTCCTGCGCGGGCGGCGCGGATCTGCGAGGCGCGCCCCGGAGCTGCCGGCGAGCCGGAAACGCAGCCCGAGGTCGGGACGCCCCCGAGTAAGTGGTCGCCGCGCGCCCTCGCCGGCCCGGGCTCCGGGGGCGGCCCTCTCCGCGGCCCCCCGTCCGGGCCCTCGCGTGCCCCCCAGGAAGCCCTCCTGCGGTCCCGGGGCCGGGCCCGGTTCCCACGCCGGGGGCAGCTCCGCGCGCCGGGGCCCCGCGGCGGCCGAGGGCGGAGGGCCCGCGGGGAGCGAGGCCGCGCCGGCGTCACCGCAGCCTCGTCCGGCCGCGCTGCGCGTTGAGCGGTTCGCGCTCCTGGGGGCCGGGCGGCTGCGACCCCGGGATCGCTCAGCGGGGCCGCCGCGAACTTCCAGGGGGGCCGCCGGGCTCCGCCGGGGAGTGTGCGTGTGCGCGCGTGCGTGTGTGCCTGTGCGTGTGTTTGTGCGCGCGCGCGCGCGTCTGTGCATGTTTGCGCGTGCGTGTGTGCGCGTGCGTGTGTTCGTGTGCGCGCGCTTGTGTGCGCGCGCGCGTGCCTGTGCGTGTTCGTGTGCGCGCGCGCGTGTGCCTGTGCGTGTGTTCGTGTGCGCGCGCGCGCGTGCCTGTGCGTCTGTGTGTGTGTGCGCGCGCGTGTTAATTACTGCTTGGGGATCCGATGCCCACTGTGACCGCGGCGCCCTGGGGAGCGGTGGGCGTCGGGCCGGTGCCCTCAGCCTGTCCTGGGTGGGCCGAGCAGCCTCGCGGCGGCACTTGTGTGGGCCCTCCGCTGCAAGTGGTCATGTGATTTCGGGTTATGCATTCCGTGCGTCTTTCCTTAGCTCCCTCGTTTCCCAGGGTCGCGCCTTCATTTTGCACTTGGTGAACAGTGTGTATCTTCTGAAGTAAGCCAGAAGGTTGAAGGTGTCGCTTAATTGTGACTGGGGCGTCTTGGTTTCCATCACACTGAAACCCCCTGGAATTTTAAGTAGAACAGGTCGTATATACAGTTTTAAATTAGAGCTTGATTTATAACATACCAGGGTCAGTCCTGTGATAGTGATTTCATCAAATGCTTACCTCGCAACTAGAACTGCTCTTGGGAGGAACATCGCTGACCCTCTGACGACACGTGGATAAGCGCTAGAGCCTTCAGTGATGGATGTAGATTTTTATACCTTGGTTCCTAGTGTGGGACTAATCTGTTGCTTTTCCTAAAACGGCTGTGTTTTTTTGTTTTCTTTGGGAGTTGTCATTTCAGGTACTATATTATGAAGAGTGACAAAAATCAATAATAACAGCAATTAACAAATATGATGTCTAAAATTTCGAAGCAAATCTTAATTTGTCAAAAAGCCATGTTAACAGTGTTATGCTTTTGGTGGAGTTTGCCCGTGTAGTCTGTGCTCTCTGTTCAGTTATTACACAGCTCGGTCTGTGGATTGCTTCCGGGGATCCTGAAATTGTATTTAAACGTTTGAGTCTCTGCATTTTTAGGGAGACAATCCAGAGTCCTCAGATATCTAAAGGGATCTATGACCCAACAGAAAAATAAGAGGCATGCAGTTAAAATAAATAAGCTGTACTTTTCATGTCAAAACAGTAGGCTCTTTACATAAAGCCTGTAGACATAAAGTAGTAGGAAAAATTCTAGAATAATTATTGGTACAGTAATTAAACATCTCATATAAAACAGACCCACTTGTATGTTTTTAAATGTATCAGCGAGGAAACTTAAGTAGCTGAAGTTTATTTAATAGAAATTTGTAATGAATAGATGGATATTCTGTTTTTTCTTGTGCTGTAGGATCTTTTTTCTAATGTATGACAGAGAAAATAAGAATTTTATTTTTCTCTCTTTGAGACCCAACACAAATAGAAAGTACTTATGCTTGGTGTGGTGTTTCATAGTGTATGAATATAAAAAGCCCCTTTAAGTCCCCGCTACTAGGTATCCAGGTATAAAATAACATGTCCAAGATACTTTTTTGTCGTTCTTGAGAATGTAGAAGGAGACGTAGCTTCACAAGGTTTGGTCCTCAAATCTCATGTAACTATGGCTTATAAAATGATCTTGTGTTAAGGCATTATTTTAAAAAAACTTTTAAAATTAATATTGGACTAAAGACTAAAGAAGTAAGTGATCATTCAAATTGTTATTTCCATTATGAATGTTAGATTTTCCAGGAAGTTGCTTAGCTTTCCTTTTATTTGCTAGGATATATAACTTTTGTATCATTGAATTTTATACCACTTAATTATAAATATTTACCCAAGCAACTCTTCTTAAACATTACAGTTTACTACTTTTCTGCATATTTGTAGAAACAGTTGCTTTTCTTTCTAAAATATCAATAATTTCACTGGTTTTTAGTCTCTAGGCCATCTAGATGTTTTCAGTAAATATTCGTTAGGTGCCTGTGCAGCAGTTTTGGTTGGGGCTCTCCATCTTGATACAAGAAAATCTTTTGGCAAGTTTTAGGTCTTTAGATGAACCAATTTAGCCACCCCTAGATTAGTTGACTCATTTGGCATTGGAGTGATTTTTTGGCTATCCTGACTCACATTTGCTTCTTTTGTTCCTCTCAAACAGTTTGGAAGCGTCTGACCTAGTTCATCTATTTCTCTCTCCCCTGAGTGCAGGCCCACAGGCTTGTTCTTCCTGCAGCCTTCAGGCTTACAGGGTATGAACAGAATTATTTGCCCGGAGTGAGGAGCTTTAGGCCAGTTCCCGCAGGCTTGTTCTTCCTGCAGCCTTCAGGCTTACAGGGTATGAACAGAATTATTTGCCCGGAGTGAGGAGCTTTAGGCCAGTTCCCGCCCAGCAGCAGTAGGAGAGTGAGTACCTTATGAACCCTGAGGGGCTTTGGGCCATGATCGCCCCTCCCCCAGGTCCAGCCACAAAAATGTGATTATCAACTGCGTGTAGTTGCTTGCCTGGAATCCTTTCTGGCCGTTAATAATCTTTTTATTAAAATAAACTCTCCCTTTCAGAAAATCAAAGGCAACTCAAGTTAATTCACTCGGGTACCACTTCTTCCTTCTCACCACAGTAGGAATTAGCAAAAAGCCAACAGAAGACAGTGGCTTTGGGAGTGAACACCCCAGGAAAGGGGTCTGGGCGCCCCCAGGAAAGCTTCTTAATCCTCGGTTTTTTCCAGGTCTGACATAACTATGTGTCCCCTTTCACTCTGCTGCCTTACATTAAAAATACCTTTTTAGGGACTTCCCTGGTGGTCCAGTGGTTAAGATTCCACGCTCCCAATGCAAGGGGCATGGGTTTGATCCCTGGTCAGGGAACCAAGATGCTAATGCCGCGCAGTGCGGCCAAAAAAATAAATTAATTCAAAATAAAAATAAAAATACCTGTTCAGACAGGGAAGCCAGAGAAAGACAAATATCATACGGTATCACTTGCATGTGGAATTGGAAAAAAAAAGATACAAATGAACTTATTTACAAAACAGAAACAGACTCACAGACATAGAAAACAAACTCATGGTTACCAAGGGGAAAGGGGCGGGGAGGGATAAATTAGGAGTTTGGGATTAGCAGATACACACTGCTGTATATAAAGCAGATCATCATCAAGGACCTACTTTATAGCACAGGGAATATCTTGTAATAACCTATAAGGGAAAAGAATCTGAAAAGGTATATATATATGTGTGTGTGTGTATATATATATATATATCTGAATCACTTTGCTGTACACCTGACGCTAACACAGCATTGTAAATCAACGTACTTCAGTTGAAAAAGAAACACCTGTTCAGATGTCTGGATTGCTACCTAACTCAGATCTCCCTCAGGATATTCATCCTTGGATTCCCGGTACCTGGCACATAGTGGGTGTCTTCCTAATTATTGATTTAAGTTTTTTGGTGCCTTGGTGCTGCAGGTATTCTGTTCGACACCATCTCAGGATTAGTATCTGTTTTGCAAGGACCCTACATGGACTGTTGTGGTCTTGGTCCTACACGCATGCCTGTGCTTTTCTCCCATGGGGCCTGCAGGCTGTTCAGAGCTGCTTCGAACTGTTAATTCTTTCACCATCGCCCAGCTACCCTTGGTCTTTCTAAGTTTACACCCTTCACGGGTGTTACCCTCTCCCTGTGACCGGTGCTCGTTGACTTCCTGAGTATTCCACTTCCCTTGGGAATCTACGCTCACAGGGGATTTGCTTCCTCCACTTTGATCAGCTGTCATCGCTCAGGACTTCATTCGGCTCCGGCCCCCGCCCTCCGGGCCTTCCCATCACGCAGGGCTGCCCAGCTTGCTCAGGACTTCATTCAGCTCCTGCACGCTGGGTCCACAGGACCTCAGCCTGCGCTGCCTCACTTTGGGAATCCACTGGTGTCCGGCCCCTGCCCTCCGGGCCTTCCCATCACGCAAGGCTGCGCAGCTGAAAAAGCCGAGCCTTCCGTGTGCCCTTTCTGACCCCACCTCCTGCCCTTCCAGGAAGCCCCTCACCCGGCACCGCGCACCCCCTCCTGTCCTGCGACTGCTCCTGGGCCGGTCCCGATTTTCTCCGTTTTCCTCTTTGCTCCGCGCACTGACGTTGGACAACCACGTCGGCTCTGCTGCATCCCTTAATCGCCTGCCACTAGCCCTGCCAGCACCCGATTCACTCCACCTTCAGCTTCAGGGACGGTTAACGGTGCTCGGAAGTTATTCTATTCTTTCTTGGATAATTCCTGTCAATTTCCCCATAAGACATGTTCCAGGGTTCTCCAGGTTTTCCAGTCCAAATTATCTTTATTTTTTCACTTTTAGCAGATGATCTTATTTCCAAATTCAAGGAGAATATTAAGATCAATTTAGGCGAGCTATTGATCGAGATTCATCTTGAAAGCGGGAGGCATTCCTTTATTTGACCTGCTCTGAGCGTAAGAACTCTTTCCTTACAGTGAACTGTACTGTTTGCCTCTATAATCTTCATATCCCAATTTTTACCTCTTAGAGTACTTATACAGAAAGCTTGTCTACATAACAGAGATATAATATGTCTATGATCTCTATGGTAATATTCATTTCCTTCAACTTGTCCTTAATTGGCATAGGTCAAGAATCCCATTATCATCAAGGAATTTCTCCTTTGGATGAATTCCTGTTTTTCTGAAAGTGTGGTCCTGAGAGCTGAGCAAACAGGAACGGACTAACATCATTGGACTTGTCTGGCTATCTCCTCTGGGTACCACATGGTAAATCATCCTAAAGTCAAATTTGTCCTCTCCCCTTCTATATTTTTGGCATCCATACTGCACTGTTTAATTAAGCATCTTTTTGCATACTTCTCTGCAAGTATACTTCTTTTCCTCAATTTGTACATTTGGCTACTAGATTTGGGACTTTGAAAAATACTTATTGCAATTAAATGTAACCTTTACCTTTCATTAGCCTGTTGTTCCAGAAGGTCAGGATATTTTTGGATGCTGATTCCATGATACAGATTAGCTGTTCTTCCCCATTTAGAGGCATGAGCAGATGTGGTCAGGATGCAGTTAATATCTTCATCCAATAACTGTGCAGAGTGGAGAACAGGCAGGACGTTTGGTCCTAGACGCCTTCCCTTGCTTTGCAGGAGCCCATGAATTAGTGGTCTTTATAAGGCCATTTGGGCAGCGTTATAGTCAAGTGACTCTCCTTCCTCAGCGTTTACATTCCTTCATGTGGGCGGGGCGGATGCATTCTGTGACAGACTCAGTCAGGTTCCTTGCTGGACTGCATTTCCACTTTCTGCAGAATAGCTATGAAGCAACCCTGTAAAAACAAAAAGAAATAGCCCTGGGTTCCTTTGTAATGATGGGTTCCTTTGAGCTCTCCCTAGCTGGTAGGTAACAACACTTCACATTTTGGGCACTTACAGATGATAATGTTAAGAATCTCGTGGGAGTCGTGCCTGGAATCAGTGTCAAGCTCTCAAGGCTAAAGTTGGAATCCACCTTCTTTGTTTTGAAAATTGAGACCATGGCTGGCTTCTTTGCTCCCTGTCAACCCTCCCTTCACATAACATTTTAAAAGATGATTGTAACTGTTCCCTTATCACATCCGCACGTGCTTTCAGTACTTTGTGATGAAATTTTTCCAAATTAATGGATTTAAACTCATCTAGAATATTGAACATCATACTATGGCTTGGGCCTTAAATTTGTTACTTGATTTCTGTCTCGCTTTTGCCAGTATGATGACATTTTCTCGAGGAACTGAGGTGACACCAAACCAGAATCGGGTAGTTATGCTGCCCAGTGAGTCACCTTCATTTGGATTTCTTCACCCCCAGCAGTCAGTGCACTCCTCCTATAGCTGATAAACGCTCTTAGCACCACTGTGCCTGGCAATAATAACAAGAATTAAAAGAGTTTTTTTTGAATTTGGAGTTTTTGAAAGCTTCAGCTTACGTTATGTTTTATGACACACTTTTCAGAGGTTAGTCGCTTTTTGTACCTCTCAGGATGAAGTGTATTGTGGGTTATGCGTGTTACTGAGGAAGATACAAAGTTCATGACATTCCTGCCTGAAGGGGCTTAAAGTCTGCGTGTGGAGATAACCACCCAGGAACAGCCTTGGAATTACACATTTCAGCACTTTACCAGGAGCTTAATATTTGTGCCGCAGTTTTAGAAACTTCTCAAGAACTTGAAAAGCCAGAGTCCCACAGGAGGGAAATGCTGAAGGAGGCTTTCTAGGGAAGGTCTGGTGCTGAGCAGAGATTCTACAACAGGATGAGGATGCCGGACTTTGCAGGACCTGTGGGATTTAAAGAGTGGTGGGAAGAGTGGGGTGTGAGTGTGTGTGAGCGTGTGTGTGAGTAGGTATGAAGGTGTGTGTGAGAGTTGTGAGTGTGAGTGTGTGAGGGTGTGTGTGTGTGAAGGTGAGTGTGTGAGGGTGTGAGTGTGTGTGTGAGGTTGTCAGTGCGTGTGAGTGTGTGTGAGGGTGTGAGTGTGTGAGAGTGACTGTGAGAGTGAGTGTGTGTGAGAGTAACTGTGAGGGTGTGAGTGTGTGTGTGAGGGTGAGGGGTGTGTGAGAGTGTGTGAGTGTGAGTGTATGAGGGTGTGTGTGTGAAGGTGAGGGTGTGAGTGTGTGTGTGTGAAGGTGAGGGTGCGAGGGTGTGTGTGATGTGTGTGGAGGTGAGTGTGTGAAGGTGTGTGTGTGTGTGTGTGTGAGAGTGTGAGTGTGAGGTCAGTGTATGTGTGAGTGTGTGTGAGACGAACCTGTGGATGGAGAACCGGCAACGCCACTTCTTCTCACCCCACCCCCTGTAGCATCCCTTTGTGGGAAACACTGCGGCCTCCCCTCCTCTTCTGGATTCCCTGGCCCCTTGCTGGGTCTTTGAGGTCCCGTACCTACTCAGCCTTTACATCTCAGACTAGGCTCTGCTTCCCAGAAGCTCTCCCTGCTCTTCCAGGTCTGAATCGAGGGCCTTGTTGTTTCCTTGCACCTCCCTGCACATCCCCTGTGCTATTATTTCTCCTCGGCTGTAATGTTTTTACTGAAGTAGAGTTGGTTTACAGTGTCATGTTGGTTTCAGGTGTCCAGCAAAGTGATTCAGTTATATATATATATGCATATGTATATATATTCTTTTTCAGATTCTTTTCCGTTACAGGTTATTAAAAGATATTGAGTAGAGTTCCCCATGCTATACAGTGGTCCTTGTGGATTATCTATTTTATATACAGTAGTGTGTATCTGTGAATCCCAAACTCCTTTTTATCCCTCCCCCCCTTCCCCTTTGGTAGCCATAAGTTTGCTCTCTGTGTCTGTGCGTCTGTTTCTGTTTTGTAGACAAGCTCATTTATGTCACTTTTCTAGATTCCACTCTAAGCGACGTCATACGGTACTTGTCTTTCTCCGTCTTACCCTCCGCTGTAATCACTTGCTGAATTGACTCTTCTCCCCAGTGGGAGGAGATGCCATTTCAGTTTAGCCCCCATTCTGTTCACAGACACGTAATAAAAGTGCTCCAGGGATCACGAGCGTTCGGTCAGAGTGTGTGATGTGAAATGGGCGTCTCAGAGCAGTGAGTGCTGGAAAATACCGATCAAAAGAGTTAAGGTTAAAAGGGGTTAGGTTACAACTAGACCAGGATGTCCACTGAACCTTTCTTTGTTAGGTTATGTGGAACCATTTTGTTGTTTAGAGTTTTGGGGAAAGGGTGTGTGGCACATGCATTGCTTTTAATTAGACCTTCATAGTCAATTCCAACCCTTCAGAGTTTTAGATGCAACTCTAGACTTAGGGAAATTGTTTGACTCCTCACATTGCATCAGGTGTTTCCATCCATGAGGTTGACAAACCCTAGAACTTCAATAATGCATATTTTTATTAGAGCAGTTTGATTATGTTACTAGTCTAATTGTATATGAATGCACTGAAATTGCCAGCTGCTTCTCATTCATTCTGCAGCTTCAGATATCCTCTATTACAAGTAGTTAAATGATACATGGCTCATATGATTAACTTAATTAAACACAGGACAAAGAATTTCAACGTTTCACTAGTATAATAGGAACTTCTAAGTTGTGTATTGGTGAATATAAAACTGAATCAATATAGGTTAATTCAGAATTTAGAGGGTTACAAATGTAACGTGGAAGATACTTGGATAAACACAGTCACAGAGTCGAGACTTGATGGGTCAAGATTTGAGGCAAGAGATTCTTACGCTGGATCAACACGGTACGTTTCCAAA
Source organism: Eschrichtius robustus (assembly GCF_028021215.1). Classification (NCBI taxonomy): domain Eukaryota; kingdom Metazoa; phylum Chordata; class Mammalia; order Artiodactyla; family Eschrichtiidae; genus Eschrichtius; species Eschrichtius robustus. The sequence continues at coordinate 265,424 of NC_090827.1, forward strand.
TGTGATTAGCAACAGGCAATCCTCCCAGTGAAAACTCTGGGTAAAATTTCATTTTTCAATGTATTAAAGTATTTGCAGTCACTAATGACTAATGACTAACATTCTTCTTTGTTTGTCTCTGCTCCAAGTAACAATATGCCGCAGCCTCTATTTGTGGATCTTTTCTGTGGGGACGGCTTAGAGTAATGTTCTTAAGCTCTTGTTGTGTCACCTCATGCTGAAAACTGTTCCTGGCGGTGTGTGAGAGAGCTGTGGTGTTTCCTGACACAGCCTGTTGCGTAGCAGGCTGTCCTAAGCTTCTCCTCGTTCCCCACTCCCTCCGAAGCTGTAAGAGTTTGTCCTGACTGAAGCCGAGTTGTCACCTGCAGCTCACCTGCTGGCTTGGCCAGGAGCAAGAAGGTTGTGTATCACAGGTATCGTGAGGCCACAGCCCACATAAGTTTCTCTCGCATCGGTCCTGCCCTGTGGCCCGCTCATTTGGATTATGCGGTCCTGTGGAGTGTATCTCTGGAGGCCACGGGGAACTGTTTGACCCAGAAAAAGCAGCACAAGCTTGTTTGTCCAAGAGCAGAAGTCACTGTTATTATGTTGCCTTCTGCCTTCAATCAAGACCATGGTTTCTTGAATATAGACTTTCAAAGTCAAGAGAAAAAGGAAAGTGGTAGATGTTGCAGGTGGGGCTTAAGAAAGGCAGGTGAGTCGGGTGCCTTGGGCACCAGGGCGCTTAAGCAGCAAGGAGGAGGCCCGGGGAAGTCCTGGGAAGAGCTGTGTGCTCACACGTTTTCTTCCCTGTTAGTCTTCTTCGTCGCTGATGAAGAAACGTCTTAACTGGGGGTGGTTAGAACATTTTTGCTCACCAGCCTTGATCATCTGTCCAAATCCAACTGGAGTAAAATCTGTTGAGTTATTCTTGTCGTAATATTGGCTGTGTTTCGGTGCACAGTGGGTGCTGGGAGCTGTGTGCCGTCAGTCTGTTTTACACGCAGTGAAATGGTGTTGGGCTGTAGTTGTCTGCATTAGCTGTCTTTGACAAATAAGCGTCGGTCACTGCTTGAGTGCCGAGAAGAAGTGGTGCCGTGTGTGCGTGTCACACGCCGTGTGCAGTGGTGTAGAAGCGGTGCAGTGCTTACAGCTCCCCCTGGGTGATCTGACGGCCGCACGTCACCTCTAACTCTGCTCCCGTGTCTCGGTCACCCTCCTACTAGAATACTGTGTCACAGCCACATTGTCCCAGCTGCAGTTTGTCACCAAACGCTTTCTTGTTCTGTCTTTCTCTTTTGCGCATACTTTTCTGCTCCTTGGAATACCTCCTCTTGTTTGTTATGCCTTGTTATTTCTTACTCATTCAACAGGACTCAGCTTAAGAGTCATTCATTTGAGGAAGCACTTAGCAATGTACCGTGTCAGCGTTCGATGCAGATTTTCTGTGTCCCCATCACAACATGTCATGATAGTTCACACTTCACTGAATTTGTGTGCTTTTATCCTGTTCACCCACCAACCCCTACATGAGACCCTCCTTTAGGGTTTCATGTTGGCTTCTTTGTATTTGTTTGTTTTTGCTTTTAATTCCTGAAACCTCATCCCTTAGAATGTAGGAATAGGTGCTTAATAAATAATTTGCAGGATGTATGAACAAATGAATAAGCGAATGGTTGGATGGATGGGTAAATTCAGGAATTCAGGTAGACAGAAAGATTAAAGATTTTACATAGGTAGAATAATTATAAAGAAAGGTCTTAAAGAAAGCATCTGTGATGGAGTCCAGAGCAGAATATGAGCTTTAAAGGAGAAAGCTATGGTCTTGTCCGGCACTGGAGAGAAGTGTGCGTTGCCGGATGGAGAGTAGTGTGATGTGAAGGTAAAGCGGTGGTGTGTCCACGGTTAGTGAGATTGAAACTTAAAGTTTAACATCTGTGAGCAGTAACTATGCATTTGGTAAAAGAACCCACAGTCAATATACAATCGTTTGAAGTGAAAAGGAATATGTTTTCTATATTTAACGCAGGTTGCTTTCTATATTTTCTATATTTAATTCAGGTTGCTCTAGTGGAAGTATGAAAAAACCCAGCCTTACACTGATGCATAGTTGAAAAGGGAGGAGGGGTTTAATATGTTTTAAGACAACTGTAGATATTCTTTTGGTATAAAAAATTCAAAATTTGAGAGGTGATCATTTCATAAAGGTTACTTGCCTTTATGAAAGGGATCTGAAAAGATTAAAATCCATTGTTCTGTGAATGGAGCCTTTATTCCTGCGTGAATTTGGAACATCATGGTCACTGGAAAATACTGGTTCCCCTTGTTCTGTAGATCTTCCAAATGTTGACAAACTTTACATTTTATATTATACAGTATCAAAATAATCACATTAATTAACATCACCACTGACCTCATCAGTAGCCTGGGAAGCTGTCAGGCTACCATGGCAGATGTACATGGTGCAGCTGTGGGTTGAGGAAGTTTTCCAGTTCCCTCTTTTCAAGCAAAAAATCTGTCTTTAAGTAGAAGAAAAGTATAAATAAATTTTTCTTTACATTAGAATAAGTATTATTGAATTCTAAAATAATAACTGTTAAAATGAAAGTTTAAATTTAGAAAAGTTAATGTAATTTAATATCATTGCAAAACAAAACCCCAAAGTGTAGTTACTTCTTGTGTTTACATGTAGATGTAAGAAGAACTTGGGAATTTCAAAATAATGATTTATTGGACAATAATGAGGTTACAGAGATCAGAGCAAGTATAGCGAATGAAAGGTAGAAAGAACACAATAGAAGTTCGGAGAACAAACGGAGTTAATACCTGAATATACACATTCATACCCTAAACCTACTACGGTAGAAAAGTCTACAGGGGCATACATTTCATGAGCTACATAATGATGACCTTGTAGATGTCATGTAACTTCCAGAAAGCTCCACTGTGTACTTGCAAGAGAATGAGAATGGAAAGGACACATGGTATCCGAGTGCTGTTATGAAAGCAGTTCTGACCTTGCACCTTCTAGGAGAGGCTCTCAGGGCACCCCAGGGTGTGCAGAACTTGGAACCCTTTGACAACTACTGCTTTGTTAACCAAGCCTTGAACAAAGTAGTATCAAGGGGCTAGAATAATGTAAACCTAATTTCAGGTCATAATAGTCAACATTCATTAAGTACATACTATATTCCAAGCATTGTTAAAACGCAATTACCTTTCTTGAAACCCTTGAGAATGTTCTACCCTTATCATTTAATTTAAGATGAGGAAACAAAGTCAAGAGTAGAAAAATAATTTGCCTAAATGTCATACATTGAATTAGTGGTGGAACCAGTCTTTTTAGCCAGGCAGGGTCCATCCTCTAAAAACTATGCTTTAGGACTTCCCTGGTGGCTCAGTGGTTAAGAATCTGCCTGCCAGTGCAGGGGACACAGGTTCAAGCCCTGGTCCAGGAAGACCCCACATGCCGCGGAGCAACTAAGCCCGTGTGCCACAGATGCTGAGCCTGAACTCTAGAGCCCGCAAGCCACAACTACTGAGCCTGCGCTCTAGAGCCCACGAGCCACAACTACTGAAGCCCACGCGCCTAGAGCCCATGCTCCGCAACAAGAGAAGCCACTGCAATGAGAAGCCCACGCACCACAACGAAGAGTAGCCCCCGCTCGCCGCAACTAGAGAAAGCCAGCGTGCAGCAATGAAGACCCAATGCAGCAAAAATAAATAAATACAAATTAATTAATTAGTTAAAAAAAAAACTATGCTTTACCACCTTAATGGCTTACATATAAATTTTTCTGTTGGTTTGTATATGATTTTGCATATAATCAGTAGCATTTGTTTTTAACATAGTCAGATTAGACTCTATAGCATTATGAGCTTTAGAGTTAGGTTTTGATGATCTATGAACTTCCAAATAAAACACATAAAACCAGAAAAAAATTAATACATTTAATACAAATGATAGAAAGTCAGTTAAATTAAAGTATCTTTAAATTCTCCACCAAAGTTATGACTGTAATGTTTAGGAAACTTCTTTTTTTTCATATTCACTCTTGAAGAATATTTTGTTGGATTTATAATTTAAGGTAAAGAGGGTTTTTTTCTTCTTTCAGCCCATACATTTTTTGGCATTATCTGCTATTCTCTATTGTTTTGGTGAAACGTAAGTAAAAATCATTTACTCCCTCTTTATTATACTTCTTTTTTTCACCTCTGGATGTTTTTTAAAATTTTTCTTTTTATCTTTGAATTTCAGAGGTTTGATAACATTATGCCTAGATGTAGTTTTCTTTGTATTTATCATGTGTGGGGTTTAATGAACTTCTTGGATCTGTGTTTGATGCTATCATCAAATATGGAATATTCCCAGACATTATTTGTTCAAATATTTTTCTGCTTCCATTTCCTCTCTTTTTTTCCCTGGACTCTAGATACATGTATGTTAGACCTTTAGATATTGTTCTACAGATTTCAGATGCTTTTCTATTTTATCACTCTTTATTCTCTTTGTGTTTTTGTTGGGGTTATTTCTGTTAACCTGACTTCATGTTCACTGATCCTTCCCTCTGATGTTAAATGGAATTCTTTATTTCCCTTGCTGTGATTTTTCATTTTTTGCATTTCCGATTGTTTCTTTTTCTTTATGTTCTGTTTCTTAATGGAAACTCCCTATTTATGCCTGCTATTCAACTAGGCCACTGGATTCTTTAATATATTTATCACGGGTATTTTAAAGTTCCTGTCTGGTAACAACATCGGGGCCATTTCTTGGTCTCTTTCTGTTGACTGTTTTCTCTTGACCGTGGGTCACTTTTTTCTTCCTCTTCTCGTGTCATCTATCAGGTGTGTGTGTCATGTACCACATACACATATTAGGCTGCGAGTGTGGAGGACCAGCCCATCTTAGCTTTGGGGTCCTTGGTGTTCTAATCTCTCCTCCAGCAGCTAAAAGTCTGATAGACATTTAACTAGCCACTCTTGACCCCAGCCTGTGGGAGATTCTGCCACCTTCCACCACTTAATCTGGGATGAAAATACCCCAGGTCTCATCTCTTCCACAGCTTCTTATTTATTTATTTTGGAATTTAGTTCATTTAGGTTCTTTTAGTCCTCCACTGAGTTGGGTTTTTTTTTTTTTTTTGATGACCTGGCTAAGGTATGACACTTACAATAAACCTCAAATACAAAAAAATATACAGTTGGATAAGATTTGACAGGTGTATACACCCGTGAACCCATCACCACAATCAAGATAGAAGTCGTTTCCGTCACCCCTAAACAATTTCTTGTGTCCTTTTCCAATCAGCACCCCTCTATCTCCAGGCAATCGCTGATCTGCTGTCTGTAATTCTGGGTTTGCTTGCAGTGTCTCGATTTTATACAAAGTACTATTACAGTGTGGACTCTTGTATGTGCGGTCCCCTCGCTCAGGTAATGATTTTGAGATTTATCTTCTTTGTTGCATGTTTCTGCTGGATAATAGTCCTTTGCACATATGGCTATACAACATCTTTTTCATTCATTCACGTGATCAAAGACATTTCAATTGTTTCCAGTTTTTGATTGTTACAAGTAAACCTGCTTCATGAATGTCTGTGTTCAAGTCTTTGTTTGTATATGTATTTACCTTTCTCATGAGCAAGTACCTAGAAATGGAATGGCTGGGTGGTATGATAGGGTGTGTTCAACCTTTTAAGAAACCACCAAACTGCTTTCCAAAGTGGTTTGCTCCTCTTTACTTTCCCACCAGCGGTTTACGAAAGATTCCCGTCATTCCGCATCAGCATCAAGTCTCGGCATTGTCAGACTTCTAAATTTTAGACATTCTAATGGGTTTTTGTCTCATGACTAACATTATTGAGCATAACGAGATGTTTAGTGGCTAGCATTAGGTTTAGGTGAGGGTGGGAGTGTTGCCGAGTCCAAGCTCGCTCCGCTTGCCACACAACCGGACAATACGTCGAAAGACGCGGTGTTGACGCAGGCGATAGGGACTTTATTCGGAAAGCCGGCAGACCCAGAAGATGGTGGACTAGGGTCCCGAAGAAGCATCTTAACCAGGTTTGGATGCTAGTTTCTTTTATAGAACAGGGAGAGGGAGGTGAGGAGGTAAAGCACAATGAAAAAGGTAATAAGTTGTTGCAGATATTTCCGGTTCCGCCCAGACTCCGGAGGGGATGTACGAATTTCTTCCTTCCTGCAGCCGTTCTCAGGTGGGCCTGGTCAGGGTGTTCCTTGTGAGCGGAACAAAGTTATTTTAGCTTAATGCTCATGACCTGGGAGGCCGGGTTCCCAGAGATGGGCCATTATGGATAATTTAAGCTTATAGGCAACTTGATTATAGTGATTAACTTGTAGCAAAAAGCAACAGAACACAAAGGTTAAAGTAAAAGAAGCAGCTCCAACGCGGAGTCAGATGTGTTCTTCCCTGTTACAGGACCTCATGATGGGATTAAGTGCCCTTTTAAGAAGAGATACCTGAGAACTATCGCGTCTCTCTCTCTCTCTCTCTCTGTGTCTCTCTCTCTCTTCTCTCTTGCCCCCCCTATGTGACAAGGTAGGCATCTGCAAGCCACAAAGCCAGCTTTCACCAAAACGCGTCCATGCTAACACCCTGCCATTGACTTCCAGCCTGAAGAACCTGAGAAGATGTGTTAATGTTGTCGCGGGCACCCAGTTACCCAGTTTGTGGTGCTGAGTTACAGCAGGCCTGGCTGACCACCACACCCCCTGACCCTCTTCGGTCTCCCAACAAACCCCTCTGTTTGAACATGTGTCCTCTTCTTTTTCATTCTCAGCATACTTTTCTGATCTCTGCTTCTCCATCTGAGTCATAACATCCTTCTTCAATTCTTAAGTATGAATATTTCCCAGAGTCATCCATTTGGCCATCTTCTCTCTCTTTTGCGGCCCTTTGACATTGAACGGTTTGACTTAAAGTCCTGATTTAAATGGCTTCCTCTATCTAGAGGACCACAGATTCATATCTCTAATCTGTTTTACGCTCCTTAATTAAAGACTTCAATTTTCAGATGCATCTCTACCCAGATGTACTGCTAAGAATTCAAGATCCACGTGTACAAAACACAGCTGACCATCCCTTTGTCAAACTGGCTTCTGGGGCCTCTTTCTACTAATGGCCCAACATCCTTCCAGACAGAACCTGAGTCATCCCGCTCCTCAGACCTACTCATTTGCCGCTGATGCCAACTTTAATTTTGTAGTATCTCTAGCACCACCCTTTCCTGCCTTTCCCACAACTTCCTGCATTCCCCCCGCCCCGTTCACCTCGCTGTACTTCCTCCATGGCATGCCCTTTTGCTCATGACTTCACGTCCAGTCTCTTGTCATTTTCAGATGAGCTTAGTGAACTTCATGCATTTCTATGTGTAGTGAGATTCTTCCTTTCCAAAACAGGTAAACATTAAATAATAAAATAATGAAAGTGATAAAAAAGAAAAGGAAAATAACTGGACAAAAATAGTAAAAACAAATAGGACGGTTCATACAAAATAATAAGATAGAAAAGGAAAATACATAGGAAAACTTCTTGAAAATGATTTCTTCTCCAGTTGTGTGTTGCTTACATATGTGTATTTGTGCTGCACGTACAGAAGGATCCAGGGAAAATAAAGGGAAAAGACTGAGTGAACCGTATAATAAGGACTTAATATATCTGTATCCCATCCATGTTTATACCAGATGACTCCAAGCCGGTAGTCCTGTCTTTTAATTTCAGCATAAAATTAACTTACTAGGAGCCTAAAGTTAGATAAATTGTGATCTACATTGGCTAGTTAGATTAAGGCTGGAAACATACTTAACTTTCAATTAAGTGGCAAAGACAGGGTAATGAGTAAGTCAGGCTATTTAGAAAATATGTTTAGAGAATTAAAAAAGGACTAAAGATAGCTTCTTGAGAAAGTGCAAAAGGTGATGAGAAAATCGTGAAAAAGAGCCTGGGGAAATGTTTTAGAAACTGTGGACAGCCAAGCCAGTTTCGCAGCGTGTACTGATGCTGGTGCGAGGTGAAGAGGAAGGGCGACCCTCCGACTGGACTAAAAAGGAGCATGTGTGGTAACTCTCAGATCAACAGGTGTGGGACTTGAACTCAGAGGACGGAGCGGGGAAGTTTTCTCAAAGCATCACAGCCATTGCGGGGCCTCCACAGACGGAGGGGGCTTCTCTGCCTTTCAGTTGAGGAGGTGACCAGAGTGTGTGGAGTGATCACATGGCCTCAGCTTCTGAGCGACCTCTGTCCCTCAGGAGCTTTGGGGTTTGGGCCAAGTCACGAGAATCTGGATTTCTGTTCCGCCACCTGCGAGTGGGAAGGACTGCAGTAAACAGCCTCTAAGGTCTCCTCAAGTTCTGAACTTGTGTCATGTAAGTGCCTGTGTCCTTATGTTGACTTTTGCGTAAAAGATACTGAAACGCAGGAGACACATTGTTTGTGTTCGCTGTGAACAGGAAAGTTCCTTCAGACCCTCCCTGTTTTCAGTTGGTCAGAGATGAGAAGACCTTAAAACAATGTAGTTGTGGTTTGGGGTTTAATGGGAAAGAACTTGCTCTCTCAACATGCCCCTTGGGGTGTCCAGACACACACCTGCAAATCCGTGTTCAGAAGCCAGGTGTCATTTCTGGTAATGATTTCTTCTGAACTGATCCTAATGTAGAAACTCAGAAAGAAGTGAATTTCTGTTGGAATTTGCTGCATTTCTTTGGCTGGCCTGGTTCCAGCATAAGCTTCAAGGCCCGTGTCTCAGTGTCAGTGACAGAAGACCATTTTCTGTCTCAAGAATCAGAAAGAGCTGAACGGAAAACTCTAGAAGGCCCGTGACTGCCCGGCAGCCTCTAACCAGTCAGTGGCCTGTGTACCCCACTCCCCCGGAGCTGCCAGAGAAACCTCTCTCGCCCCGCCCGGGGTCTCCAGGACGGGAACCTTGGGTGAATCACAGAAGAGGGAAGATCTAACTCAAAAATCTAACTCTCTTCTGTGTCAACATTACTCTAATCCAGCTCTTTTTTTTTTTCTCACCTTTATTAGCCTTTTCCCTGGGATTTTAAAAGAAAATTTCTCAGAAAAATATACTTTCCCATAATTTATTCCTCTCCTTTACAATAAAGATGCTTTAAGTGTGTCAGAGACAACCACAGCCTTTCTAGTTGTCTTTTATTTTTTTAATAAATTTATTTTTGGCTGTGTTGGGTCTTCATTGCGGTGCACGGGCTTCTCATTGCGGTGGCTTCTCTCGTTGTGGAGCGCGGGCTCTAGGCGCGCGGGCTCAGTAGTTGTGGCTCGAGGGCTCTAAGCGCAGGCTCAGTAGTTGTGGCTCGCGGGCTCTAGAGCGCAGGCTGAGTAGTTGTGGCGCACGGGCTTAGTTGCTCCGCGGCATGTGGGATCTTCCTGGACCAGGGCTCGAACCCGTGTCCCCTGCATTGTCAGGCAGATTCTTAACCACTGCACCACCAGGGAAGCCCCTCTAGTTGTCTTCTGATTCTACTTTGATTCCTAAAACCAAAGAGGCTCAAAGTGAAATTTTGCGCAACGGGGTCTCCTTAGAGTTCACGGGGGTCCCAAGAGGGCCCCTCCCACCTGCGTTTCTGGGATGTCTTCATTCCCTCGGTCCCAGGCCCAAAAGTCTGACCTTCCATTTTAGCAGATAAATTTAACCTTTGTTTTCCCCGACTGTATGTACTGCCAGAAGAGTTTGAGTAATAATCACTATGGTATATAAAAGTCCCCCATTTTTCAAAGTCACCCCAGAGCATTGGCTTTATAACCAGATGGGCCTGGGTTCACCTCCTGTTTCTGCCACCCACTAGCAACGACCAAGGACAAGTTCCTTAATCTACGTTTTAGATTCTTCTTGTGTAACATATACACACACGCTCCCCATCAGATGGTTGTGAAGATTCGATGAGATAATGTATATGATGTCTTATAAGGTCAGCGAACTGAATCTATAAAGGACCAGACAGTAAATATTTTAGGCTTTGCTGGCCTTGGGGTCTCTGTCGCAATTACTCAGCTCTGCCACTGTTGTTCCAAAGCAGCAGCCTTGGGCCACAGGTAAATGGATGAGCTTGTAAACATTGAAAAGCCCTGTTTTCCTTCTTTCGTCAGTACTTCACTTCCGACACCAACTGTGTGTGTTTCCTCCCCAAGAAATTCCCGACACCAGCTGGGTGTCCTACAGTTTCATTCAGTTCTGAGACCGTATCCCATAGATTAAGGGCTCAGCCCCACAAGGCCGCCCCAACTTCAGAGCCTAATCACAAATTCATGCCACAACCAGCTCTAAATGGAAGCTTCCCACGACCCACCCCTGGGTTCCATATTATGCTAGAGGAGCTCCCAGAATTCAGGAAACAGCTTGCTTACTATATTACCCGTTGATTATAAACGGATACAATTCAAGAGCGGCCAGATGGAAGAGACGCACAGGGCAGGTGTGGGGAAGGACCCGGAGCTTCCATGAGCTCTGGGTGCATCACCTTTCTACACCTCCACGTGTTCCCCAGCCCAGAGCTCGCCCCTGCGCTTGGGGTTTTCTGTGGAGGCTTCGTTATGTAGGCATGATTGACTAACTCATTGCCCATTAGTGATTAAGTCAACCTCCAGCCCCCCCACCCGCCCCCGAGAGATCTGGGAGGGATGCAAAGTTCCAACCTTCTAATCTCAGGTTGGCTTCCCTGGCAAGGAGGCCCCGTCCTAGGCTGCCCCGGGGCCTCCAGCCACCAGCTACCTCATTTGCGTAAAAAGCACTGTCACTCTGGAGATTCCAAGGGTTTGGGGAGCTGGGTGCCAGGAAACAGAAAAGGGCGAGAGTGGGCAGAGACCACCTATATGTTTCTTATTATGGCACAACATGGCCGTGTTCCAATGAAGCTGTATTTGTGGACACTGCAATTTGAATTTCATTTCGTGCTCGTTTATCATGAGACATTCTTTTGGCTTGCCTCCATTACGTAATGTGAAGGCCATTCTTAGCACAAAGGCTGGACGGAACCGGGCAGTAGGCTGGACCTGACCCACGGGCCGACCCCGTGAGTGCCCAGTGCCCTGCTCAGGGCTGGTTCAGCTTCGTCTGACCCTCCCGTTGGCTCACCGCCCGCGCCTCCATTGCCGTGCATTTCTTCGGGTCTCCTTGGTTTTCTCTTTGTTGGTGCCTGTGTGGCCAGGCGTACGCGTCTTGATTGATTTGTTCTTGGTGAGGCTGGGAAGGTTCTGTCTCCAGCAATGCTCACAGATCTTAAGTTTTTATGACTCTGTTAGTTTGTGGTCTTTCTTCTCAAGGATCTTGGGAAAAGTTCCAAGGGCTGGATTAGAAGAATCCAGAGTCATTGTTGTGTCTTCTTCCATAATCTTCCTTCCAAATATGACAGGTTAGAGCCCAGATGGTTTGACTTTCTTCCACCATAGAGTGAACTCTGTGCTCATAAGGTCACCCTTCCTTCCCATCAAGGAGAAGCCACCTTAATGCCCCCTCGTTGTTCAGAATGTTAGATCAGATGCTCCACAGATATGACAGTCAATCCCAGAAGGTACGATATTCTTGTCACAAACCCTGTTTTAGTCAGTCGCTGGGTGAGGTACCTTGATTTCACAAATATCTTAAAATTAACATTCCAATAAGTGTCTCACCTCTCCCTCCTCATCACCTAAACCTTTCTACAAAGTAAGTCAGCTTTGAGAAGGTAAGTAGATAAAAGGGTTAACACTGAATCAATTTTGAGAACAGGTAACTTATCAAAGTAGTGATAGGAGAAAAAATATTTTGTATAACAAATACTAATCATTTGTCAATCTAGTGTTCTAGGAAAAGAAAATCAGATACCGTGGAATTTCTGTTTTACCTTGCTTGTTATGAGTTTATTTTGTTTAAAAATTTCCACATTAGGAATAATGTGTATTTATTGAGAATAGTATGCACTCCAATGACATAATATTTGCTTGATTGATATAAATGAGTTTGGTTTAATGAGTGGAAAAAGATTTAAAATCTAGCATCGTTCTTCAATGTTTATTCTAATATTTTATTAAAGAAATTTGGCATGCAACTTATTAGCTAATAGAATTACATAAGATGAAACCAAATAGCATCTTAGTGCGCTGGGCTGTGCTGTAAACTCAACCGGGGATTGAACCTGGGCCCTGGGCAGTGAAAGTGCCAAGTTCTAACCCCTGGACCACCAGCGAATTCCCACCTTACTTGTAAATTTAAATCAAACGTTGTTGAGAATACAAGCACTTCTTATACAACGTAGCTGTTCCTAAAAAACTGTGTGTTGCAAAACTACGCACTAAAAATAAAAGGATTTATGGGAAGAAAATATGTTGGGGTGAAATCAGTCAGCGCTTATGGACACTAACAAAAGCTATACCAATCCTAACAAATATACAAGCTTAGTTAAAAAGACAAGCTGAATTCTGATGAAAACCGCACTACAGTAATTATAGGACTGATTTAAGGGAAAAAAGGTAGCTTGATTGGAAGGGACTGTATTATAAGAAAGCACAGAGCCTGCTGAGCTGTAGAGACAAGGAACCAATAAAGGAAACTCTGTAACAGGTTCTTCCAAGACAGGGCGCGTGTTCAGACTGAGCTGAGGGGACCTGCAGGGGTGGGTGGGCGTCTTCAAATGTGACCGCTACTTTACGCCGACATTATTCCCCTATTTATTAGTATGAGCCAAACCACAATACAGAAATACACAGTGTTTATCTGCAAATAGATGAAAACAAAATGGCTTTTTATAGAGTAAAAAGGCTTTACTCGTCTGAACCCTTTTCATAATAATCGCTATATTTTCTGTAAATGTTTTTTTTTTTTAATTTAATTTAATTAATTAATTAATTTTTGGCTGCATTGGGTCTTTGTTGCTATGCACGGGCTTTCTCTAGTTGCGGAGAGAGGGGGCTACTTTTCATTGCCGTGCGTGGGCTTCTCATTGCGGTGGCTTCTCTTGTTGCTCTAGAGCGCAGGCTCAGTAGTTGTGGCTCACGGGCTTAGTTGCTCCGCGGCATGTGGGATCTTCCCGGACCAGGGCTCGAACCCGTGTCCCCTGCATTGGCAGGCGGATTCTCAACCACTGCGCCACCAGGGAAGCCCCTGTAAATGTGTTTTGAAATGACTGTGTCTTTGTAAGGAACTGTTTGAGCAGTGTAACTAAGATGGGGATTAGAGGACTAGCTGGAGATTATTTCATGTGTTTGAGGAACAAACTATCGAAAGGTTTATCTGATTTCCTCATGACCTGCCATAAGTGGGAATGATATTTAATTTGAAGAGATAGTAACTGTACGCATTCAGATTTCAGTGGTGATCGTCAAAAGCACAGATATTTAGGATTTATAGTCCCAAAGGTTTTCCTCTTTAATTAGTTATAAAGCATCCCGTAGACATTTTGCTGTAACAATTGAGAATCAAAAAATGATCATTCTTAGAGTTAAAAACCTCCCTACTCTAGAGTGCACTAAACTTCGCTCTTACTTCCAGCTTGTCACCGAACTGCCTGCTGAATGCACTAAGAAAGGTGCGGATTGCAGCCGCCTTATTTTCAAGAAAGGAAGAATGTAGTGTGTTAAACGTAAGTTACGTGCCGTAGCGTAGCTTTAGTGAGGCAGCTGTTTCCAGCAGGGGATTGCTGGTATGTTGGCCCCCAGAGCTGAGGTCGCCGTGGCCTTTAGAGGTGACCTCTTAGCTTTGGGGAGGGTGACCAGTACTGGCTCTTAGGAACAAAAATATTTAAGAAACGCACCCTCCACTCTTGCAGAGAGCTAGAGACGCCTTGCTCTGGGAGGGTGGGTCCCTGGCCTGGAATCTGAAGGGCGGTCAGCTTGCCCACGTCTGGGCTTTTGAAGAGGGAAGAATTGCTTCCCTAAAGGGGGTTTCAGTAGGAGAGTTGAAGCATCCAGCTCCCACGAGGGGTTATGCAATACTGAAAACCGCACATCTGGACTTAGTGATGGCCTAATGGCCAAATCCTGGGAAGTGAACTGCGGACCGTTTTGGTGGCCGTCCCTGGACCCTGGTCTCCCCTCGGCGGGGCTGGGGTATTGAGAAGGTGAGTCCGGGGCCTGTGGGCTGCCTTTCCTTCATCGCCACGTCCCCCCAGGAGACACAGCCTGTGGGTTCTCTCTCTGAAACGCCGCAGGGGTTGATCCACTTTTTATCCTCAGGGTGTCTCCGTAATCCCACCCAGATCGGCCGCCTGTCCAACTCTGACCCAGCCCTCAGCCTGCATCTCAGATAATCTTTTAAGAATACGATCCCGGCCTCACCTCTTAGTCACTCGGCTGCTTGCCCTCGGAAGAGGGCGGTGGCTTACGCAGCGCGGATCACACGCTCGCGTCTGGAGCGCCCTGGCCTCCCCGGGGGCTCCGCGGCCGCTTGCCCCCCCGCCCCACCCGGGCCGGGATTGGTTCCGCTCCCGGAACGTGGCTGGGTCCGCCCTGGCCTCCAAGCGTGCTGTTCTCTCTGGGGCTCGCTTCACCTGGCTCGCGGCCACTGTTCAGCTCGCTGTCTCCTCCTGCTGGGACTGGGTTTGGATCCCTCGTGTCCCTCCTGGATCGCAGCGTGCCTGTCCTTGAATAGCACACATCACACTGGGAACTGTCGTGTCAGGAGGAGTTTTCCTAAAGGAAGCCCTCCTGCGCTGCTGGTGGGGGTGTAAATCGGCGCAGCCACTGTGGAGACCGGTATGGAGGTGCCTTTAAAACTAGAGTTGCTGTTATGACCCAGCAATCCCACTCCTGGGCATCTATCCGGAGAAAACCGTAAATCAAAAAGACACATGCACCCCAGTGATCGCAGCAGCACTCTTTACGGTAACCAGGTCATGGAAGCAACCTAATTATCCATCGACAGAGGAATGGATAAAGAAGATGTGGTACGAATATGCAATGGAATACTGCTCAGCCATAAAAAAGAATGGAATGATGCCATTTGCAGCAACATGGATGGACCTAGAGATTATCATACTGAGTGAAGTAAGTCAGAGAAAGACAAATGCCATGTGATATTGCTAATATGTGGAATCGAAAATATGGTACAAATGAACTTATTTACAAAGCAGATACAGACTCACAGACATAGAGAACAGACTTGGATTACCAAAGGAGAAGAGGGGTGGGGGAGGGATAAATTAGGAGTTACAAAAAAAAAAAAAAAAGAAATAGTTTTTCTGCTGGATTGTAAGCTCCATGTGTCTGTGAGGACTTTTGCGTGTGGCTCTGCCCTTGCGTCTGGAAGAAGGTCCCACACAGGCCATCCATAAACGCTTGTTGAACAGAATGAAAGTGAACAAATGAAGGAATGAAGGAATGAAGCAGGAAGCAATCCAGTGCATCGAAGAATCCATGGGAGTGGAGGTTATGAAAAGCAAAATGCCAGCGGCAGGGGGAAGTCAGGTGTGTGCAGAGCTTTAAGTTTCAGGAGCTCATGGTTGAATTTAGCAAGGAGGTTTGGGTGACGCGGTGGGAGCAAAGCCAGGGCCTTGTAGGCACAGGAATCAATCTCGTCTGAGGCGGTGAGCGCAGCCCAGGGGCCGTGACCAGAAGGGGAAGCAGAGGGGACTGAGGAGCTGGGAGCAGGGGCCTTCGCTGGCCCTCCCTCCGCCCAGCACTGCACAGACTTGGAAGTTCTCACCAGCTTTTCTACTACTTTGTCCTGCTGTCCTGGTCTATCGCACGGGAAAGTTCTATAAATATTGCTTACTGCCAGGTGAAAAGAAACACATTTTAAAGGCCTGATTTTTGGATTTTTATCTAATAATTTTTCAGCTTTTGAGGAATGAAAACGTTCGATTTTCTGAACGTGAAGCTGTCTTCTTGACGTTTATTTATGAAAATGGTTGCTACAGCTTGGGCCGGGGTTGGCACACTTTATCCTTACCGAGGCAGTTTGTTTTGAAGTTCTCTCTTCTTTCAGCTACTCTTCAAAATCTGGACTTTGGAATTCAATCTTAAAACACTTATATTTCTTGAATCACAGGTTTCGGCATGGCTGGGTGCTAAGTCTGGCATATGACCTGCTGTTGGAAAACAGGCTTTCCGTGTGAGAGAGTATGCATAGGGTGCTTTCTTCAGGTTTTTTTTTTTTTTTACATGTGGAAACAAGGGTTTTGTGCTTCATTCTCTGCTAGAGGTTCATGATGGAGAATCCCATTACCTGCACGGGAAGGCATCCTCGTTACTTTTCTAAATTTTTATTGGAGTCTAGTTGCTTTACCATGCTGTGTTAGTTTCAGGTGCACAGCACAGTGAATCAGTTATACACACACATAGAGCCACTCCTTCTGCCTCCTGGTTATTAATATGAGGCCAATACATGGGTCTTTATTCTGACCATAGCGGAGTTAATCACTTACCAGTAAAGGGAGAGAGCAGTCAGTGGATCTGGAGGCCGTTTAATCATCAACCCTGGGGATGGCAAATACCTCTCCGAGCTCCTGACAATCTCTCTCCCACTGCTCGCCAAGGCCTTGTCACCACATTTATCACTTTGATTCACTTGTTTTTTCCTTCCCCCGTCACTACCATCTCTTCACCCAGCTCTGTACTGGATTCAGGGACTGACCCAACCGTTCCTGAAGTTGCTGCTGACGTTACACGTAAAAATCATCATTCGTTCTGTTGAAGAACGTGGTCTGTCTTCCTGGCAAACGCAAGGCAAACGCGGGTTTCCAAGGTAGCAGCACTGGGTGCGTCTGTTCACAGTGTAATCTCATCAGCTGAACAGACCAAGGATGCTAATTAGTTTGTTGATACATATGTGATTTAATGAGACTCAACACTTAACTGATGTTGAAGTATGCACAGCTTGTTTCCTGTCGCTGTTTTTACTTTAATAAAAAAAACCATGTTAGGCACATTGGCTGGAAATTAGAGCATTGTGCCATCTCGGAGAAGAAAGAATTTCCAGGAACGTTGACTGGTCAGTTGTATCCTGCTCTAGCGAGGTTGAAGAGAAGATGAGGGTAAAATATCGGGTTTGGGGACAGGGGTTGAAATCCAATTTAAATGAGAAGATTAAGCATAATGGAAGAATTTTCATAAACTACATTATGTTAAATTCCTAGGTCCAATACTAAAATTATAATAGGTACCAGAATAACTTATTTTAGGAAGAAATTCCAGACCTGCATCAGCTCCAACATATAATCTTGTATTTTTTGTGGCCTTCTTTTTTTTTTGAGTGCCCTCTTTTCTAGTTATTGTGTTATATGTTTACATAACTGAAACCATGGCATTCAATTAATACGGTTCTTCCTAAAAATTCATTTAAATAATGGTATTATAATTTTTATGAATGAATATTTATTTAATATTATCTACTATACTCTCCTTTATTATCTTCAAATTGTACAGAACTGGATCCACAGAGGTTCTCTATTTTAGGGGCGGGATGGGGAGAAGATGTGATGAAGTAATCTGACCCTATAGTCAAAGCTATATTTGGATTAAAGTGCTTCAGTTAATTTGCTCAGCTTTTTGCAAATAGCAGTCAGCACACTATGGCCTGTGGGCCCAGTGCAGCCTGTTTTTATGGGAACACGTCCATGCCCGGCCCTCTGTGTATCTGCTGTGGCTGCTTTCCCGCCAGCGATGGTGGAGTGGAGCCACTGACTGCAGAGCTGAAGTGACCTATGGCCCTTTACAGGAAGGTTTGACCCTGATCTACAGTGTGTGTGAGGACAGGAATTAGTAAACAGTAACAGTGATGTTGAGATACATCAAAGACTGAGAAACAGACACTTGTAGAATTGACTCTTAAACGGAGCCTGCTTGAGAGCCCTAGATCTGCAGGTTTTTCAGAATCCAAGTAACCGTTCCCGCATCACCAGGTTACCTTTGGGCCACTCAGCAGCCCGCGGACAGAGGCAGTGCCCTCTTCTCTGCCCGCAGAGTAAGGTTTCTGCTCCTGAATGCGGAGGATCTTCCTCTGAACCTTCTGAAGATTAGTAAGTGATGTGTGATCACAGATGTGGGGTTTGACTTTAAGAAACAGAGAGTCACTTACATGGGGAATCTTAAAAAATGATACAAATGAACTTATTTACAAAACAGAAACAGACTCACAGACTTAGAGAACAAACTTATGGTTACCAAGGGGAAAGGCGGGGGGCAGGGATAAATTAGGAGTTTGGGATTAACATACACACACTACTATATAGATAACCAACAAGGATCTACTGTATAGCACAGAGAACTCTACTCAGTATTTTGTAACAACCTATAAGGGGAAATAATCTGAAAGAATAGATATACATGTGTATAACTGAGTCACTTTGCTGAAACTAACGCAACATTGTAAATCAACTATAGTCCAATATAACATAAAAATTTTTAAAAAAAGGAAAAAGAAAAAGAAACAGAGAGTCCCGGCAGCTTTTTCTGGCCACTCAGCATCCATCATCTTCCTCAAACCTGATAACCCAGCGACACCCCAGGGGCTGTCAGATGTGAATTTAGCTTCCTTATTTGTCCCAGTTTAGGAGGTGAATTGTCCATTGTTATAAGCTTGTTAGTAACGTATCTGTGACAAATTACAAGCTGATGCTTATATATATTAGGAACATACCGAGAGCACTGAGGGGCACAGAAAAGACAGAAAAGTAATCGAACTCCAGTTCCAAAGACTGAAACAGAAGATTTTTTTTTTTTTAACATCTTTATTGGAGTATAATTGCTTCACAGTGGTGTGCTAGTTTCTGCTCTACACAAAGTGAATCAGCTATACATACACATGACATAAGATTTTACCCCGGATGATTCAAGAACCACCAGCCAGTGAGCAGGAGAAGAATTATGCTCTTGTTTGCTTTCTAATGTAAACTTAAAAACCATATCTTTAAGATAAACTAATCCTACTGTATAAACTAAGCCTGATTATTTAGAAGCTAGTCTCACTTGGTAAAATATGAGTTTGGGTTCATCGAAAGGCACTGGCTGTGGAGTCAGATGGACCTACATTTGAACCCTAGTTCTGGCGCTTTCTAGCATTTCCAGTGGAATGACCTAAACTTTGAGCCTCTGGCCCACTGGAGCTAATAATACCTACTCCCGATGTCTGCTGTGCGGCTTCAGTGTAAATACAGAGTTCCCAGCCCTGTACCAGGCACTGAGTAGGGGTTAAGTAACCATGGGTTCTTTTTCACTCTCTTTTTGTGCTTTTTGATTTTCCAAGTATGGAAATAGTCGGTGGACCCAAGTTAATCAAGATCATTGTATTTTTTTGTTTGTTTTTGTTTTTAATAAATTTATTGTCTTTATTTTTATTTTTGGCTGCGTCGGGTCTTCGTTGCTGCTCACGGGCTTTCTCTAGTTGCGGCGAGCGGGGGCTACTCTTTGTTGCGGTGTGCGGGCTTCTCATTGCGGTGGCTTCTCTTGTTGCAGAGCACGGGCTGTAGGCGTGCAGGCTCAGTAGTTGTGGCATGCGAGCTCAGTAGTTGAGGTTCGCAGGCTCAGTAGTTGTGGCGCACGGGCTTAGCTGCTCCGCGGCATGTGAGATCTTCCTGGACCAGGGCTTGAACCCGTGTCCCCTGCATTGGCAGGCGGATTCTCAACCACTGCACCACCAGGGAAGCCCAAGGTCTTTGTACCGTTGATAAGCTGAATTTACAACCACACGGTTCCACTGAAAAGTAACTAATGAGACGTGGGTTGTGAATTGTGTGGAGACTCAGTAAGAACATCAACAAAAACAAAAGTAAGAGGGAAAGTCGGCCAGAAGGGCCGTGCGTGTGACTTCAGGGACCCCTAGGAAGAGAGGCTTTCTTGGTTTACCCCGGTGTTGTGTGGATTCGGATCCTGAGACCCTTGCAAATCCAATGGCATGGTCTTAGGAATCAGGAGTTCTTTGACAAAATATTATGTGTGTTTCATTTTGGTGATATATATATATATATATTTTTTTTAAAGGAATTCCTTTATTTATTTATTTATTTTTGGCTGTGTTGGCTCTTCGTTTCTGTGCGAGGGCTTTCTCTAGTTGCGGCAAGTGGGGGCCACTCTTCATCGCGGTGCGCGGGCCTCTCGCCGTCGCGGCCTCTCTTGTTGCGGAGCAGAGGCTCCAGACGCGCAGGCTCAGTCGTTGTGGCTCACGGGCCCAGTTGCTCCACGGCACGTGGGATCTTCCCAGACCAGGGCTCGAACCCGTGTCCCCTGCATTGGCAGGC
Organism: Eschrichtius robustus; assembly: GCF_028021215.1. Classification (NCBI taxonomy): domain Eukaryota; kingdom Metazoa; phylum Chordata; class Mammalia; order Artiodactyla; family Eschrichtiidae; genus Eschrichtius; species Eschrichtius robustus. Next base: position 285,587 of record NC_090827.1, read on the forward strand.
AGATTCTCAACCACTGCGCCACCAGGGAAGCCCAATTCTGGTGATATTTTTAAGTTATTTTACTATTTATGGAGACAAGTATCTTCTTTGCCAGTAATCATTTCAATTAATGTTTTTCATGTAATTTTTTTCATGTAAAAGTCAGTGTTTCAGATCTAATCACATATACTTGGGCCTCATTATATACATTTTTTTCTTTAGGCATGTTTAGGAGACATTAGACATGCTACTCTGATTTTTCAGAAAAGGCAGCACAATGAGAATGTAGCCGTACCAGCAGTGACATGACATAGATGGAGACTCAGCCTCTGCCGTAAAACCGTAGTGTTTCACTCCTGTCGAATCACACAGGACCACATGGGCTATAAAAATGAGAATCAGTAGTTTGTGCTAAAGACATTTTGGAGAAAATTGCATTCCGTTTGAAAAATATTAAAATACTAAAAGGAAGTACTAGTATACTAGGATGCATGCGTATGAAATAAAGATCTTTACCAGATGTTCCATCCATGAATTGACATTTGCAGCAGAGTTTTTTCTTTACTTGAAAATGACATAGCACTGTACGGTCTTTGCTTTTGCACACCTGCCTTTCTCTGTTTCCCTAGGAGTCCAGAGTCGCTCCTCTTTCTGTCCTGACCTTCTGCTGCCCCTGGACGCTCCAGCCATCAGTGTCCCTGGCCCCGTAAGAACAGCCGCCAGGAGGTGGGCACCATGTTTTGCGCGAAGCTGAAGGACCTGCAGATCACGGGGGACTGCCCCTTCTCGCTGCTGGCCCCGGGCCCGGCCCCCAAAGAGCCCGCGGGCGAGGCGGCGGGGGGCGGGCCCGCAGCTCCGCCCGGCCGGCAGGGCGTCTGTCCCCGCGACCCCGGGGAGAAGCCGCCCGCAGGGCCTCCGCAGAGGAAGAGCAGCCGCACCCGCGTCTACCTGCACACTTTGGCAGAGAGTATTTGCAAACTGATCTTCCCGGAGGTGAGTGCCTGGCCTTTCGAGATTGTACTGATAATTTGAAAACGGCAAAAGGATGTTTTCCTAAGGAAAATGTGAACACTTGCTTTCTCACTTTCAAGGCTACAGTCGATGTAGACGGTTTCCTGCAAACATGTTTTTTAAAGCAGCCGTTTTCTTAAATTGTGTTTAATTGAACATGTTTAAAATGTTGCATGCCTTTCCAGAGCATCCTGCGCTCTGACAAGCTTCATGACTCTGAGCCGCTGCTTCGCCCTCTGGCCCCGGCACCCGCACCTGAAAATGGAAACGCTCACGGCCCCTGCTCCCTAGGGCCTGCACAGGCATCAGGTGGAACAATCCACGGCTCTCGCCACCCACAGGACCCGTTTTCTACTTACGGATGCCAAGCTATTTTTTATGGATTCGTTCGCTGTATTTTTAGAGCTAAATTCCTTGAAGGATAACTTATTCCCTGCTGGGTTTTCCTAAGAGCGTCACTGTTCCCTGGCAGCTTGCTGAGGTGGGAAGACCGCCTCACCCTGCTGGCTCAGAGTCTGAAGTCTCCACTCGCGCCGGGCCTGCCCGTGACCCCCACCCGCCCTCAGCTCAGACACGTCTCGATGTAGCTCTGTGGGCTGGCCTGCGCCGCCTGATGCCGTTCTGAGGTGTGGAGTGCAGCCCTTAAGGGAATCCTGGAAAGACCGATGCTGTCAGGTCTCCCTTATATGTGGAACCTTAAGAACAACGACAGCAACTCGTAGAAAGTAGAGACCGGCAGTTAGAAGATGAATGAGTGCTCGGGGGTGGCGTGCAGCGCGGCCACTGCACCTGGCACTGCTGGCTGATGTGTAGGAAAGCCGTTAGGCAAATCCTGGGAGCTCTCGGCACAAGGAGACTTTGGTTTTCTTCTTTCTTTCTGTTCTTTTTACTGTATTTACTGAGAAGGTGGATGTTAGCTGAACCTATTGTGGTAATAATTTCACACTCTATGTAAATCGAGCCGTCATGCCGTGCCCTGTAAACTTAGACAGTGATGTATGTCAATTATTTCTCAACAAGATGGGGGGGGGGAAGGGGAGAAAAAGAACTCTGGGGACAGAGCATAGACCAGGTGAAGTGTCTTTGGAATGGATGGGGCATGTGGAGGGTTCCTTGCCCCGTGGGGGTCAAAGAGAAGAGCTACTGGGGGCTTCCCTGGCGGCGCAGTGGTTGAGAGTCTGCCTGCCGGTGCAGGCGACACGGGTTCGAGGCCTGGTCTGGGAAGATCGCACATGCCGCGGAGCAACCGGGCCCGTGAGCCACAACTACCGAGCCTGCGCGTCTGGAGCCTGTGCTCCGCGACAAGAGAGGCCGCGACGGTGAGAGGCCCGCGCACCGCGATGAAGAGTGGCCCCCGCTCGCCGCAACTACAGAAAGCCGTCGCACAGAAACGAAGACCCAACGCAGCCAAAAGTAAATTAAATAAATAAATAAAGAAGCTTTCATTTAAAAAAAAAAAAAAAAGAGAAGAGCTGCTGAAAGCCTTCATGGAGTGTCTTCGTCCCTCTGTCAGTGTTCACAGTTTTATATAAATTCGCATCGACTGGGAGACTGGGGATTGATGTGATCAAGGTCCAGCTCTCGTCATCCACGGGTGATTTTTAATTGACTCCACACCAGCCCTGTGCCTGTGTGAAGCACTGAAGAACCACAGACTGGTGACTTTTAGGAGTGGAAGGGACGTCAGAGATAAACTTGTTTCACTCCCGAGAAGGACTAGAGAGGCTAAGTGACTTGACCAAAGTCACACAGCTTTGGAAGGATAGAGCAATTACTGCTGTCAACAATCTGGACTCGAGTGACAAAGAAGAGACTTGAACTGAAGCTTGAAGGATGGGTAAATCAGAATTAGCAGGAAGTTGAGGGAACTTAACGTCAAATATAAAGAAACACAGTGGCACTTTGGTTCGCGGCCTCTGAGATGGAAATATTTCATTATTCTCGCCCTGCTCGTCACTCGCAGCCGGCTTTGGCTGGCGTGAGGGACGTAGCCCTTCGCAGGCGGGGGGTTGGCATTACAGTCTGGGAAGCGGTTGGTACTCTCATTTCCAGACAGAGGAAAGATGCACAGGGATGGACAGATGGTGAGGACGGACGGCTGGAGACCTTCCATGCTTTCCCTGGGTCTTGTCATTACCATGGTGGCTTCATTATTCTGTTTGATAAATTTTGAGTTCCTACAGTAGAAGTCATGCACATGTTGGAACCTCTTTTAAAAACATTCTGAACATCAAACATATATGTTCCTGTTTTCCTTTTCTTTACTTAGAAGGATCTGTGTTGTTTGTTCGTGAGCTCACAGGAATAATCATCAAGGTTTGACTGCGCTGTCATGTAGCAGGGAAGGTGAGGATGTAGGCCTTCCAAGAGGCAGGAGGTGACCCTTGGCATCAAGGACCAGGACCCTTTTCCCACAACTGAGGCCATTTTCATTAAAACAGGGAACGTCCCAGGGCCGTGTAGTAAACAACCTAGATTACTTCATCCCCTGTCCGAACATCTACGTGTCTTTGATTAACTAGGACTTTTCTTTTTAATCGATTCTTTTTAAGTCGACAGATTTAATGCTTAGCCTACTGTTCAATTTCAGTTCTATCAGTAACCCAAAGGAAGAGACTCCAAATAGTATTTGATGGCACTCTAGTTCTTGCTTTCGATAATCAGATTTAACTCCCCAATTATGTTTTATGGGGGAACAAGTATATCCTTAGTAGATTTAGAGTGGGAGATGGCTTTCCAGAGTTGTGGAATCGTAGGTTACAGAAGTCTTTTTGCTTATCTGATGCAAACTTTTCATTAGTTTGAAGAAATTGACACATAAAAGGCCACTTGCTTTAAGTAAAAGATAACTGAGGAGAGGGAATTTTCTCTGCACCTCACTCGTAATCTGTTGCTCTTTCTGTTACATTGTTAGCTGATTTTTCTTGAATATTCTCCCCAGTAATCCTGTAAGCTCCTCAGGCAGAATGTCTTTAAAGAAATTATGATATGGTATTAGCCACAGTTGTAGCAAATCAGAACCCACTTCCTGAATTGACTCAATTGAGTCAGATATGCTTATATAAAGGATATCATCCCAAATCCAAGACCTTGTGAGATTAAGAGGGTCTGAGGGGACTCCTGAAGTCTCTAAATGTGCTGCAAAATATTGGGTTGCAAGAAGCAAAAAGAGAAGCAGTTTTACAGCCTCCTTATGCGGGAAATATCCTTGGTCTAGAAAATCATTAAAAACTGTAGAAAACACTCCATCCCAGCTCCTGCCATACTTAAAACCTTTCAATGACTTTTCATTGCTCTAACATAAAAATAAACTTTCTTAATATAGCCTCCAGGCCTTAAAAAAAAAAAAAAAACTGTAGAAAAGTTAAAAATCAACTGAAATAGCAACATATCCATAAACCAGACCAATGAAATTCCATTCAGAGTGTTCCCAACAATATTGCATCAAACAGCAGTTGTACCTGAAGTATTAATATATGAGTATCCTCTAGGGCTGTCCTGCAGTGATTGATTCCGTGTCATGAGGCCTGGGGTCTCAGGAAAGTTGAGTCCTTCTCGTGGATTTCTTGTGAACTGCGTCATCTCAGGGTCTAGGCTCAGGTTGTACTGTAGAACTATGCACCAGCAGCCTTTACCAATGCATGTTTTGTCTGAAAAGCTTGTTGGTTTTGTTTTGTCTTGTTCTGAATTTATAACAATTTTCCAGAGGTGCAATGGTGGGTGATGAAAGTAGACAGAAAAGCCTGGTAAGCCGCAATATCACCAGCTTATGCTACTACAGCTTGGCTAGGACTTTGGAACTTTCTTCTTTAGAAAAACAAATTCTTTTTTTTTTTTTTTTAATTTTATTGAAGTACAGTTGATTTACAATGTTGTGTTAGTTTCAGGTGACAGCATAGTGATTCAGTCATCCATATGCATGTATCCATTCTTCTTCAGATTCTTTTCCCGTATAGGTCATTACGGAGCATTGAGTAGAGTTCCCTGTGCTGTACAGCAGGTCCTAAGTTCTGATTCAACATGGAAAGTCAGGAAGACACCTGTTCCACAAACCCCAGCAATGAGAGAGGGACCATTTCTCCTTTCTTACAATGGCAGCATATATGCTAGGAGGAAAGGACTAGAAAAAGAAGTTCCTGGTGGCAGTGGGAAGGAAATGAAAGACCAGGAAGAATAGAGACTGGCAAGGATAAAACCACGTACCTGGTGTTTTAACCGAAAGGTCAAGAGGAGAGAGAAGGGTGGTGTCTCAAGTAGCGCTCGGGGCGAGGAAGGAAAAAGTCTTTGGTGCCAGAACTGGATGGATTCTCTTTTCTCATTGCTCATCCAAAGTTCCTGGTCAGAGCAGCAGTTCATATATAAACAAATGTAATCAAATTATTTTAAATTGGAAACAATCTAAATCCATTTTTGAACAAGCGGAAAGAGTAACACCTCTGTACTGGCTTATATCTCCTCACTGATAGAAATGTTATAGACCAAGCCTTCAAGACTGAACAGCTGATGGGGCGCGGGGGTGATGGTCATTCATTCATTCATTCATTCATCCCATCACTGTGTAGCGAGCATCTCCTGTGGCCAGGTACTATCTAGGTGCTGGACATGCAGTAGTGAGCAAAACAGGTATTCCCTGCCCTTTTGGAGTCTCTATTCTAGTGGAGAAGACAGAAAATGAGAAGCAAATGTCAGGTAGCAAATGCTTGAAAGACAGGCTCGTGCAGAGGCAGTGACCCTCATTACACTGCTGATGCCTCTTCCCGTATGAATAGGTTTTACGGAAAGATGGATGGGGTTGAGCTGAAACTGGCAGTCTCATATACAACTGATAAGAGTGCCAACTGCTACAAACTTTTATGAAATTAATTTGGAAAGAGCTACTGAAAATTAAAAATCCACAGACTTTAAGGATTTCACTGAAAAAACTATAGCTTATGGACATAAAAAGCAATATATGAGAGGGAAAAAAAGGCCCTTGAGAAACTGAAGATTCTTGAGCACCCCCGGCTGATCTGCCTCGTTTACGGTCTTGGGTTTAATGTTCCCTTCCTCCTTCCCCGATTCAAGGACTCTGAGGAACAGGCCCCCATTTCTCTTCCTAAACCCGTTCCCCACCCGCCAGGCATCCGGCCCTTGGTCGGAATCTGCCCACTGTTCCAGCCCTTCTTTCCTCCTGAGGCAGATGTGTGCTCTCTCTCCTTACCGGAACCGTCAGAAAAATGGTTCTACGTGGTAAATCTAAGTTCTCCTTTATTTCTTTTCAGCACTTGCATTTCCTTTAAAGAAATTTCACATTTCTTTTCTAAGCTCTATATGCTCTTTAAAAACCAAAAGTTTTGGGGCTTCCCTGGTGGCGCAGTGGTTAAGAATCCGCGTGCCAATGCAGGGCACACGGGTTCGAGCCCTGGCCTGGGAAGATCCCACATTCCGCGGAGCAACTAAGCCCGTGCGCCACAACTACTGAGCCTGCGCTCTAGAGCCCGTGAGCCACAACTACTGAGCCCGCGTGTCACAACTACTGAGCCTGCACTCTAGAGCCCGTGAGCCACAACTACGGAGCCCGCGTGTCACAACTACTGAGCCTGCGTGCCTAGAGCCCGTGCTCCGCAACAAGAGAAGCTACCGCAACGAGAAGCCCGCGCACCGCAACGAAGAGCAGCCCCCGCTCGCCGCAACTAGAGAAAGCCCGCGCGCAGCGCAGCAACGAAGACCCAACGCAGCCAAAAATAAATAAATAAATTTTTTAAAAACACCAAAATTTATTTTCATAACTCGTTTCATTAAAACAGAAGCTTGGTCTATTTTGCTTAACTTTACTGTCTCACTTGACCAGTGGAAATTCCAAGAGAAATATAAATAGTTCTCAAGGAAAAAGGAATTTCACAACTTGGGATATAGCCAGAGAATTCTCCACTGTCCTCTGGGTAAACTACACACAGAACTGGTGGCTATACACACATAGATACGTATGATTTTTTTACGGAATGCAAAGAAATTACCAGTGCTTTACGTCCACTTATCAACAAGCTGTTAAGAGAGATTAATAGTATTGAAACCAGTGTTTAAAACTATGCGGGCTTATGTACAACTATTTTGCAATCTAGGAAGGTTCATGAGATACTCAGAAATCAATAGAAGAGAAGAACACTGCAAGTATTTGGTGAAGATTATTCGTTCAAAGAAAGGAAATGAGTGCAAGTTCGGGGAAATCCGAGATTTGTTTCGATCAGTGATCAACTGACCTTGGTGACAGATTGGATTTAAGGGATAAAAGAAAGGGGAGAGACGCACTCGGGAGTTTTCTAGAGCAGGACACGTAAACCGTACATGAGACAGAGATGTGGCTTTGTGGGGAGGGTGGCGGTCACTGGGGTGGCTGTGGGGCTGTGGAAGGAGTGGGAGTCTCTTGGCTTGAACGCCCCTGAGACTGAAGTCCTGGCCACACACCCAAGGGGTTTCCGGCCCCCGAGGAAGGGGTGCCCGCGACTCCTCCCCGAAGGCTTGATTGACTTCACCAAGCCAGGCCTCCCGTTTGATTCCAGCTCAGTGGCCGTCAGTGAGCCGCCCACCGAGGGCAAAGCCCACATCCAGACTCGAGTGAGTCTGAGCGCTTTGCTTCTGCCCAAGAGTGAAAAGCCCATAGAGAATCTATCCCCTTTTCCACAGTGTCAATTCACTACACTTATTAAAGTAACTGCTTCTGCTTCTTCATAAGGAGCTTTCAGCCCCAATTTTCTGTAAAGTATGTATCTTCAAGAATATGATTGTTTAAGGGAATGTTTAAAACTTTTCCTTCAATTTTCAGTTTGAGCGGCTGAACCTTGCCCTTCAGAGAACACTGGCAAAACACAAAATAAAGGAAAGCAGGTAAGTTGAATCACTTTAGTTGCATGAATCTCCTGTTGCAGTCGCTGACACAGCTACTAATAGCCAACACTGAGTGACGTATGCGTGTGTTCTGAATCATCTTGGTATGCCGGGAACTGGGCTAAACGTTTTAGCTACCACTCATATGAAAGCAAGTGTATTCATTTTTCACATTTTATATATCACTAAGCTCAGGTTCCTGTAAAATATCTGGGCTCGTATAGCTGTTTAGGCAAAGGCAGAACTGAGTTTCAAGCCTGGGTTTTCCAGAGCCCATGATTTTAACCATGTTGCCCTGTGCTGTTGCTTTTAATAAGCTCCCAGAAGGCCTGTTCTTTCCTAGCAAGGGATAGCTTCTGAAATGTTTTACAGAGGTAAGGCATGGGTCAGAGCAGAGTCCTTGCCTGAAGAACACAGCCGAGAGGCTGGGGCCTGCCTGGCCCTCCCCCATAGCCTCGACCACAGGCTAAGCTTTCAGCTCCTGCATCAGGAGGACGGGAAAGGATACAGGAGCCAGAGGAGGGCCACTCAGGGGTCTGGGGCAGCTGGGGCAGTCCTCAGGGAGGTGTTTCGGCATTTTCCTAACTGGTTCGGCTATACTGGTGTGCGAATACCACTTCCGTTTATACTTTGTTCTTCTACTCTGTCTTTGAAATTTTCTTTAAGAAAGCTTTCTGTAGCGGTTTCATATATAAGGTAATTTTTTAAAAAAAAAAACAACCTGACTTTTAGAGTTCATTTTAAAAATACATCTCAGCTCATTTACTGCCAGTGGATAACTTGATTTGGCCTTGTTTTGGTTTTCCTGAAATCAAAGGATTATTTCATGTGCAAATAATACAATAAACACTTGAGTTCAAATTTTCAGAACTGAACTTGGAAGTTTTGCAATCCAGTATCATTGTCGGGAATATTTGATAAGTTCATTCATCTGTCTGCTGCTCAGGAGTGGATAATCTGCTCTGCGGATTATCTGGGCTGAATTTCCCTTGCTGACTAACTGGTCCCAGACTGCAGGCAGCAGGCAAAGCCAAGAAGGGGTCAGAGACAGGTCCAAAAGAGAGAGTGTGAATCTGTGTGTCTGACAGAAGCTGTGTTTACAGAGTGATATGGAAAGCATTCCAGAACGCCTCTGACCTTAATTCTCAGTCAGGCTGATAAGATAGCCAACAAGTCCTGTAGCTGTGCTACTGTGTCTGTCTGCCTAGGGCTTTGGCAGACAGTTTACTAAGAATTTATTCTCAGGGCCTTGTGTCCTGAAATGTGCCTCAGCTAGATGCAGATATTCAATTAGGATGTGTTCCCAGAGATGTATCTCTTTAAAAAAAAATTCTCAAAACTTAAAAAAATTATTTTATTTGGAAATTTAAAAAAATCTTTTACCACTTCCCTGACTTCTTAAAGAGTTGATCACACTTTTAAATTTTCCTAATCACTATTCCGCTGTTGAAATAGGATGAAGGACCTTTTTTCTTCTGAGACTGCCTGCTGATATGCTAAATGGCTTCTCTCTGCTTTCTTTCTTTAGTTCTTTGGGACACTGGGCCTTCCTCCCCATCTTTCTGGCAGGTCAGCTGCTGTTTCTACTGCAGTCAGTTTGCTGCCTGCTGAGGGTACCTTAACTGCCCCGTCCGCCACCTTTGTTAAGTGAATGAGTTTTAGTACAGCCGTTATGGTACCTCTTTGGGTTGGTTGCACAGAGAGCTTTTGGTTTGTTTCTTTTTCTAGGACCTTCTGATCACATCACAGCATCATGTGTGAACTTGTGGCTGGTATGTGTGTCTCTGTGTACAACATATGCACATTTGCTGGTGTCCATGCAGGCTTACACCTTCTCGTTTTTTAATTTTTTTGAGGGTAAAGAGAGGGAGCTTATTTTGTTTTTTGGGTTTTTTTAAAATAAATTTATTTATTTATTTATTTTTGGCTGCGTTGGGTCTTCGTTTCTGCGCTTGGACTTTCTCTAGTTGCGGCGAGCGGGGGCTGCTCTTCGTTGCGGTGCGCGGGCTTCTCATTGCAGTGGCTTCTCTTGTTGCGGAGCACGGGCTCAAGGTGCACCGGCTTCAGTAGCTGTGGCACGCGGGCTCAGTAGTTGTGGCTCGCGGGCTCTAGGGCGCAGGCTCAGTAGTTGTGGCGCACGGGCTTAGTTGCTCCGTGGCATGTGGGATCTTCCCGGACCAGGGCTCGAACCCGCGTGCCCTGCATTGGCAGGCGGATTCTTAACCACTGTGCCACCAGGGAAGTCCCAGGGAGCTTATTCTGAATCGCACTCTGTGTTGTTTGGATGAGCTAAGCTTTGCTGGGAGTTAGCAGAAGAGGTCTCTGAGCAGCTTTCCCCTCATTCTTTACAAAAAAAAAAACAGAAGCTGCTTAAGGGAGAGGAAGGAGCAAATCTAAAGACTGAAAACGTAACATAATATGTAACAAAGGGTTGGGGGGTCTCTAGATTCAAACCAGATGTAATTCAAATTATTTAGATAAGAACATATAGAAATATATATTTCTAGTAACCTAGTATTTTAAATAATTATAAGCAGTATACCTTTATGCGATCAAGTAGCCAACAGAGCAATTTTCCTTCTCAAAATTGTTTCCTTTTGAAACTTCTCTACATGTATCATGCTGTACTGAAATCTGTTTAACATTTTAAATTCATGCCTATTTCCTCTTGGCTTGTCTAATGGCAAGCCGAACCACAAGTAGAACTTGGGTGTCTTTTAATACACTTCAGTAGTTTGGCAAATTTGGTCATAATCAGTCATCACTATCAGAAATCATCAATTAGGCAAACATGAATCAACGAGTTGTCCAGCTGAAATTACAAAAACCTTCTATCAGTCAAAATGTATGCTATTATATTATCAACTTTTGTGCTACATAAAGCAGTGCAGAAATTGAGTAAGGAATAGATTTCTTTAGTTACTAATTTTTATGTAAAATCAAGGATAAAAGTTTAATGTGATGATGTCTGAGAGTTAAATATATAGAACCAAAAACTCAAAAGCAGGATGTACTATGTATTTGCTTTAGAAAATAATTAAGAACTTACTTAAAAGTGAAATACCTCAGCACAGAGAGTTTTCTTCTTGGTTGGGTTATCAGAAAACCCCATGCTGATTTATCATCATCTTTTCCTGGCCATTTCATACCACTGGTTTTCTGCCAGTACAGCCTCTATACTATTAGCCAATGTGAAGTTAGCTTCAAAGGTAAATATACTTTATATGAAATGATGAAACACTCTAAATCAGGTATATTCGGGGGTTTTCCAACATTGTTTTGGGTTTGTACATGTCACTGCTCCTTTCCTGTAAACTTGACAGTCAAGATTTGCCTCTACAGAAAAGGTAATTTAAATTATTTTCCGTCATCATTTCTGTATGTTATAATCTGAAATTTTAGCATTCACTTGTCAGTTTATAATTTAAGATATTGAAATAATTTCAGGAAATCTTTGGAAAGAGAAGACTTTGAAAAAATAATGGCAGACCAAGCGATTGCAGCAGGTAATAGAATTAAGTATATGCAATTAGGAAATAATTATACTTGTAGAACTAATGTTTTACCTGTAAACAAAGATTTTCTATTCCTAGAAAATATTTACCTGGAGAACTAGTATTTTCTTTAAAATATTCATATTTATTGGTTGGTAGCTTCCAGCGTGAAATGTTAAATATCATGTTTTGTGTTAACACAAAGAATAAGTCTTTTTCGTACAATATGTCTTTGTTTGACCTCAAGTATTTCCTCTTCTTACAATGTTTATTTGCTGAGAAGTAGATAAAGCTGCGTGGGAGGCTGACTCATAGGCATTCACATGCTTTGGTCTTGAACTTTAAGTGCTCCTCATTTATGCATGAAAAATTCTACTCAGCAAAGTAAAAGAAGTAATTTTTGTAAAGGTTGGAAGCAATCATGGGAAGAAAGGTGAGCAGTGCTCTCATATTAATACCTAGTTTGGAGGAAACAAGCAGATGAGTGACTTTGTCATACTGTCCTTTTCAAAGTTTGAGTACACGGACCAACAGGTTAGATGTTTCTCAAAGTACAAGATATGAAGAACTTGATGATGATGACGATGACGATGGCTGACTTGTACTGAGCCCCTCCTCTGGGTCAGGCGCGATCCTAACGTGCCCGCCAACCCTGCCACAGCAGTGCTGTGGACAGGGCACTGGGGTTCCCTAAGTCACAGATGAGAAGAATGTGGTACACAGAGTGTAAAGAACAAAGGACATTAGAGGGAGAAGCTGTGGAAAGTAGATAATATATTCCAAACACCTATTCAGTCAGGTAACATCAAACAAGAATGCTATTTTACTCGGAAAAAAATTACTTCATATCATCTCTAAGGAAAAATGACAAAATTGAGTTTCATCACCAGTGATTTAAATTAATTCCTGTATCTGATGCTTATACTCCAAGGGGGCCGGGACCCCTTCACCAACACGTACCACTGTTTCCGTGGTTAACAAGGTGGGAGAGCTTTTTCTGAAATGGACTTGATCCTGTGATTCCAATTGCTCTTTTATAGTTAAGTTTCAGGGAGATACAAAGTCATATATTATACTCAGTTGATCATTCTTTCGTAATTAACTGACTTGGGATTCATATTAGGAGTTATCCAAATTTTAGAAACTAATTTATGTAGATAATTTAAACACGGGTAGTTAATTTTGGTTGGAAACCTTATTAGCAGATATAAAGCAAACTAACTCGTCAGACAGAACAATATTAAAAATAGTCACAGCACACCTCAGCTAAGATGGCGCATTTGATACGGCAGAAAATGTATTATGTGCTTTCAGGAGTCCCAGTGGAGATCATCAGAGAATCTCTCGGTGAGGAGCTTTTTAAAATATGCTATGAAGAAGATGAATACATCCTAGGTGTGGTCGGAGGAACCCTGAAAGACTTTTTAAATAGCTTCAGCACCCTTCTGAGACAAAGCAGCCACTGCCAGGAAGCAGAAAAGAAGGGCAGGTTTGAGGACGCGTCCATCCTATGCCTGGACAAAGATCCCGATTTCTTAAATGTTTACTACTTCTTCCCCAAGAGGATCACTTCCCTGATTCTCCCCGGCATCGTTAAGGCAGCTGCTCGCATCTTGTACGAGACCGAAGTGGAGGTGTCCTCGACGCCCCCCTGCTTGCACCAGCACTGCAGCGAGTTCATGGACCAGCCCTGCCTGCTCTACTCCGTCCACGTCAAGACCCCCCGACCGTCCCCACCCCCCGGGAAGCCCCCGTCCTCGCTGGTGATCCCCGCCTCGCTCTTCTGCAAGACCTTCCCGTTCCATTTCATGCTGGACAGAGACATGACCATCCTGCAGCTGGGCGACGGCGTCAGGAGGCTGATGAGCCGGAGAGACGTGCAAGGGAGGCCTCATTTCGACGAGTACTTCGAGATTCTCACCCCCAAAACCAGCCAGACGTTCAGCGGAATCATGACCATGCTGAACATGCAGTTTGTGGTCCGCGTGAGGAGGTGGGACAACGCCGTGAAGAAAGCTTCCAGGGTAAGAAGAACGTTACACTCTTGTGAATATGCAATCCATTGTTTCACACTTAAAGACTAGCATTAAAAAAGGTTAAAATATACGCATTACTTGAGACGTTTTAATACAGCATTTCTGTTCAAGACAATTCTAAAATACTTTGAAGGGTGGAATAAATTTAAGACAAGATTCCTTCTGCATTCATTTGCTTGCTTACTTAAGCCGTCACTGCACAGATATTTGCTGAATGCAGTCTACCTTTTACAATCTTTATGGAGTATTTTATAACTGAATTAGAAAAATATTGATGTAAAAGTATGGTTTCAGTCATCATGAAATAGCTGACTTAATTTGGAATGATAAGAGGAATTCTACAACAAAGAAACAAAAACTTGTTTCTTACAGGAGGCAACTAAATGGATTTTTTCAATATTTAATACACATGGAAAAAAATCAATAACTTGTTTGATTAACGGTTAGAGAATGTGGGGGAAAATGTTCTGCTCTCATCTCATAATAGAGAACCATGGTAATGATTTAGAAAAATGTTTGGGAAATCACCGCTGATAGTACAAGTGAGCTCAAAGAAAGGCTTATGACGCATATAACTTCTGGACACACGTAAACCAGCAGACATGCTGTCTCTCCCCCCAAATGAAAACAGCTTTATTACTTTTTATCATAAAAGTAGTATAGCTAAGTGTTTAAAAAATAGGTAATACTTAAAGATGTTCATTGCAAAATCAAAAACATTAATTATACACATTTTTGTTTAAAACAAAATATACTACTTACAACTTTTTTTTAAATCACTAAACGATATCTGTGGGCCTCCTGCCATGTCATTAGATACCTGTCTATTTCACTTTTTTCAAAGGCCGTGTCGTATCCCATCGTGTGGTTTTCCGTTTAACCGTTCACTATTGAAGGACACCTGGGCTGCCTTCTTCCGCTTTGCTGCTGTGAACACACATGTACACGTTTGTCTCATTCACACAAGTAACCCTGTCATCCAGGACAAACACATGAAGCCCCCCTCGCTCAGGGCTCCTTGTGCCATCCTTTCTGCCGCTGTCCACAGAATGTAGTAGCAGAAGCCTCAGCGTGCCACATAGTGAGAAAGCCTTGAGGCAAGAATTTTGGGCTCTGTTGATTGAAAATCATGATTTCTGTGTAGCCTGTACTCCAGTATAGTCTCCAAATGTCTGCATGCATTTTAGAATTCATAGTAAATTGCAACGATAAGAAAGCATATTGTTTTTGTTGACAAGTAGAAAAACATCAAGTCTAAAAATAAAAGGAGGGACTTCCCTGGCGGTCCAGGGGTTAGGACTCCACGCTTCCACTGCAGGGGGCGCAGGTTCTATCCCTGGTCGGGGCACTGAGATCCTGCGAGCCTCACGGTACAGCCACACACACAAAAAAGCCAAAACACAAACACCAAAGGGATTACCACTGTACCCACCTCCTCACCTTTTGTCTCAAAAAGGTGTTGGGAACTTGAGTAAGCCACAGCGGCTGGCGCCCCTCTCTACGCAGGTGATGGACCTCAAAGGCCAGATGATCTACATGGTGGAGTCCAGCGCCGTCCTGTTCCTGGGCTCGCCCTGCGTGGACAGGCTGGAGGACTTCACGGGCCGCGGGCTCTACCTCTCGGACATCCCCATCCACAACGCGCTGCGCGACGTGGTCCTGATCGGAGAGCAGGCCAGGGCGCAGGACGGCCTGAAGAAGCGGCTGGGCAAGCTCAAGGCCACGCTGGAGCAGGCCCACCAGGCCCTGGAGGAGGAGAAGCGGAAGACGGTGGACCTCCTGTGCTCCATCTTCCCCTGCGAGGTGGCGCAGCAGCTGTGGCAGGGCCGGGCCGTGCAGGCCAAGCGGTTCGGCGACGTCACCATGCTCTTCTCGGACATCGTGGGCTTCACGGCCATCTGCGCCCGCTGCTCGCCGCTGCAGGTCATCACCATGCTCAACGCGCTCTACACCCGCTTCGACCGGCAGTGCGGGGAGCTGGACGTCTACAAGGTAGGGGCCGGGCGGGGCCGGGCGGGGCGGGGCGCGGCGGGGCGGGGCCGGGCGGGGCGGGGCGCGGCGGGGCGGGGCCGGGCGGGGCGGGGCGGGGCGGGGCCGGGGGACCCAGCCCCAGCCCCGGAGTAGGCAGCGTGCTCGGCCGTGCGCGCGTCCTCCGGCGCGAAACGGCTCCGAATCCGCGCGTTCCAGCAAGGACGAGCTTGCCCCAAAGAACAGGCACAGAGCGCAGGGGGGACAGAGCGAGGGGCGGGCCGTCGGACCCTCAGAAAGGGGAAGTTGAAAAGACAGTGAGCCTGAGCCTCGACGGTGAGACCCGAGATGCACCGTCAGGGTGAGACGTTTCAAGGTCAGCCTAGCACAGGGAGGACGAATCCTCTCTCTCTGCAGAAGGAAAGAAGCACGAGGACTGCACGAATTGTCTGCGAACGGATTCGTTCAGTACAGGGTAACGGGGTCCTTTTCACAGCCAGGGCGCAGAAACCCAAGTCAGCGGCTTACGGGGTTACTGTACCCAGGCCAAGGGCAGAGGGAGGCCTGTCTTCAAGTCTCCTTTTCTGCCTTATTGCCTTTGTGAGCAGAGAAAGTTAAATAACCTTTCTCGTTTCTGAAACAGAGAATATAATACCCACCCACAGAGTTTATATGCATGAATCACATGCATCATGTCCCGTAATCTTCATGAACACGACTGTTACAAAGATTACGGTAAAAAAATAATCCGTCATTCGTCAGCCAGCAGGATTTACTGAGGGGCCTGCAGGCACCACCATTCTAGGCTCTGAGGAGGCGCAGAGATGGTCCCTGAAACATACTAAACTATTTTTTAAATGTAACTTTTGTTAATAAGAGAACCAAGGAAGACATTTTGTGTTCAGCTTATTTCTTTAGAAGTAAAACATATTTTCTTGCTGACTTAAAGTATTTTACATTGTCCTAAATGCTGGCATAAGGAATAAAGCATGCTTCTCATTTATGCGGCTTGAATCATCTTTTAATTTGCCACGTAAAAATCTGGCATTTCAGAGCTTAATGCAACATGAAAATAAACAAATGATTAAAGAGGAAACAAAAATTATTTATGGGACTCTGTAAGCCCCTCCTTTGTTCCAATCTAGATGCTCGAAGTAAAACTTTCCTTCTAAAAAATTTCTAACAGGAAATTCCAGACAGAGCTATGATTCCCTTAGGAAAAAAGAGGTCCATGTATAATTACAGATAAAATAATTGGCTTCACTTAGGTTAAGCCTGATGGCCTCTTGTGGAATTCACTGTATTTATTTGTAGACAGTTTAGGTCTTGAGAATATCTCCTCTCGCAACTGGGAGGAGGTCTCCCTGTCTTCTGCAAACTGCAGTGACCGCTCGCAGAAGCCGCCCGCTGCTGCACGGCTCGCCCTGTTGCAACTTTAAAGTACGGGCCGTTCCTCCCGAGCGTTCAGAATCTTGCTGCCCACGATGAGGGTGCGGGCGCAGAGACCCCCGGGGGCCCAGCTGCAGCCCCAGCCGGAGAGCCTGCATCCCCGTTTCACCTGCTCTCCATGCCGGCTCTGCGTGGAAGCACCTGGAGATGCTGTGACTAAACGGGGGAGGGTCCTCACCTCGGAATAACCTTAAGATACAGAGGGTGTTAATCGGGGGCTGACCTGTGCCCGTGGTGGCTTCCAAGGAACAGTCAGGCTTGTTCACTCCAGGACCCGACTGGACCAGGACTTCATTCAGTTACATCTCCTTTCTGTCTTTCAATCTCTTGGCCGTTTTCTGCTTATCGGAGGGAGTATTTGTCTGTTGTTTCAGCACATCCTTACTGGTCTTCCAGCGTGGGCCAGCGTGGGAGGGGGTACAGTCCCTGTGACACTGGGGACGCGATACCACTCTCACCTCCGCAGGGGCTGCAGCAGCGCAGAGGACAGCACCCAACACCCAGTAGGGGCGAGGGTGCCCTTCTCCTGCATAGTGACACTTCCTGAGCCCTGTGACAGGTTAGCCGTTAGCCTGAGCGCTTCTCTGCCTGTGGTGCTGAGGAGAGGCTCTCGGGACGCCCGGCCGCCGGGCTGTGTCCTTGGTGAGCAGCCTGGGCCCCAGTGATGGGGGAGTTGACGAGACAGACTCCGAGAGCTTGCGTCCCACTGGGAGAAAAGCCAGCACACACAGGCGTAACTCCACAGCGCCCCCGTTGGTGAGCTCTCCTGGTAGGAAATGGAGCAGGTACGGGGCCGTGGGCGGGATCGGCCTTCCTCGCCACGTGGGTGTCAGCAGGGCCCGAGGAGACCAGGGACACGCCAGGTGGCCACCTGCAGGAAGACTGTTCCAGACCGAGGAGTAGCAAGTGTTTGGTATGTCTGAGGGGAAACAGGTGGCCGCTGGCTTGGAACACAGTGAGCAAGAGGGGGAATTCGGAGATAGATCGGGGGCAGCGGAAAGGCAGGGCAAGAACTTGGGGGGCACGTTAAGGGCCCCGGCATTTATTCTGCATGAAATAGGGAGTCACTGAAGTTTGTCCCCCTTCTCTTCTCCTCTCTCGTCTCCGTCCCCCTAGATTGGAAGCTCTAGATCAGAACAGTGATATGATCTGATAAGTCACAAGTAATATTTAGAGGAGAAAAATGTACCTATTACAAATTGGTGGCTTATTTGTCGATTTAAAGTGACCATTAGCTTTCTGTACTCAGGATCACAGACAGATAAAAATTACTCGTAGCAACAGCAATCATGACAATGATAATAATATACATGAAGTTTACAGAAGAGCCTGATTTCCAATAGCTTTCCAGTCACCACTGTCTCTGCCTCTGGGCTTGACGTCTTGGTTTCTACACTTTGTGATTAATATTCATGTGGACAGTTTAGCGTTGCTATGACAACCCCAAATGTCCTTTTGAAAAGCTAAAATGACAGTTTTAACCTGGCACATCCTTATTAAATTCATAGGGCCTTGATTCAGTAGTGACTTTGTTCAGAACGCTGTATTTTATGCTGAGAGGGTATAAAACCACCCAGTATCTTAAACAGTTTAGTATAAACCCAAAGTACGTCATTTGCTTCTACAAAGCCCTTTTACGTGGTGGGGAAAGAAGGAGGTGAGTCGGTGGCGATCCTGGGAGTAGAAGCCCCTCCCGACACCGTGTTCACAGCACGGCACTGCCGCTCACCTTGTGCGTTTCCTGGAAAGGAAAGCCTTTTCCAAGGGTCTGTGATTTGCTCTGATGTTCCATTGGCCCTGAGCGCCGAGGTGTCTGCTGCGTGATTCTGAATTTCTGCTCTATGATATGCACTGTGCTGCTTCCTCAGCTTCCGTTTGTAACGTGGAAAATCCGTTGTGCGTAGGTGGAGACCATCGGCGATGCATACTGTGTGGCCGGGGGCTTGCACAAAGAGAGTGACACGCACGCTGTTCGGATCGCACTGATGGCCCTGAAGATGATGGAGCTCTCTGATGAAGTGGTGTCTCCCCACGGAGAGCCCATCAAGGTGAGGCGGATCACGTACTGGCCAGGAGATGTCAGGACAGTAAATGCTGATTAGTTAGCTCCCAACAGAATGAGGCATCCCTCAGGGTTTAGTGGCAGAGAGCAAATCTCCAGCTTGCTTGACTACGCGGTGTTAAGTGGCTTACAGATCACTTAGAGACCAAAGACGCCATCCGTGGCTTGAGCTTTGAAAAAATCGTTCCCAAACCCGCACCTCAGAACCATGGCTTCCTCCGTGACCTGGAAGCTGGTTCCAGAACCACACAGCCACAGCCAGGCAGGGGACCACTGCGCTCGGAAAGCAGCTGTGTCCACTGCTGGCTGCGGAAGAACGTTGCAGCTACTGTAATTGCATCAGCAACATGGAGATACTGCATCACGACTCGTCCAAAATGAACGGCTGGCAACTGGGCTCCCTGCTGAGCAGGGGAGAGGGAACACAAAGGCTTCCCCAGCCGTGCTCACAAGGGGAGTGCAGGCAGAAAGGCAGGTTTCCAGAGCTCATGCAAGGGCTTCTGATTCACCACACCTAAGTACATCTAGAACCTTCAAGGGACTTTGGAAAACGGAATGTTTAGTTTTTTGAGCCCCGCAGGGGAGGAATTACACGAGCATGAAGTGGGCTACTAATCCACCAATATTTTCCAGGACACATAAAATGCCAAAATTTCTAGATGAGCCAGATCCCAGAATAATAATGTCTAATAGCAGATGAGAAAATAAAATTAACATGCTCATAAGCATTGATTTAATAGATAAAACATGAGTGGAATATCCTTATTTGTCCCACTTGAAGTGAATCTGCCATTTAATTTTTATAGAACAGTCCTCAGTTGATGACCTTCAGAAATGAGCCTTTGAAGTAATATGGAATCCTATGTGGCATGATATAAAATATATAGAGAAGGAGGAAAAAAATTGGAAGCTTAGCCAGGGCTCTCTCCACTGTTAATAGAAGCCGTGTGTGTAAGCCTTCACAACTATCTTCTAAGTCAACTGTCTTCCCAGTTATGTACTGATGTGTGACACACTTCCCTAAAATTAGTGGCGTAAAACCACAGAGCTTTGATTTTGCACTGATTCTGTGCATCGGAATTTGGATGAGGCGAAGCAGGAATGCCTTGTCATTTCTCACAGTATCTGGCACCTCAGCTGGGAATCCTCAGCGGCTGAGGGCGTGTAGGGTAGCTGGGATTACACCACTTGAACCAGAGCACCGATTCCAAGATGCCGCGTCACTCCCCTGCCTGGTTGCATGGCTGGGGCTGGCGGAGGGCGGGGCCCAGCTGGGACTGTCAGCCCAGGTGCTCACCTGTCGTGCTCCGGCGGGGCAGCCTCAGGGCCGTCCCGCTTCTTACATCGGGGCCACGTCCCGGTGAACAGGTCTGCATCCACTGCATGGCCTTTATGCCCTGGCCTGAGGAGATACGCCGTGACACGTCCATTTTGTCCTACTGGTCACAGCAACCCTAAGCCTGCCCACAGGGGAGAAGACTGAGACCCCAGGTTTCAACAGGAAGAGCGCGAATTAATTTTCAACTGTGCTTTAAAACCTTCACAGTATCTGACTTTTCCAGATGCTTAATTTCTATAATGTTTTAGAAGAGAATTATGTGTTTTGGGGGGTTTTTTTTTGTAGTTGTTTTGTCTGTTTTTGGTGAGGAAACTCATAGCATCAAAGTAAATGCTTAAAATATCCAGGTTAATAATAAAACCAGTGATCTCCACATAAATGGATTTTGTAATTAAGATGTGTATGTTTGGGGCAGGGGGGTTAGTGGTATGATTTTTGATATTTCTAGAAATACACTTTTAGAGTTTTGCAATTGCAAGAATTATTTATAGCTAGTTTCAAAGATAAATACCTGGGTGATAATAGTTTAGCTTTACTGACCTGTAAAGTCAGATGTGAAACTACCTTTTTCTTTGTATTGACCTACAGTCCTAGGAAATATCTGACAGCCTTAGGGGCTACTCATGAAATATCACAGACACAGAAGTGCAGAGTAGTCTTAGTAGACAGAGAAGCACTAATGTGTATCACAGGGAGCAGATTGTGACTTAAACATCATCTTATTTAAAATCTTTATAACAACATTATGAAAAGGCATCCACAATTCACTGCTGAACAAGAGTAGTCGAGTCTCTCACGGATGCGGATTTGGAGTCATGTGTTTCTTACCCTCCTGCCCCACGGCATGGAATCACAGAGAAAGAATAGGAAATATTTCCTTTTTTTCTTTTCAAACTCTATGTTTTCTCCAACGTGTCACATGTACAAACCATCTACACACTTATTCCTACCGACCTCCTCACCGACGTCCACCCACTGAGGCTTGGAAGACAGTGGGTGGACACGATCTCGTGATGCAGACCAGGGCCAGGCTGAGTCGGGAGGTGCAGAGTGAACTCGGACACAGGCTCTGGGAGCCTCCCTCCCCGCCCCAGAACCCGTGTGCAGAGGGGCTACATCAAACGTGGCCCCAAAGGGGAGACCCCCGCAGGTTCCCACTGGGGGCGCGATGGGCCTGTTAAACTTGGGACCATTTTCGTGCTTGTAAATTTGAAAAGTTCCCCAATAAGGAAGCTTTGGGGTTGAGAGTGAGATTCAGGGCTGGGGGAGGGGAGTTGGGGGGCGGGGGAGGAAGCAAAGAGACACTGGCTTTGTCTGCGTTGTTTGGATGTTTACGAGGAGGACGCATTTCCGTGTTAATTATGCAATAGAAACAGTAAAACGCCATGATAAACTTGTATTAAAAGCTAGAATGACTAGGTACAAAGAGAGAAACTGATTTAACCAGAAGAGTGCCCAAAGACAGTAAAAACTTCTAAAATCCTGCCTGATATTTATAAGCAGAAGATAGCCTTTTGTCACCTTATTTTATGTGTTTACATTGTTCATTGTCATAGTGTTTACATATAGAACCATATTCTCCTAAGGAAGAAAAAGCCAGATGTAATAGACATTTATGTTTTTCTGCTTAAAGTAAAACTTGGATGAAGAAGGAACTTTAAAAATAATCCAACCCTGCATTCTTTAGGTGAGGAAAGAGTACAAGGGAAATTTGGAGATTTAGAGAAAGTCAGACTACCAGATGCAGAGAAGAAACCAGCGGTCCCAGAGGGAAGGGGGTGGAGGGAGGGGAACTTGGGAGTGAGGGTTAGATGTACAGACAACTGGGTGTGAAATAAATACGTTACGAGGATGTAATGGACCGCACAGCAAGTACAGTTATTTTATGACAACTCTGCGGGGAGTGTAATCTATAAAATATTGAATAACTGTGTTGTACGCCTGAAACTAATATAATATTGTAGGTCAGAGTACCAGCTATTAGCACAATTTTGGTTTCTAATACAAATTTCCTGATTCATGATGTAGGGCTTTTGTTTGAAAACTTTGCAGAATTCATGATTTGACATGTTATAAGCCAATGATTCTCAGAAGTTTCTAGAAGAGACCTGAAATTAGCTGTAAAACTAGGGAGATCTGGAGTCTTCTGGATTCTAAAGTACATCTAAGTCACTGAGTACTCGGCCTCTGTTTACAACACGCACATCTAATAAAACTTGTTTTAAATGGTCAGCTAAACAGAGAACTGAAAGTAACGTGCATGGCATCTGACTGTCACGTAAAACACCCCCCCTTTAACTTGCTTTGTTGCAGCAGTAATTTAAAATCTGTACCTCCTCTAAGATCAGCCAGTCTTTGGAGCTTCCAGAAGATCCCACTTTAAAACATTGTCTTAACTGCGCTCCAGACCATTGATAACGTTCAGGATGCCTCATCGTTTAGCTCAGCATATCCTGATGCGGCAGGACTCTGGCTTTCCTCGGGTCCAGATGGTTTGGACTGAAGTGGGTGTAGTCACTGTGACGCAGGCGTCAGCAATGCCAGCTTTCCGCTTCCTCCGTCGTTTTCTGCTTAAATATTACCATTCTCTTTCTGCACTTGGTCATTTGAGTAGTGAGGTAGTGTTTGGCATGAAGTCCTTTTAAAGCAGAACACCTAAAAGCCCGCCCTCTGCATCCTGAGCACCGGCTTCTTGGCCCCCTCTGACCGTGCTGGGAAACAACTTCTGGGCTCCGGAAGTCAGGTCTCTCTCACCGATGGACAGAGCAGGTGCACGTCAACAGTCCACAGGCGCTCTGGTCACCATGGTGACTGTGGTCCGTTCGTGGGGGGCTTCGATTCAGGTGCGGAAGACGGTTGAGATAAAGCATGTTCTGTGTGAGCAGCGTTAAGAGGCGGGACTGATGCGGCCTAGTGGCTTTTACGTGGCGGTGAGGAGCAGAGGGGAATCGGCCGCAGGCCTGGAGGAAGGAGGGCGTGAGGGGAGAGCAAGGGGCCCAGTGATTTCGACAGGCGCGCGGCCGGCGCTGGCCAGCGGGAGTGTTTACCCATGACCGCAACGTTGCGTTACTCTTGCTTTCAGATGCGCATCGGACTGCATTCTGGGTCGGTTTTTGCCGGAGTTGTCGGAGTTAAGATGCCCCGTTACTGCCTTTTTGGAAACAATGTCACCTTGGCTAACAAGTTCGAGTCCTGCAGTGTCCCCCGGAAAATCAACGTCAGCCCTACCACGTACAGGTATGCATCCCGTTTGGTGCCTGAAGTCTACTCTTTTCATTCATACGCAGGCGTCATTTTTTTTTTTTTTTAATTTTTTAAATTTATTATTTATTTATTATTTTTATTCTTGGCTGTGTTGGGTCTTCTTTTCTGTGCGAGGGCTTTCTCCAGTTGCGGCGAGCGGGGGCCACTCTTCATCGCGGCGCGCGGGCCTCTCGCCATCGCGGCCTCTCTTGTTGCGGAGCAGAGGCTCCAGACGCGCAGGCTCAGTAGTTGTGGCTCACGGGCCCAGTTGCTCCGCGGCATGTGGGATCTTCCCAGACCAGGGCTCGAACCCGTGTCCCCTGCATCGGCAGGCGGATTCTCAACCACTGCGCCACCAGGGAAGCCCCGCAGGCGTCATTTTTGTCTATTGGTTTGTTTCATTCTTCATAACTTGTTCTTGCTTAGATCATCTTAAAGGAAAAGAAAAGCCATAACTTGTATCATCCTCACTTTAACTTTTTTTTTGAAACTGCTCGTTAGCCTCATGGGAACTTTGATCTCCAGCCCGACCCATGATTCTCCACTGAATTAGACTCGTACGTTCTGACCTGTATTTCTGCTCGGGTGATTAATTGGCCCCTTACAGCCAACGTGATCCTATTAGAACAGCTGATTCCCGGCCCCCCCCCCACCCCGAAGACACCCACTTCCCACCGGCCAAGCTCCGTCCGTCTCCTGACTGGGTGGTAGAGGGCCGCCTTGCACCTGGTTCCTGGGACCAGCACCCTGGGCGTGCCCCCTCCTTCCGCGTGTGTGCCCCGCCCCCGCTGCACATGAGTGCGCTGCACGCGGCGCTCCTCACCCCCCCCCCCCCCCCGTGCCGCTGCACGCAGGGCTCCTCACACCCCCCACCCCGTGCCGCTGCACGCAGGGCTCCTCACCCAGGCTCCCCTCCACGTGGTATCGATGTTCTCTTCGTGAAGCACAGGCCAGATCCGGCCCCCCGCCTCACAAGCCAGAACAAAATTAAACGTGCCACCACGGACTCACGTGTTCCCCTGACCAGAGTCCCGCCAGACCCTACCACCGCGGTTTCTTCCACGCCCTCCTTACTCCACGGATACTCCTGCAACCCGGCCTCGTTTTTACGCATCGCACTCGCCAAACCGATTCCTGAACGGAGGCTGCTCGCTTTGCGTTTCTCTCCCGGGTCATCCCCTGCCTTCCTCCTTCTCACGATCAGACCTTAAGTCAGAGGCCGCGTCTCCACAGACACATTCCTCACCCGCCCCGGACACACCCTCGGGTGCTCAGCTTAGCTCGTCCTGTGTTTCTTAAGTTCAGGACAAGCGGCGATTCTAGGAGAAGTTATACAAATATGAAAGGTAATTACTTCTTTGCAGAGCTTTATTGATAGTACATTGAATTCAGGGATGGCGTTTCCCAATAAAATAATATTAGGAAGCGTTAACTTCCTTGATATATTTATGAAGCACATGTAACTTTAGGACACAGGCTGCATACCCACCACCAAAAATATCCATTTCCTTCAAACTTCCACTTCCAAATTCTGATCAGTAATTTAGAATGTAATGGCAATTAGACATTCCTTTCTCTTAAATGTCATGAGGAGTTTTCTTCTAGGGGACAGTTTCCCGCATTTTTGTTTGTTTGTACTGAAGTGCAGAGAACGCACAAACACTAGGTTCAATACCGTTTGAGTTTGGGGTCAGTGGATTAAAGGGAGGGTTGCGTGAAGTGATGCAGGATCATTAAAGACAAAACTGGCAGGTGCCCCGTGCGGGCGGGAAAGTCGACCAGGAACTCCTGCAGGGACACAGAAGCAGGACTTGAATTCCACCAGGGAACAAGGAGAATAAGGGCTTATGGGACGATGACCGAATTAGGAAGAGTTGATGCAGCCACTGGCAGGAAACCGTGTCCGGTCACGAGGGATAAAGAAAACCTCCCTCCACGTGTGAGCATTTGCCCTGGGGCTGTGGCTACTATTCTTGGCTCTTACTCAAGCTTGCTTCTAAATGGTTTTATTTTTCAACCTGTTTTTCTTACAAATTTGGGTCTTTTTAAAAAGACGATCTAATGAACAAAAAATCTGTAAGTCTCTTTAAAAAGCATGGGATTTGTAGGCAGAAGACATGTCCTACAGCACAGGGCTTACCAGATGTGTGATCTGGAGCAAGGCTCTTCATACATTCAAATGATTTGCTTTAAAGCCACTTCTGAATGCTCCAGATAGAAGAATAAAACCAGAGAAAAATAGATTCCACTCATACCCTTTTACAACTTGCCTTGAATCCACTCAATACTATGTTTTTGAGATTTTTTTTCTTGATGAAATATAAATCTAGGTCATTTATTTACAGTATTCCTAATGCAGTGGTGTGCTGGTAAACCAGCCTGCGGAGTGAAGTGGATACTCCCTGACTTCTGGCATTTACCAGTTTTTAAGGTGTGAATACTATCACCATGGCAGGTTTCAGGCTACCGATGGTTTAACTGGCTTGCAGAATTCCAGAGTGTTTAACAGCTGTTTCTCACAAGCTGGTACGAGATAAATCTAGCATGTCCCCATATGTGCATGTGACATAATATGTATTCTAGAGTATAAATAAGCCAGTCTGTCTTCTATCCATGGGTAATTAGAGGATTGCCAGTTTTTCATTATTACACAACGTGATTTGATAAATATTCTTACACATACGTGTCTAGATAATATACCTACGAATGGTATTCCCAGATCGTGGGCTATACCCAGTTTCGGCTTTACTAAGCATCAGTTAGCTGTCCAGATTGGTTTCACCAATCTGTTGGTACATATTGGTAATATATACCAATAGAATCCACGGTGTCTGAAGGTTTCTATTTCCCAGTGACTGATATTATCAGACTGATTGTTACCAATATGACGGTTGTTATGTGATATCTAATTGATGCTTAATTAATCTTGTTCAGTTTATTTAATCTTCACAACTGTCTTAAGAGACATGTTTTATTTTAATCCCCATTTGAAAGGCTAGAAATCTGACATCTTTGCTGTTATTCAAACCTACATCTACCAGACTTTGAAGCTTATACTTTCAATTGTGTGGAATTCTGTAATTTTTCATTATATATTACCAAATACTATGCCTTAAAAGTAAAAGGTACTCAAAATATTTACAAATCCATGAGTAAAACATCATTTCATTAGTCTTATGATTTTGCAGGCTACATATTTATTGGTGCACTGATAAAAATTAGTTGATTGAACACTCCCACGTATTCTACTTGAGGGATGTGATCCTCGAGACCTGCATCTGTGTCCAGCGGTTTCCTCAGCACACGGTGGGGCGTCAGGGTCCTGAAGTCTCGTGCAGCGTTGTCACTCTTTTCATTGCAGACTGGGGCGTGGAAGGGAAGATACAGTGAGAGATTTTCTGCAGAAGCTGGTTTAGAGCCTGTTTCCATCCACGGCCTGAATAACAGATCAGAGAGCTGCTTATTAAGTTTGCATTTGACAGAAAGCTAGGGAAGCAAGTGGGAAGAGGAGCCAGTAACTTAATCACAATTAGTTTCCAATGAGTTTATCATCATGGACAAATGCAGCAAATAATAAAAGCCTGTAGAACATCTGAATTTAAGATGAAATTTAATTCTTAAGAATTTAAGAAGAAAATATATTGCAAATATCAGACAGTAAGTAGAGTGTCGATATATACAACTAAATCTCACTTTAGTCCTACTAACCTAGAATTCATAAAAATTCTATTGAGAGATCCCAAAGTTACTCTCACATTTTATATATAGATATGTATCTTATATAGAATTTTCTTTCACAAGTTCTTGCCCAAGCTTACTTCTCAGTAATATTTAGAAAATGAATGAATTGACAATGTCTTATCTCTTTCAACTCTTCCAGTTCTGTAACATTATTTTCATGTATTTTTTGCTATTATTAGACTTTTGCATTGTTTTGGGTTTTTTTCCCCACTGCTGTGAATTGCACTGTTCTACAGATTATAGATGATACCTGTACAAGACTATTTTATAGTTATTTTTCCTAATATGAGTGAACTACATTATTTGGTAGGGCTTTCTGTTATCGTGCATTGATTCCTTGCCGTTCTTCTGTGAAGATGCTTATAAACATCATTAGGATTTTTCCTGTCAGTGACACTGAAGATGGCTGGTTTATTAATATTCTCAGGAAGGTTCCTTTAGTTATGCCGCCTTTTCTTGACTAGACAGTTACGTCAGTCTTCAGTTTTATGATTAATATTTGCGTTTCAATATTTCCAGATTACTCAAAGACTGTCCTGGTTTTGTGTTTACACCTCGATCAAGGGAGGAACTCCCACCAAACTTTCCTAGTGACATTCCTGGAATCTGTCATTTTCTGGAAGCTTATCAACAAGGAACAACTTCAAAGCCATGGTTCCAGAAGAAAGATGTTGAGGAAGCCAATGCCAATTTTTTAGGCAAAGCATCGGGAATAGATTAGCCAAATACACACCCAGTTGTTCGTCTTTGGGTCTGAGTCCTTGGAGCGTGTGTGGACCTCCTGAGAGCACCCTGGGATGGCAGCAAGCTGCGGAGCAGTAGTAACATTTCGGGAGCTAAGTCACCATCTGCTTTTCCTTCCACTTAACATGACAGAAATGTATTCACCTCAATATTCAACTCTTCAGTGAAAAAGAAAGAGAGAAAGAAAGAGAGAGAGGAGAAAGAAAGAAAGAAGGAAAGAAAGACGCCTCAAAAAGTGACTTTGGGGGAATATTTCTGATATGTAAGAATAGCTTATAACCTGTACTCAGAACTCAGCGCCTTGTTCATATATCGGGTGATTGTAGTGACCTGTTCAACCTGCTGGAGTCGCCTGCCTTCTGCCCTGGCCAAACACCCTGGTTATCAAAGCCCTTCTCATAGTGTTGGTTGCCTTAAAAACGCTTTTTGAATAGAAACCATAGTCTTGGATACCCTAAGCTCTTTGAACCTTTCAAGTCTGCATTTTGTTACATTTCCTCACTTAACTGTTAGCATACATAACAAAATAGATTGAGGCTTTCTTCTGTTGCGCTTTTTTCTTTTTCTTTTTTTAGAGAAAATAAGCCATTATGGGTTAGATGCAATATGAATCTAAAGTAGTTCTTCTGTAAATATCAAAGATGATTTTATAAAAATATTCTCCACAACATAATGTGTCCTAACAATAAATATTTCCTTTTTTGACATTTTAAAAAGTCTATATATGGGAAAGGCTATTTTAATTCATAAGAGCAATTTCATTTCTATTAATTCATTTTTGTGTCATAATCTTCAGGATAAAAGAGGGTTACAGCCTACATTAAAATGCAATAATATTATTCTAATTTACTTTACCCAGAAGCAACATGGAGTAAAGGCAGCATTCAGGGAATGAATCATAACGTACAGAAGTAAAACATTTACACACACAGCAGTAATTTGGACCTGTTTCAGCAGACACCCTCCATTGCCAGGCTGAGCCATGTAAAGTTCCATTAGGAAAATCTAAGTTCAGGAGTGGGAAATAAGACTTGTTCTTTTTGCTGACAGCTTATGTTTTAAGTATTTGTGTTGAACACTTTGGTGTGTATATATGTCCTTGGAACCATCAGGACTCTTTGTCTTAAGTACACATCTGTGAATTTTTTGTTCTAGCGAAATTAATTCAATGATATTTTTAAAGAGGGTGTGAATATTGATGAAGAAAATTATGCTGTGATTTCACTGTAGAAATTTCAAAACATTTTTCTGGAACGTGAACTTTTAATAATGTTAGTCTAAGATCTCTGGTGAACTAAGTAACATGCAGAGTTTGGTTGGAGATAAGGATCTGATTTTAAAAAGAACGCAACTTCAAAGCAAGAGAAAGATGAACATTACAGTGTTTAAATCAGTATTAGCAGAGCTATAGATACACTGAACTCTTATTTGGGGATCTGAGGAGTAAGTCAGCTGGAATTTTTAACAGTTATCTCCACTAGTCCCCAGGCCAGGCCATGGTGACCTCAGGAACAAAGGCCATTACTGGCTGGCCTCTAGCATCCCTGGCGTATTACTATACATATCACAATAATTATTATTTACTCAGTGATGCTGCAGTGTCTCGAGGTACTGAATAGGGCTCATTAAATACCAATCCTATTATTGGAGAGTATCACAGGCCTTGGGAAAATATAGTTATAGTCTCACAATTATATGAAGTTAATAAGAATATTTAAAAGGAAAGTAAAGACTTAAATACATTTTTCTTTCTGGAAATGAGCCCTTATCACAGGGAAGATATTAGGAATTAAGGGAAATTAAAAAGCATAAAATAATGTGTCTTATTTATCACCTATTTAAGCAGACCCAAATTTGCTAATAATTTATGTTCCAAAAGTTGTAAATTAATTAGAATTCAAAAAATATTTTCTGTGTGTGTGTGTGTGTGTGTGTGTGTAAACATACACACACACACAGACATAGAACCAATGGAGGAAAATGTGAACAATCTGAGTAAAAGCTCCATGGGAATTCCTTGTACTATTCCTGCAACCTTTCCATAAGTTTGATATTTTATCCAAATAAAAAGTTACCCAAAATGTATTTTCTCGAAAACATTAAGCCATCTGTGATAGATTCCCCAGGCCAGCCTGCAAAGGCTCGTTAACTATGGGATACCTCAGAGCCCTTAAGCAAGATGGACATACAACATTTCCATGATGGAATGCGCTCAAAATCTGCAACTTGGGCGCTAAAAACTTTAAGGAATCCCTTTTCCATCTCTGTCTGATCCACTTTGGAGGGTGGAGGTGAGGGAGACGTGTTCATGGCCAGACCGCTGAGGGTAGGCAGGGACGGAGCCCGAGGGTATGTTCACAAGGAAAGCGAGGGACCCGGACGGGGGCTTGAGGCTGGCGTGGAGTTGAGGATGCAGAAAAGGATGGACACAGGGTCTCCGGCAGGAGCCAAGGGTTCTGAATCTTACTGCCGAGTGAACTGTCCTAAAATACATATAATGTGGGTCTCAAGACACGTGTTCCTCCTAAGGACGCCAGGAGCCGCTCTTCAGGTGCTGCTGTGTCCATGCCTTCTTGGGTGGGAAGGTTGTCCAGCGTTTCACTGGCCTGTCCTCCAAATCCCTCCTCCCTGGCGTTGCGGTCCCTCCGGGGCGGCTACGGTGAGGCGCAGAGCAGGCTGCTTGGCCGGGGCCGGGGGGGGGTGGGGGGGGGGGCAGCGAGGGAAGGAGGGGTGAAGCGGGAGGGGCTGGGGGCAGACCCGCCCTCACCCGCGAGCTACCTGCGAAGCCCCAGCGACCGTAAGGCTGCCTGAGGCTGGGAAGCCCACGTCCCCCCCTAACGTCCCAGTGCGAATGGGCCGGTGGGTCCTCGTGGCTGTGAATGGTGGGCTTTACCCGGATACGTCGTCATTCCTCAGTGGAAGGGACTCTACAGGACACGGCCCTTCCCCGAACCACAGAACGTCCAGAGCTGTCGTGCCTGCTGGTGGCCTTGGGTGCGTTTCCCCCCGGAACCGGGCGCGTGGGAACAAGTTAAGCGAAGGCCGGTTTGCAGGGTGAAGGATGCGGTGCGACCCACGTGACACACGGGCGGGGGGGGGGGGGGGAGGGCGGTCCGGAGGGGCTTGGGCCAGAGGGGTTGCAAAGCCTGTAAAGGAGGACGTAACACGTCCTGCAAAACCAAACCTCAGGTTGCTGCAGAGACGATAGGAAAGTGCGATCCCCTTGTCCAAACAGAGGCTAAAAGCTTGCTTTACTCAGCAGAGAACACCTGAGGTAAATGTAAACCAGAGTTTACAGTGTTGCGACCTACATTCTCTGCTGGAATTCTTCCTCAGATCCTGGGAAATCTGTGTTCTCTTGGGAGAAGGGGAAGAATCCCTCCCACCGTGAGAGGCGAGAACTTCTGGAAGGGATTAGCCCTTTGCAGTCCTGGTTGCCTTCAGTTTCCTTTTGCTCTTTGCCTGTTTGCTTCCAGACTGCAGAAGTGTGGCTCCCTTTAAATGCTTCTTTTATGGTGTTGGTGACGTGTACTCACTTGGTGTTCGTACTTTAAGCCACCTGCAACATTTTACACTTTATTGCCACCTATATTTCTCCTGAAGCAGCCTTGCCCTTGACCTGTCACACCTGCATCTGTTTCGACCAACTCCCACAATCCACACACTTTTACCTCTAAAACTGTTCTTCCTGTATTCAGTGCCTGCAAAACCAAACTAGCATAGGTTTCATAAACGCATAGCTTTCAAATTTTTAAAACTAAGCTAAAGGGGAAAAAATGTGATATTCTAAACGCTAGGCTTCTTTTACTGTCAGTGCAAATTCTTTTTCATCGTAATAAACTTAGTTTCAGGAAAATGTTAATATCTAAGATTTAAACACAGGCATCGAAATCAGGACAAAATTTAATTTGCAGATCTACGACTTAAGCTCAGATATTTTGGTAGAAGATTTTCGATAAGGTTGTGCTGCCTTTCAATTTTTTTAAGTATTTAACGTTAAAACATTCTGCCATTTGCAACAATGTGGATGGATCTGGAGGGTATCAGGCTTAGTGAAATAAGTCAGGCAGAGAAAGACCAATTCTGTGTGCTATCACGGATACCCCGGAATCTAAAATCTAAAGCAAACAAATGTATATAACAAAAAAAATATTAAATTGCAACTAAACCTTACAGATCGGGAAGAAGATCACTTGGCAGAAAATGACTTTGCATCATGCCCAAATCTTATAAAGTATCAGCTAAGATGTTTGTTTAGTCTGAGAGGTTGCCAAACCCATCTGTACTGAGGGAAGAGCTATGGGGTCATCTCAGGGAAAATTAAAGCAAAACAAAATGCTCTTACAGAAGTTGGACAGTCCGTCGTATTACACGCCCGGAATAAAAAGGTAAAGCTGAAGCCTTTGGGAAAGATACAGTGACAAGGCTCACAGAATTCTGTGCCTTTGGAAACGATGATGGCCCAGGAGGCGGCATCCAGGGCTGTTCAATCACGGTGAGCTGCTTTCTTCCCCAGATACATGTCGGAAAATTGAAGTGGATAAAAACGTTTTAGTCTTCGGGAATGTACTGTTCCTTCACGTCCTCCCACATGTAAGTTAAAGACGCCCTGCAAGATCTTACGACACAGCTGGATAGTTAGTAGTCTAGAGCAATGTTCTCCAGACTCTTGGATTCTGCACGCCATTAATAAAATCTTTAGAACACTGACAATCTATTATAAATATATAAGAATAAATTTTATCATGTAAGTATTATTAATATTTATGATTAATAAATATATAATACGCTGCTCTCAGTCTGATATAATATAGTAATAAGCTTATTTTAAGCAAGCATGAATATAAATAGAAATTCTAGTATTTTCTTCACTTACCCCAGTGAATCTTCTTTATATTTTACTCTAGAAACTGTTACAACAGGCCAGTGGGTCTCCACGTTCACTGAGTCACAAATCACTTTGAGAACTGGATAAAAGATAAAAGATATCGGCCATCACCCTTCTAAAAATGTGCATATGCCCTTACACCCCAAGACTGATGTGTATTTCCAGAGGTTTGGGGATTCCCTGGAATGTACTCCTAGGCCACCGCAGTGAGGTAGCAGAGACCCTCAGGCTAATAACTTATTATCTAGAAGGGAAAAAACAGCAAATCCTATTTGAAATGAGAAGAGAATGAAGAACTAGACGAAGTCTGTGAGCTTTGGCATAGATGTGACCACTTGATTTTTGAGGAGCAAAGGGCGTAAGTTCTTTTGCTCCTGATTCTGTGGAATGATTGATTCATGGGGCTTCACACATGAGCAACTAAAGTTTTCTTTTTAGCAAATGTTTAACGTATCTCTCAATGCATTTTCTCGAGTTTTTGGTAAATGTGCACTGCTCTTGGTATCCCACTGTTTCTTCTAGTTTAAGTACTTCTTTTCATTTTTCCTCTACGTGAAACAGGATAGCTATTGAACCTCGTGTTGGAAACCTTCTTGATACTAACAACACTTCTTTTATGATGACTTTCACAGTTGCTTTAAATTACACTGTTTATTTTGAGTTCTGCTTCTGGCAGAGTCGGAAAGTCTATCAAAAATTTATCCTGTGTCTCAGAAGCTTGTTAGATATTGTTGCCATATAAATATTGTGATAAAAGTGTTAAATAAAAGTCTTCTTAAAATTTAAAATGAGTTCTGTTTAAAAAGAAAATGAACCATCAAATCAAGTAAAAACAATATTTAATACATTTGTTCTGTTGTGGGTCTTGCCGTTTCAGATGGAGGAAACCTCCAACACAACAGTGGGGAGAAAAAGGACCAAAAGCTCTTAATTCAGGCCTTTGCTGTGTGTAGGTCAGTGTATCCAAAATCCCTTTTGAAAAAGTTACTGTTAAATACAGTCCCGGTATAACCAGAATACATTTCTTTAGGTCTGTAAAACTCCTACTTCCAACAAAACTCATATTCGAGTTTTTCAAATCACAAATAAAACCAAAACCATAAATTTTTTGAAAACCTAAATTTAAGAATAAAACTGTACTCAGCTTATCCAAGTGTAACGGCGAGTAGCGTGAGCTCTGGGGTCCATTTATTTGGCCGCAGGTTGCTAGGAGACGTTTTTCCATCACTCCCTTGCATTTTGTAGAGAAACAGGAGGACTGGCTGCCTTTGCTTTACAAGATCTTTTCAAGAATGTCTGTACAGCAGGCAGCCTTAGCAAACAGAGATAATGCCCTCCCGCAGAGCAAAAGCGCAGCCATATTTCCTGCCTGTTAAGATTTGCATTCCTAAGCTCAGGGCTTCTGTCCTATAATGCAGCCCACTGTGTATGCAGAGATCACGTTGTCCTGTGGAAGTGAGGGCCCAGGAAGCCAGTGCAAGGCGAGGCTGGTTCTCTGTGTCTCTTGACATCGCTTTGAGTGGTGAAGTCTTCTGCCTCTGACCCAGGGATCTCGTGTCTTCTGCCAGAATTCATGACACTATGGCAGTTTAACCTGTTACCTCACAAGTAGGGTAAAATGTCACTCTTCTAGTTCTTGACAGTTTGGCAGCGAGGATGGGATGCTGACGGAGACACGGCTTCCTAGAAGAGGACAGACGAGGCTCCTGTGGGCTGATCAACAGGATTTGAAGGAAGAGTCCATGGGGTTTGGTAGCAAAGATGGTGACCAAGTTCCGTGTTCCACAGGGTAATAGGTGGTCGTCTGTTTTATTGTCTGCTAGTGAGGAAGGATTGGGGGTGGAGTTTCATGTCATGTACCAGGCAGGAGGTTCAAATGCAGCTGTCTCAGCAGTGGCTGCGTGGTTGCTGACACCCTGCTGGATGAGCACCTTTCTCCCCCGTCAGGTTCCCAGCCTCAGATGTACGTCACCGTCATAACCAGTACAAAGAACAGTCCTGGACTGGAGCAAGGTTCCAGCCCTCTTCAGACAACAGTAACGGAGAGGGACATTTACACTCAGTGAACAGGAAGACGGTCCACATGCCCTGTGAGCAGAAACCAGGTGAAGCACTGAAACTCTGGCCAGTTCACCTGTGGATGCGTCGTGCTTGTTGGGAAAGGATGGCAACTCCTGGGAGTCTGAGGCCTAGCTCTTCCTGCAGACTTTCACGCCAACCTTAGATCTTTGCAGAGGTGACAGTCAGAGGTCTTGGACTTTTTCCGTAGTCCTGGCTGCTGTAAGGGAGCTTGGTTCTTTGGGGGGGGGGGGGGGGATTTCCCTCAGACACACAAACTCCCGTGGAAACCACAGATAAGGCACTGCTGTGGGTTGAACCGTGCCCCCCCAAAATCCATATGAGGAAGTCTTGTCCCCAGTCCCTATTTGGGAATAAGGTCATAGCAGGTGTAATCAGTTGAGATGAGGTCACGCAGAGCAGATAGACTAGACCGCTAATCCAATATGACTGGTGTCCTTAGAAAAAGGGGAAATTTGGAAGCAGAGTCACCCAGGGAGAACCCACGTGAAGATGAAGGCAGAGATCGAGGTGAGGTTTCCACAGGTCCAAGAATATGAATTATTGCCAGAATCAACCAGAAGTTAGGTGAGAGGCCCAGGACAGGTATTTCTCACAGCACTGAGAAGGAACCAACCCTGCTGACACCTTGATCTTGGACTTCTAGTCTCCTGGGTTGGGAGTAAATTTCTGCAGTTGCAGCACCTGGATGCTTTGTTCTGGCAACCCTAGCAAAGTCAGGTAGGCAGTATCTGGACCTTTCATGCCCTGAATTGGATTTACGATGCTGACCCAAGTGACTAGACAGACCGACACAGACAAATGACTGAAGTCAGACCCACAGCCCTGGAAGACGCCCTAGACCTTGCACATCAGCTGGGCAAGAATTTAAGGATATTTTCTTAGTAATAGGGCAACTCGTGCCCCAGATTAAAATGGTCTCCTTAAAAAGAAGTCACTGCTATGCGAGTCAGCCCCTCATCAGCTGGAATGAGCGAGCCCCACGGCCCCGGCTGGATTCAGCGTTGCTGGGCTGCTGAGCGCAGGGTCCCCAGGCCGAGGTAGACGGTGTCAGTCGCGAGGACCTGGCCTCGTGCTCCAGGGTGCTGGACCCAAGACTTCGGAGGTTCTCTTTGTGGAGCCCCGAGCTGGCTCCAAATTACAAGTGAAGGCTCCTTGCTTAGTGGGTTGGGGCCGCCCTCTCCCTCTGCATTCCCTGGCCCTTCCTACTTGCGCCTCTCTCTTTCAGCAGAGAGCCAGTTAGGGGTGAGGCCCAGGTCTCCCTGCCCCTGGTGTGTGTGTGTGTGTGTGGAGTCACGGGTCTGAATATTGGGGGGTGGGGAAGGGAATTGAGGTTTTACGACTGTGCTGTTTGCAAGTCGCCCTCCTAGCTGGTTCCCTGGTGGGACGCGCATGTGAATGACACTAATGGGGTTTAGGCAAGAATCACAGTGGAAAGGGGACGCCAATGCGCCCCGTGGGGGGCCTTTTAGGCTCATTCACTGTGCTGTGGTTACGCGCCTGTCCGAACGTCCATCCGGAGGTAACCTGTCCGCGCACCTGCTTCCTTGTGCCCCAGCGCCCGAGGGGCTCCTCCTGACTGACGTGCACACCTCGACTCCCAGCGGCGCAGGCCCTCGGCGGCAGGTCTCTGGGCTGATGACTCCGGTGATTGGAGCCCAGACAGAGAGAGTCAGCCCTCGCCGCGAGAGTCCCCCTTGAGGGTTAGACCTGTCACCCCCGACAGCGACCTGCAGCCCTACTGCCCAGCCTTACTGCTCTGCTGCGGCGACGCTTCTGTTGAAGCCGAACGCCTGACCCGGAGGGCGTGGGGCTCGCCAGCCTCTGCTTCCACTGGGGGCAGCTTGGCTCAGTCTCAGCGAGTGGCAGGGTGGGAAGGGCCCACAGCCTCACCTGGTAAGTGGAAATGGCTTGTTCAGGAACACAACTAG
Organism: Eschrichtius robustus; assembly: GCF_028021215.1. Classification (NCBI taxonomy): domain Eukaryota; kingdom Metazoa; phylum Chordata; class Mammalia; order Artiodactyla; family Eschrichtiidae; genus Eschrichtius; species Eschrichtius robustus. Next base: position 322,415 of record NC_090827.1, read on the forward strand.
CCTGGCCCCTCGGCCTCTCCGCTTTACAGGAAACAGTGGCAGCTGTCACCTTGGGGGCAGCTTTACACGCCCTCGGCCACTTAACAGCAAAGCTACTGGTTCAGCCTAGCCCTCGGTTCACAGAGGTTTCCAACACGTCTGGGCCTGGTTCACTGATGGTTCGGCTGAGCTGAAACCCAGGGTCTCGCTGTGTTTTCACTTATCCTTGGGTTGCTGCTAATATTCTAGCTCCTTCAAAAACCACATACCAGCAGACTAAAGGCTCCCGTATTTGGGGTCTTGCCGGTGGAAGCACATCGCAGTTGCTGATGCTATTTGCACCGCTCGTGTAAGTGCCTCTGACAAGGGCCTGTTCTCCGAGGACGCCGCCTGGACTCCCGGGGCTGAATGAGACTGCACTCACACTCCCGCCGTCACCGCCTGGACTGTCATTGTGCCAAACGTAACACAGCTGCCATCGCAGGCCAGGCGCCACCATGGTTCGGAGTCGGGGGTTACCCCTGCCGCCAGGCTTGCGATTCCCGCCGAAAGTGGCCCCACTTGTCTCCTGGCGAGAGTGGCCGAATGGCTTGGGGCATCCCCCCTCCCCCAGTCCTGCAGACAGACACGTCACACTTCCGACCCCGCGTGAGGCCACCGGGCTGCACCACCCGTGTTGACACTTTTCAGGTCACAGTGCTTAAGTTCCAGGCAGATCAGCTCACTGATGTCACATGATTATAGCCCTTGAAAGTAAACTGAATATTGTTTTCAGGTTTTGGGAACATTTACAGTCTAACAGTGGTGTATTTTTATTGCAAAATCCACTCAGCTATGTGCTGATAGTTAAGTTCTTGAGCTGGCCTTCCTTGTTTCCTACCACCCACCAGCGCCTGGGACTGCTGACCACGAGAACAGCCTTCTCAGAAATTGACTAAAATTCCTTTTGGCTCTACCCCCATCACCTCCTCCTGGTGTACACACTTTGATAAGGAAGCATGATTACTAAGTGCAGTTGTCTCAAGAAAGGAATCATCTCCCCTCAGCTGCTTCCTGGGTAATGAAAATGATAAGGATGAAAAAGATAACTAACAGTAGAGCTACCATATGATCCAGCAATCCCACTCCTCAGCATATATCTGGAGAGAACCAGAATTCGAAAAGATACCTGCACCCCAGTGTTCACTGCAGCACTATTCACAATAGTCAAGACACGGAAGCAACCTAAATGTCCATCAATAGATGAATGGATAAAGAAGATGTGGTAGGCATATACAATGGAATATTACTCAGCCATAAAAAAGAATGCCATTTGAGACAACATGGATGGACCTAGAGGTTACCATACTAAGTGAAGTAAGCCAGACAAAGACAAATATCATATGATATTACTTATATGCGGAATCTAAAAAAAGATACAAATGAACTTACTTACAAAACAGAAACCGACCCACAGACGTAGAAAACAAACTTACCAAACTTAGGAGTTTGGAATTAACATATACACGCTACTATATATAGAAATAGATAACCAACAGGGACCTACTGTATAGCACAGGGAACTCTACTCAATATTTTGTAATAATAATATAAGGGAAAAGAGTCTGAAAAAGAATGTGTATATATATATGTATGTACGTGTAACTGAATCACTTTGTACACTTGAAACTAACACAGCACTGTAAATCAACTACACTCCAATAAAAAAGGATAATGGGAAAAATAGACCTAATCTGGAAATTTTGGATTTTGCTCTGAGCTTTTCTGCACAAGATGCTTCTCTCTGCCTCCCAGCAGAAAGCAGGCCAGCACAGCTACACAGCCTCTGGGTTGGCAGCCCACACGCAAGAAGACCTAGAAAATTCAGACTTAATTCTGGTTCAACCGCCTGGGTTCCCTTGCGGGAGCGACCAGGCTCCAGATCATAGGGATGAGGGCTCTTGATTGAGCTTCGTCCTGTCAAGTCCCCATACAGTGGCTCACCCGGGCACGAGCCGGGAACAGAACCCATGTCTCTAGGTTTTATAAAAATACCCTTGTGTTTCCTGTACCTGATTATTCCAGATGAGTGGTCTGGGCAGAATTAGGGGAGAATTGGGAAAAGGCTGAAGTTACAGCTGCTGAACTAGGACCACAGATTCACGGAGGTCAAGGAGCAGCCATGGTGGTCGGTGGCCCCTGGGGAGGGAGCACCTCGACCCCAGGAGACAACGGCAGAGCGAAGGGTATTCATGGCCTTTATCATCCGTCGTCTACCCTGGAGCCTTTCTCACAAAGGAAAGGGCCCCAGGGTGGCTACCGAAACTGTTTTAAATGCATTGAACTGTATTGATTTCTGGGGCTGCCATTTCCTGCCAGACAACTCTGAACGTGATTTAATTAATTACCCGTTGCCCTTAACCTGGCTGATTCTATCGGCACAGCAGGGTGCAGCTCCAGCTCTGCAGCTGCTGCACAACCGGCTGTCTTCCCCACGCACTCCTGTAGCTGCTGCCTGCACTCTTCCGGGGCCAAATGGCTGTCCTCGGCTGCTGGTGTGGGTCTGTAGGGCGCGCACGCAGGGCCAGCGGCACTCAGGCAGGGCCTCCATCAGAAGAGACCAGACTCATTTATTCCAGCTAAACCAGGAGCCCTAACGCCCACCAGCTTGCCGGGCAGGGAGGAATAAGGAAGAAATCCCAGATCTTCAAGTGCTCAGTGCACCACCAGGAGTTGACGAGGAGGCCTGGGCGTGAGGACCGGGATCCCTCCAGAGTGAGGCCATCCTTGGCTACTCAGGAAGGGTAACTGACGGATTCTTGATGCATCTACGGCAGGCTGTTACCCCTGCGATGAGAATGGTGCTATGAAATTTTCCCCGGTCTTAGGCGACGTCAGAGACACCACCCAGGTCCTGCAGGCATTGCACTCAGCCTCAGCTCAGCGGTCAGGGCCCTTAGGAATGAGGATAACATCGCCCTGGCCTTTCCCCTTGAGGTCAGTGTGGAGCCCGAGCCGCCACTAACAGGACCAGCTGGAGAGGGCAGGCTTTGGAGGACAGGCCTGGCGGTGGATGGGACTGGCTCCGCCGGCGGGGTGCAAGCGTCCGGGGGGGCAGGGCGTGGCTAGGGTCAGCCCTGCAGGGCGGCCTAATAGCTGATTGGAGTCCTGTTGACAGTACCTGGAGCTAAATGCTGTACGAGGCAAGTTGAACAAATTTGGGTGCAGATCTTTCAATCAGATTAATCCAAGTGCTCTATTGGTAAACTTCACCAGGTGCCACGATGGTGTAGAACTAGGGGTAGATTTCATCGCGAGACAACTCTCCCCGGGCCCCTCATACGTGTGCACATCTTATGACCAGAGGCTCTGACTGCCTTTGGTCCACACTGTCTTTCCAGGCGTGTGTGTATAGCTAAGTGCCTTGGAAATGGAGACAGTATCTCCCTCTAGAGCAGAGGGAGGGATGCTTCCCATCGGTCTACAGGATTCAGCTCCCTAAGCTCAGGGCTGCTACCCTGCAAGAAAGCCCGCTGCACCCACAGCGGTCCTCTGGCCCTCTCTGTGTCTCCCTGTGGGAGCCGGGACTTGGGAAACTGACCCCTCTGGCTGCTGCCGTGGCTGTGAGGAATACAGTGCTGACCACCATCCCAGGAGTGTCGCGTCTTCTGCCAGGATCCTTGGAACAGCAGCAGGCGAACTTGCTGGCTTGCGAGTGGGACGCGGTCAGGACAGGGCACCAGCATTTCTAAGTGAGCCCATTTTGCACAGAAGTCTAGATCACAGATCTCACTCGGGAATCTCAGTGCATTCGGCCTCACCGTCCTATCGAGGAATATCTGTCCCTGAATCGCAGCTGCCGCATTTGGGGCGGCGAGGCTTCAGCAGCCCACTGGAGTCTCCGACACTCCCTGTTATCTGAAACTTGCGCTAGGGAAGACGGGACTCCACCTTGGAGCCGCTTCTTTTACTGTAACCTTTGTATTCCTTTGCTTTTGCTACCAGTTAAGAATGTTGCCTGCAGCCTGAAATAGACAAGGTAGCCTCTTCTCAAGGCTCTGACCTTTAAAGGTGTAACACTTTACATTCAAATAGGGATAAAAAGTTGCAGAACAGAGCATAACAGCTGCAAAAACAAAGGACTCCGACACCAGGAAGTTTGCAACAACTAGCCACACCCCCTCCCCTTTTAGTGTAAAACAAGCCTGAATGCTAACTTGGGGAAGACGGTTCTTTGGGAGGGGAGACCACCGCCTTCTCAGTCTGCTGGCCCTCCCAATAACAGCGTTATTCCTGTGCCAACAGTTCGGCTCTCGATTTATTGTCTGTCCAGCAGTGAGCAGTGGAGTTTGGACTGGGTAACAGACCTTCCCAAACTGGCCCATCACTTTCCATTCCCTGCAGCCCCGCGGGCTTTAGAGCCATGGTTCTTGCATACCTCCCTGGTAGAGCAAAACCTGCTCTGGGAGAATTATGATAAAAAGGACTGTTCACCATGTCAACAGCCCTCCTTTGTCGACTCCCATAGTTCATATTAGGGTTGCCTTAAACTTCTCCCCTTGGTATGACTAAGTGTGACCTGATTCATGGTCTTGAGAACTGTGTGTGTTGTCAAGAATACAGGTTCTGTACAGTGAGGTTCGCTTTAACACAGTTCTGCCCTAGTACTGGCAGGAGATAGCTGTGTGGGTCTCTTTTGTAGACGCCACAGTGGTGGTCGGTTTGCATCCTGGGACTGGCCATAGCACAGGATTTAACAGCCCTGGGTTCAGTCCTCAGAGGGTCCACTGCTCGATCGCTGTGACATGTCCCAAGCCCTGACGACTCTGACTGAGACCGGACAAAGTCCCAGCTCACACCTGTGCTTCCTGCTTATGGAAAGAGTAGCCGTCTTGACTGCAATCTGGATCCCTAACGTGAGGGCAAGGCACAGGCCCACCCGAGTCCGGAGGGACAAAGGCTGGGGGAAACAATTTCTCCAGCTTCCTGCCCCCGGGGAGGCTGTGTGTGGTACAGAAAACAGCAGCATGCCTAGGGTAAGCAGTCTTCCGTCTGCAAGGCTGCCAGCCGGTACCGCGTTCATTAAGACAGGCGGACCCTCAAACAGACCCCCGAGGTCTGGCGCCCACAGGAGCCGTTTATTTCTCACATAACCAGCCATTCAGGGCCTGACCGGCGAAGCGCTCTCCTCTGCAGTGTCCCCCGGGCACAGACACCCACCCCGTCGGGCAGATGGGAAGAAAATGGGCAAGTCCCTGTGGAGGGTTGTGTCCAGGGCTGGAGGCGAACAGCCCCTGCGTTGGCTAGAAGCCTAGGGCGCGGCCAGCCTCACCGGAAGGGGCGCCAGGAGGAAGTGGGCTCCCTTGGCTGGTCAGCCTGGTCTCTGGCACGGACGTTCACCCCGGTCCCACTCGGTGCCAGGCAGTGTCTGCACACTGTGCCACACGGTACTGGAAGGTTCCAGAGAACCAGGAGATGAGTGATGTGGGCCAGACCAGGCCCGTCGTCAGTGCTGCCGGAAGCAGTGTAACCCGCAGAGCTGGTGACAGTGAGAGGATCGCAACGTGGCAAACCCACCCGCCGCCCACGGAGGGGGTTGGATGCCCTTCCCTCTCCCGCGTCGGGAGCCTGTGCTGCACGCGGAGCGAAGCGTCTTCCCAGGATGAGTGTCACACGAAGAGCAGGGGCCCTGCCAAGCGACTGCTATGCTAACAGAAGCTCACTGCTGCCAGGGCTGGACGCCGTCTGCACAGAACTTTCTGGTCGCCGATACGCCCTGCTTGAGGACCTCTTGCAGTTTTCCAGGGGGAGTCCCTGCCGTTCGTTTTCCAACCTTGGCATCCGGGGAGAGAAGCCAGGAGAACGGAGCATGAGACGTACCCTGGGGACCGGACAGGGGACCTCTAAATGTGGACCACCTGCTTTAGAATCACTGGAGGAAGGGGGTGCTTGGTAAAGTTGCGGATTCGCGCAAACAACCACAGACCCGTCAATTAGAACGGCAGGGTCGGGGCCCCAGAATCCGCATTTTAACCAAACGCCTCAAGAGATCTTTTTAATCAGAGTTTTCAATTCCAGGAGCCCCCTGCAGCCCTCCTCAAAGGGCTGGGTAACTCTGCCAGTGTTTACCCACCGATGGCAGGGTCTGCTCACCGCAAATACCTCTCCAGCCGCTTGGATTTTGCTATGTAAGCACAGCAACCCGCAGTTCCCTGCTTCCTGGGTCACAGCCACAGTCACGGAGGTGGAGGGACCTCAAGCTTTCTGGGCTTCTCTCCCCGGCTCACTAGGTTAGAGGGCTGATCCGCCTGGTCCAGTACCCCGAGTCTAGAGCAGAGGAGATAGACCGTCCATGCTGGACCACATACCATCAGGAAGACAAAGTGACAGTCAGTAAGAACCTGTGCCACGGGGTGGTCACTAAGCCACAGACCAAAGATGAAACAGTAGAACCAGGATCTAGAAACGCCGACCAGTGGGTCCACAGGGGTTTTTTCCTGCATTTGTTCTCAGTTGTACAATCCGTATCTTCAGCGCAATCCGCGATGAATCAGTTTTGGGTTTGTATTCCCAGGCTCATCCCCGAAACGTGACTCATTTCCTCTGGGTTTTTTCTCTGCCCCCAAGATGAAGAGTTTCATCTGCTTCTCCGCCTCTTCTTTCCCAGCCTTCGAGCTTCACTGCTGGCTCTTTCTCAGATCACATTCTCAGCTCTCAGGATGAGCCATCTCCCTTTACATATTCCTGATGTTCAAATGTGATTAAAAAAAACAACAGTGTTTGGAAACAGACCAAGGATTTTGATAGTGAAAAGACAGGCAGGGAAATACTTTAGACCCTGTAATGCATCTACCAGCACAAAGAACTCCCCAAACCAAAAACTATTAAATAACGCTATATCCTTGTAAAAAAGAACCCCCCCCCCCCCACCAATCCACATACTTATGTAGTACATGCAACAAAACTGACTCTTTTGGGTCACCTTTCAAGGAGGAAATGAGTAGAATTACACATAATTTACGTTTTCCCCACCATTTTCGTAGTCTTCCTCATGATTCTCAATATTCCTAAGTTTCTTTTACATTTAAGTCAGCCACAGATTCTGTTGCTTGCAATACACAACTCTGACTGATGGAGAGACCAAATTCCATGACAATTAATCCTGGGAAACATCCTTCTTTCAGAGAAGGCTGTGGCTATGCATTCCAGGGTGGCTGTCCTACATCACATATAAGGTACATCACTGAGACGTACGTGTGAATCGCAGCACAGCCAACAGGGGAAAAGAGACAGATGCACATAGTGACAGGACATGTGGAACAAGTGGGAGACCTTTCCACTGCCATCCACACCTCTGACCTCTGCTTCTACCATCACATCCTCCCTGGCTTTGACACCCCTGCCTCTCTATTATAAGGACCTTTGTGATGACACTGGACCTGCTCAGAAAATCCTGGGTACTCTCTCCATATCAATACTCTTTTTTTTTTTTTTTTTTACATCTTTATTGGAGTATAATTGCTTTACAATGGTGTGTTAGTTTCTGCTGTATAACACAGTGAATCAGCTATACATATACATATATCCCCATATCCCCTCCCTCTTGTGTCTCCCTCCCACCCTCCCTATCCCACCCCTCTAGGTGGTCACAAAGCACCGAGCTGATCTCCCTGTGCTATGCGGCTGCTTCCCACTAGCTATCTATTTTACATTTGGTAGTGTATATATGTCCATGCCACTCTCTCACTTCGTCCCAGTTTACCCTTCCCCCTCCCCGTGTCCTCAGCTCCATTCTCTACATCTGCGTCTTTATTCTTGTCCTGCCCCTAGGTTCTTCAGAACGTTTTTTTTTTTTTTTTTTTTTAGATTCCATATATATGTGTTAGCATACAGTATTCGTTTTTCTGTGTCTGACTTACTTCACTCAGTATGACAGACTCTAGGTCCATCCACCTCACTACAAATAACTCAGTTTTGTTTCTTTTTATGGCTGAGTAATATTCCATTGTATATATGTGCCACATCTTCTTTATCCATTCATCTGTCGATGAACACTTAGGTTACCTCCATGACCTGGTTATTGTAAATAAAGCTGCAATGAACATTTTGGTACATGACTCTTTTTGAATTATGGTTTTCTCAGGGTATATGCCCAGTAGTCAGACTGCTGGGTCATATGGGAGTTCTATTTTTAGTTTTTTAAGGAACCTCCATACTGTTCCCCATAGCGGCTGTATCAGTTTACACTCCCACCAACAGTGCAAGAAGGTATCCTTTTCTCCACACCCTCTCCAGCATTTATTGTTTGTAGATTTTTTGATGATGGCCGTTCTGACTGGTGTGAGGTGATACCTCATTGTAGTTTTGATTTGCATTTCTCTAATGATTAGTGATGTTGAGCATCCTTTCATGTGTTTGTTGGTGATCTGTATAACTTCTTTGGAGAAATGTCTGTTTAGGTCTTCTGCCCATTTTTAGGTTTGATGTTCTTTGTCATGTGAAGGAAGATCCTGCAAAATACATTCTAAGTGCCACTGTAATAAGTACATATGTTTGATAAACATACTAATGGGTACATTCAACACAGTTATTTTGCTTCAAATGTCAGTGAAATTGAGGAAGATTTTTATCACATCAGCAGAGGATAATTTTCAATTTTTTTACGTTGCTAATAAAGCACCCATTCTGGAAAAAAGCTCATGCTCTATATGAATGGATTAATGGATAATTTGCTTCCTCTTCACTATTTTTAACTGATGTTTGTTAGAAAATTCATAATATTATTGTATCTTTTAGTTAGGTTTGGATTTAATTTTTAACAAAAGAGAAAATGACAGAATTCAGGAGATGAAAGGTAGACGCAGCCGAGAGATTGTCAGATTGTCCCTGGTCACCCACCGCTTCCGACATGAGTCCTTGGCTCACTCACTTACGAACTCCAGTCAGTGAGGGACAGAGTGGGCCGTTCTTTACAGTTTGGGAGACGCTTTCACACAGGTCTCCTTTGATCCCCCTGGCACCTTAGCCGAGGAAAGTGGGCCAGGCACTTTGGTCATGGCTATAAAATGGGGGATTGCAGACCCCAGCTAACTCGCCAGGCAGGACACCAGCAGGGCTGATCCGGTTCCTCAAACCCCCAGGTGTCAGCTCCTTTCACTGCGCATTTGGTGCCCGTGGACACATCACATTCCTATGAGGTGGACACTGTGAGTTTCGCCACAGTAGTGGTTGATTCTAGAAACAGCAACAGCCGATGTCAAAAGCACTGTCATCTAACAGTTTCTGAGTTCTTCAGACCTGCCTCTCACTGCTCAGGCATCACACCTGCATTAAGCCATTTGCTGTTCACAATACACCTGTGAGGCTGGTAATATTTTTAATTTTCTCAACACTGGAGTGTATTGATCTGTTATTTTCCCCGTTTGATAAGAGAGAAAACGGTGGTTCAAAAAATAGTGACTTGTTCAATGTCAGTTCTCTACTAAATGGTGAAAAACAAGCAGTCTGACTAAAGAATCTGTGTAATTAACTACTACACTATATTTTGTCCCCATAGCTGACTTTGTTCTTTGCTTTTTCAATTAAGAAAAGATAAAAAGTAAGGTATTCAAACAGTTGAATTTGTGGCTCTCATTCTCCCCTATTTCCTTTTGTATCAGTAATGCTCAGTTGTAACTGAACACAGACTAGAAAGTTTAATGCAGTATCTAGAGGCTTCTTAATGCTGTGGACTGTTTTGAAAAAGACACACAGAGCTTAAGTGCTAGATTCCAACCACTAGTGGGTGAGAAAAGAGGAAAGTATATTTAGCTCTGGCTTCATGGGAATCTTAAAATCCTCCAGGGCTTCTGAGGACAATAATTCATTACTTTGCTAATTATTACTTCTTAAATAAATGGTTGACATTTAAAATTTTCATTGTTCCCTGACAAAGCAAAATGCATAGAGCTTTCCTGATATAGAGAAAGAAGGTTTCTACTAAATGGCCTTTCAAATAACTTTCCGAGCTCAAAGTAGATGAATCTTTGACATGTTCGTGGTAGATCTATTTTTATTAAAAAAAGTCTGTAAGTATGGACTGTGGCCAGGGTAAGCTCAGTGAGTTTTTATTTTAATCAGCTTGACCGCAGAAGCATATGAGAGCTGAATCTTGTTTTCATAAGCTTTTCTCAGAAATAAAATATATTTTATTTAATTACATATATTTCAGTATAAATATAGGTGATGAGTTGCCTTACCTTTAAGCTTCTAATTATTACAACATCAATACGAAGCATCGTTTCAAATTCTCTTTAAATTTCTTGCCATTTATTTACAGAGTTCGAGCACTTTATGTGTATATATATATATATATATTCATGTATATATATACATATACTTGAACATATATATGTGTGTGACTGCATTTTTTTGTTTGTTTATAAATTCTGATGGCACGATAAACATTGAAAGGAATTTGGTACAGAAGAGTAACTTCAGAAAGTGCTTCTTTTAATATTCAATAATACCCTTTTCATGTGACTAAACTCACAGTTAATTTGCAAATTAAAAGGAAATCTGAACGTCACCTCTTTAAGAATCTGAATTATTGAATCTCCTTTTTTCCGTTGGTCCAGAACCCCATCACCTAACATGTCATCCAGAACTTACTTTTCTCTTTGCTCATAAGCATTCTGAATTCTCTGCTGTAAGTATTGAAGTGGCTGTATTAGTGAAAATCACAGGAGGGGTGATTACTCTGTGCTTACTCAGCACTAAGAAGCAAAAGCTTCACGGAAGAAAAAAAAAAAAAATAATCGGGCTCTGAGCCATACAGATGAAAGGAGCATATGAATATCAAGCAAAACATTGTATAAGGAATTGTTGAAATTAAAGCACACGATGCTCTACGACATGATCCAAAAATAGAAGCCCTAATTCCCTGGTAGGAAAAAAATCTGGCAAAACACCAAAGCATTCAAAAACAACGCACAGACCCGAGAACAGTCCCCCAGGGTTTCCTCTTTATCCCCAACCTAAGGTTCGTTATCTTCCCATCACTGGAAAAGCCTTGAGAACAATGCTTACAATATGCTTAATGTTTAACTTACCCAACGCATTTATTTTTATTAGCTGAAAATGTGAGTCATTCCAGCTGACATTTTGGAAAGCCACATAGTGCCTCTTTACTTATTTATTTTTCACGCATTAGACTGATCTTCAAGTAGTTTGCGTTGACTCCGGGGGCGGGGGCGGGGGCGGGGCAGGCTAAGCTGTTCCCCAAGCGCCTCCTTTTCCTCTGTAGCTGGTTCTCCTCAGTTTGGCCGTCCAGAAGGGAGCCCAGTAACAGACTGGTTCCGAGAACACAGCACAATCTCCTTGTGACCTGGTTGCTCCGCTCCTATGGCAGCAGTGGCGACAGGGGGTAGGGCGCTGGCAGAAGCCTGGCGACCCGCTTTGGGGCTCTCGTGGCTGGCAGGTTCCCTTCTCTCCCTAAATGTCACATCCTCTATAGTATCCGTGGGCCAAAGGAACATTGGCAAAGTTTCCTTTACACTCAGGTGACTATGAGATAATTAGAAAAGCAAACAGTATAATATACTGACAAATGCAAATAGCTGTTGGACAAAAAGGGCCATGTGGGCGGAAGTGTGAACTTCAGAGAGGGAAAACAGTAGGCAGGGATGCTCATCCCTCACTTCCTCTCCCATCTTTCTCCAGTTGGACGTTCCTCATTTTCCACCACGACAGAGCAACGTTCTCTCCCTTTTACTTGCAGAGTCTAAGGTGCAGGCCACTGCAGCACCTTCTGGACTGAGACACAACACAACCGTTGCTCAGAGGAAGACAGGTCAAGATATAACAACAGGTCTTTTTAACACGTTACGAAACTATTACACCTGCGTACTCTGATGATGGCTATTCTGACTGGTGTGAGGTGATACCTCATTGTAGTTTTGACTGGCATTTCTCTAATAGTCAGCAATGTTGAGCATCTTTTCATGGGCCTGTTGTCCATCTGTATGTCTTCTTTGGAGAAACGTCTGTTTAGATCTTCCACCCGTTCTTTGATGGGGCTGTTTGTTTTTCTGATATGGAGCTGCATGAGCTGTTTGTATATTTGGGAGAGTAATCCCTTGTCGGTTGCTACGTTCGCAAATATTTTCTCCCATTCTGAGGGCTGTCTTTTCATTTTGTTTATGGTTTCTGTTGCTCTGCAAGAGCTTTTTAAGTTTAACTGGGTTTCATTTGTTTATTTTTGTTTTAATTACTCTAGGAGGTGGCTCAAAAAGGATGTTGCTGCACTTTATGTCAGAGAGCGTTCTGCCTATGTTTTCCTCAACAGTTTTAAAGTATCTGGCCTTACACTTAGGTCGTTAATCCGTTTTGGGTTTATTTTTGTGTGTGGTGTTAAGGAGTGTTCTAATTTCATTCTTTTACATTAGCTGTCCAGTTTTCCCAGCACCACTATTGAAGAGACTGTCTTTTCTCATAATTCAAAAAGACACATGCACCCCAATGTTCACTGCAGCACTATTGACAATAGCCAGGACATGGAAGCACCCGAAATGTCCATCAACAGAGGAATGGATAAAGAAGATGTGGTACAGATATACAATGGAATATTACCCAGCCATAAAAAAGAACGAAATAATGCCATTTGCAGCAACATGGATGGACCTAGAGATTATCATACTGAGTGAAGTAAGTCAGACAGAGAAAGACAAATATCATATGATAGCGCTTATATGTGGAATATAAAAAAAGGGTACAAATGAACTTACCTACGAAACGGAGAGTTACAGATGTAGAAAATAAACTCATGGGTACTGGGGGTAAGGGAGGGGGAGGGATACGTTGGGAGATTGGGATTGACATATACACACTACTATATATAAAACAGGTAACTAATAAGAACCTACTGTATAGCACAGGGAACTCTACTCAATACCCTGCAATGGCCTGTATGGGAAAAGAACCTAAAAAAGAGTGGATATATGTATATGTGTAACTGATTCCCTTTGCTGTACACCTGAAACTAACAGAACATTGTAAATCAACTATACTCCAAAAAAATTTTTTTTAATAAAATATTATATCTGCGTAGAAAAAAATAAAGAGGTACAGAAGGTCATGATCAAAAAGTAAAACTCTTGGTTCCTCCAGCCACTGGTTCCAATTACAGACAATAGTCATCTCAAAGCTCTCCTAGGCATCCTCCCAGAAGGCTATGTTCATAGCAATGTGTGTGTTCTTATTATCCAAATAGCACCTTACTCTACACAATGACTTTATATATAACAAAATTGAAGGTGATTACATACATGTGCCACGTGTTTATTCAACAATGCATCTTTCTGTATCATTATGTATCTAGCTTTTTTATGATTGCATAGAGTAATGGGCTATTTTAATGGTTAAAAATTTGTAGTTAATGTTAAATAACAGTTTAATATTTTAATAATTATATAAGGTATGAAAGCCTCTAATTTATTAAAAAATTCCACCATTAGTGATAGAAATGAGTACTTTTATAGGTTGTTGTCTTATTTGTCTGCTATATAGCATTTCTGTATCAATTACGTTTCAACATCCGTCTCTGGGTACAGAAGCCAGTACAATTTTTATTGCTTTGACATTTTTCTCTCTTCCCATCATAGAATCTCATCCTGGCTTCTTGGCTCCACTGAGACTGGTGCCTGGAAACACGGCTTGCCTTTCCTTCCTCACTCTTGACCTAACGCTGGTCAACCGCGTCCACGCACCGCGGGCACGGAGTGTTAACCAGCAGACAGTTCCTGCTCGGTCATCTCCCCGCGGTGGAGCTCGGGGCATTAACTAACCTAAGTGCCTGGTAGAACGGAGACCGGAAGTAGATTAATTAAAAGTCTGCTCGTTCGGTACCCGGCCTTTTCCAGTTCAGCAGTTCCCTCGGAGAAAGAGCAACACAGGCCGAATCGTGGCCAGCTGCGGGCTCCCTGGAGTCGTGGCCCCTGGCTGTGGTGCGGGGTCAGGTGTCCCACCCGGATGGAGTCCAGCGCCCCCCGGACCTGGCAGGGCGGTTGAGTAACGGGCAGATCTGGTTGACACGATGCTCATCCAAACTGTGTTACTGAAAATTTTAGCTCTCTCAACTAGTCTCATGGACGAAAAGTGAAACGTGATGAGCGCAGTCTTACTAGCTTTCAGTTTGCCATAAACGACGTTGAGCGAACAAGCCACAGAGGAAACGTCTATCTGCAGCTGAACAGGAGGATGCCGAGCACGAGGGCGCGTTCCTCTCGAGGCGTGTGCGTTGCAAGATAGACACACGCACACACACCCTCCCGTTGGTCTGCACACGCACACACACACACCCCTCCTTAGTCTGCGCGCACACACACACACACACGCACACACACACACACCCCTCCTTATTAGTCGGTGCTTCCCCCCCCCCCCCACGCCCCGGGGCAGACCTCTGCTGAAGAATACGTTTGGTGGGAGGACGCAGCGCCTGCACCTCCCGCCCCAGAACTGGTGCGCGGAGCCGCTGCGGCTGCTCCGCCGTCCCTGCCGCGGCCTCAAACGAAAGCTCGTCAACGGGCGGGGCGGCACCGCAGCCGCCGAGCTCCCTGCGCTGCGCGGCCGCGGATTGGTCGGCAGGCGGGGGGCGGGGGCAGCCGGGGGCTCGGCGCGCGGGCGCTGCGGGAGGGGCATCGGGGCGCGCCGGGCCGGGCGCCGCCGCCTGGGTCGCTCGGCCGGGCGGGCGCGGACACCATGGTGAGTGCTCTCGGCGCCCGGGCCGCGCGTCCCGCCGGCCGGTGGGGCCTGGCCGCCGAGGGGACCGGCCGAGCGCCGCGGACGCGCGGGGCCCGGGGCAGCCTGGCGGCTCGCCGGCGTCCGGAGCCGGCAGACCGGAACGGCCAGGGTCGCGGCGCGGGCGGCCGGTGCCCGGCTTCCCGGGGTCCGCACCGCGCGCGGCCTGCCGAGCTGGGGCAGGGGGCGCGCGGCCGAGGCGGGGGGCGGCCGGGGAGGGGCCGGGCTCGCGTGCCCTCCGGAGGCCCAGCCCGTGTCGGCGGCCGGGGGGTGGGGAGCACGGGGACCGAAGGGCTCTGCGCGCGGCCGGCGCCAGGGCCGCCCCTCCTCCGCGCCCGCGACCCCCGGCCGAGCGGCCGCCGAGGAGGCAGACGCGGGGGGCGGGGAAGCGGGTAGCGGGCGCGGCGGGGCCGCCGGGCCCCCGGGCGCCTTGCCCCGCTGCCGGTCCCTGACGCTCGGCTCTCCCCGACCCCGCAGTACGGCTTCGTGAATCACGCGCTGGAGCTGCTGGTGATCCGCAACTACGGCCCGGAGGTGT
Organism: Eschrichtius robustus; assembly: GCF_028021215.1. Classification (NCBI taxonomy): domain Eukaryota; kingdom Metazoa; phylum Chordata; class Mammalia; order Artiodactyla; family Eschrichtiidae; genus Eschrichtius; species Eschrichtius robustus. The sequence continues at coordinate 337,689 of NC_090827.1, forward strand.
GGGAGGACATCAAGTAAGTGCGCGCCCGCCGCCCCGCTTCCTGCCCGGGGCCGCCGCGCTCCCACGCTTCCAGCCGGCCGTGGGGGGGTGGGCGGGAAGGAGCCCGGGGGCCGCGCGGCCTCCGCCCCGGCGGGCGTGGGAACGCGCTGCCCGCGGCCCGGCGGCTGCCACGCGGAGGGGCGGCGGGGACGGCGGGGGCCTCGCAAGCGGAGCGAGACCGGCTGGCGGCCCTTCGCACACGTCGCGGGCACGCGCGGCAGGGACGCCTTTCCGGGTGCGGACGCTCCCTTCGGAGCAGCTGTGAGCCGAGCGCGTTTTTCCCTCTGAAACGGGGGGACACCTCTCCCGCCCCCCGCGTCTTTACGTCTGGTTTGTGCCGTGGTGAAGGCTGCCAGCGGTAGGAGGGCCCTCTACTTTCTGTCCAGAGCTGCGAGCCCAGAGCCCTGCACGTGCGCGGAAATACCGCAACCGCGGGAGTTCAGACCTGCCGCAGCGACCGGGGCATCGCCCCTGCGGACCCCTGAGCGTTGCAGCCCAGCCGCGCTCTCTCCTTTTGTCCCTCTCACGCTGGTGAAATTCGCGTGTAACGTGTATGCATGACCGCAGCCGAGTCGCCACACCGACACCCAGTTCTCTCTGGATTTGCATCCTGGGACAGCAGTGCGACCGCCACAGGCAGCCAGAGGGAGAGAGGGTGTTTTCCCCGGTGGGCAGAGCACACCTTGCTGTTATTCACTCTCACTGCCTGTGCTCACCGATTTCCTTCTGTTAGGTCAAGTAGGTGATGCTTTATGCTGTTCGCTGCTAGACATATGATAGTTAGTGGCAGTGAATGCTAACAGCCTCTATCGTGCAGTTCCGCGGTAGTGATTTCTTCTACAGATCTGTTTCCGTGGAAATGCCCCGGATTAAATATTAAGCAGTAGAATGCAACATCCCCCCGCCTCGGGTCTGTACCCTTGAGCATTGTTTCAGGTTCCATGACCCACTTAGGTTGCCCACGGAGCACATCTATATACTATAAAGAGAAGTGGGGATTTGAGAGTTATGTGGTTCAAGCGAATGAGAATCGAGGCCCTAAAGCTTACTTTGGGATTTGAACTTTCTATCCACCTTATTAATACCTTCATAATTTTTATGTTTCTTGGTAGACAGAGTTATAGAGAAGGCAGGCATCAAAAGTAAGATGTTAAACGGTGTAACCTCAGTGTAGGATTGTTTTTAAGCCGCTTTCTCTGTGAATGTATGAAAGCGCCATGTATATCTCCCACGTGGTAATGTCTCATCTGTAAGCTAGAAATCCCCATACTTCCCGGTGGATGTGCGATGGCAGTGAATATGTTTAGAATTTTGAGAGCACAGGATGGCTGTTGTGGTGAAACAGTCTGATGTATGTTTATTGGATTTAGAACGCGTGTCTTACCCATTATCAGTTTCAATCACTGTCAAATACAGAAATGAAAAGTAATACCTCATAGGGAAATGTGTCGGAAATTTAAAAATTGAAGTATCGAGTGATTTGTTTACATTGGCCGTATTTTCCACAGAGAAGGTCAAAAATATCTAAAAATTTACAAATCCCCTCGATGTGAGAACTTAACTCTACCAAATCACGCTAAGAATGTTGTTGCATTTTCCTTTTAAAAAATGTATTAATTTTCAATTAAACATCAATATTGTCTAACTCACGAATTTATTTTTAAGTAGCATCAAGCAGTATCCTTCATCTGTTTAAGTGCTAATAATTTAAATCATACAAAACGTGAAGCAAATCATATGGATCTTTTTCCTACAAAATGACCTCAAGGATTGTGTGCCCCTGCAAGAGAAATGCTGTTAGTTATACTAGTGTTGGCAGCCCGGGTGTTAAGTTTGATTCTCTTTTGTCTCAGCGTCCCTCTTGGTGGAGCCCATCTTGTCTTGGATGCGGTTTAGTATCTGGACGAGAGAACCTTGCTGAGCTTTCTGCGTGGAGGACCTTAGAGCGGCTCGCTGTGAGGACCCCTGAGGGGTCACTGTGTGCTCCCGGGAAGAGTACTTGCTTAGCTCCACAGAGGTGCTCACCGCGTGGGGCAGGACGGGGGAGGTTGGCAGGGTTTAAGTTTAAAATGCTCCCTGGGAGATTCTGAGTCCTCCTCTGACCTCACCATCTGCTCCAGGGAGGGTTGCTGCGGTCACTGGTCCAGGATACTTTCAGGCTTACCTTTTTATGGAAACTGAATATATGAAAAAAAACTTTTTTGTCTCAGTAAATTCCAGACTCCTCTAGCTTCCTTTTTGCTCTGTGAGAAACTGTCTAAATTGATGTTTATAAAATTTCGTATAATACTTCTTTGGTTTAGGAGGAAGTGGCCATCCTTCCTTCTTCAGAAAGTATACCAAACATTTAAGGACAAGTAAAATCCTAAGTAACAGATTCCAGACAGAAAATTCTAAGTGGGTTAGAGCCAGAAATGCTTCATTGTAAACTCCGTATCCACGTACACTATTACCAACAATATAACCATTTCACAACAGTTTTATTTAAATTCCTCTTTGTAAGAAAATGAAAAATTGTCAAAACTGAGGGTCAGCAAACTTTCCCTTAAAGGGCTGAATAGTAAATATTTTAGGTGCTGCAGGCCACGAGTCAATATTGATGATATTATGCATACCTGTATAACCATTGAAGTGTAACCACTTAAAAAATGTAAAAGCCATTCTTAGATCCCCAAACAGCGGAAACCAGTGGTGGGTGAGATTTGACCCAGAGACTGTAGTTTGCCCCTCTGATCTAGACCATAAATACATGTAAAAAAGTCAAAGAGACCTCTGAATCTACCTCAGATCTTGTTTTGTTGGCTTCCTTTCAGTTTTGAGATGGCCTTTTCTGGAAGCCACGGGTCCTAAGGGATGAGAAATATCAATCGCCATTTCAGGAAAAACATCAAGTCAGGATACACATATTAGAAAAGCACCTAAATACTTGATTTAATAACCATCTCTGTCACCCTCCCATCGGCCCTGGCTACGCTAACGTTGCATCAAATTACTGGGTCCAGAATCTTGGTACGTGATTTGGAAGTGAAGTAATGACACTGTTAGTTGATATATATTGGAATATGTTCCTTTAGAAGGCCGCCAGGAAGATGATTACTTCCCTGTGTAAAGAACGCAGACATGTTTGGTATGTGTTGTGAGATTTATCTATAGCAGGGCAGCGTACTTTTTCATTCAGTGATTCAAACCTACTTTCATTCTCTAGTTAAGCTTATTTTTAAGGAGCACAGTCTAGTGTTCGGGCAATGAGGATGGAAAAGTGTGTGACATAATCCTTGCTTTCAAATAGAGTCTAGAGATATCAGGATATTTCTAATCTTATTATATCTTGATTTTTCTGCCTGTAGCTCAAACGTGGAAGCATTTGGCTGTTGGATAGCATATTCTGATCTTCCAGTTTTGAAATTAATGCATCTACTTGAATTTGCTAATCACGAATTAATCATTATAGTTCATATAAGCAAATGCATGGCTGTAAGCTAGTTATGTGACTTTCCCAGTTGCCTAAACTTTCCAAGACTCAGCTCTATAAGGAAACAATAACTACTTCATAGGGTTGTCATGTGTTGAATGATGCCTGTAAAGTGCTCAACACAGGTCTTCATAAGTAACTGTTAGATAAATGGTAGCTGTTAACAGTTTTCACTCTAGAGGCAGAGTTTTTCAGCTCGTCCCTTCCCCAGCTCCACCTACGTAAGAGTAATCCGTTGAATCCGCATGCCACGTCCCTCTAAGTGTGCACTCATCACTCTAGGACAGGTAGTGACTTCTGGTCATTTCACTCCCTTTGCTACTTTCTCCACGCCGTGCAGCCGGTACCTGTCCTTCGCCTGCGAGGTGCCCCTGAGATGCTCAGGTTCTTCCTTCCCGGCTCTGAGCACGTTCCCTTCTTACTCTGATGGCCCCCAGCAGGTTCTCTGCGTCTGACTCATCCCACTTCTCCCCCTTCTGCACATTACAGGAAGACTTCCTTTCACGATGCTCTTTTTCTGCTCAAGCTCTACTTTGGAATCCATCCTACATTGTATTCTTCTAGCCTCCCCTCCTCCAATTCCTGTTTGTTTTTTTGAAGATGCAGCATATGCTCTTTTTAAAAAACATTAATTAGTTTGTCTCATTTTTTAGATCCCATATATAAGTGATAACATACAGTATTTGTCTTTCATTTTCTGTAGTGAATTATTTCACTAAGCCTAATACCCGCCAGGTCCATCCATGTTGTTGCAAATGGCAGTATTCCATTCTTTTTCACGGCTGAGTAATATTCCATTGTCTATACCTACCGTATCTTCTTTATCCATTCCTCTGTTAATGGACACTTAGGTTGCTTCCATATGCTCTTAATATTCATTTTGTCAAAACAAATTAAAACCAAATAGTGGACCACATTTCGCCATGTTTTAATCAGATTTTCCTATTCCTGAGGCGATATAATTAAATTTCTATACCTTCCTATATTCTTGCTCAAGTAGGTTTTAAAATATTAACAGTACTTTTTATTATAAAAGCTGTTTAAAATTTCCAAAGTCCTTTCCTCTCTAATTTCACATGAGTGCCACAATACCCATTTGAAATAAGAAAGGCCTTTCTACCTCAATTTTTTCCCCAGCTTTATTGAGATGTAATTGGCTCATAACATTGTGTAAGTTTAAGGTGTGTGATGTATGGATTAGATATACTTGTAAATTGCAGAATGATTCCCACCGTAGTATTAGCTAATCTCCTCCATCCTGTCACGCAGTTACTTTTTTTTGTGATGAGAAAGTTTGACCTACTCTCTCTCTCTCTCTCTCTCTCTTTTTAAATATGCTCATTGTAGCTACTCCTTTATTTTTTACTTATTTTAAAATTTTGTTTTAGGCCACACTCGTGGCATGTGGGAAAACTTAATTCCCCGACCAGGGATTGAACCCGTGCCCCCTGCATTGGGAGTGCAGAGTATTAACCACTGGACGGCCAGGGAAGTCCCTAGACCTCCTCTCTTAGCAGCATTTGAGTGTGTGATACAGGATCAGCTACAATCGCCATGCTGCACTGCTGATCCCCAGACTTGTTCGTCTTGTAGCTGGTTGTACCCTCTGAGCAATGCCGCCCTGTTTTCCCTCCTCCCAACCCCTGCTAACCACTTTACTCCATTTCTCTGAGTTTGTGTTTTAGTTTCCACATATAAGTGGGCTCAGTGCTTTTTTTTTAATGATGAAGTTGAGTCTGTAAGAGGTTAAATGATATCAGGAAGCTGAAGACTCAGCACTCCAGCTCTGCTCTTCCGATGGCAGGTTTACTGCTCTTTTTTTTTTTAACTTATATTTATTTATTTTTGGCTGCGTTTGGTCTTTGTTGTTGCATGCGGGCTTTTTCTCTAGTTGCAGCGAGCGGGGGCTACTCTTCGTTGTGGTGCACGGGCTTCTCATTGCGGTGGCTTCTCGTTGTGGAGCACGGAGCATTGGCTTCAGTAGTTGTGGCACACGGGCTCAGTAGTTGTGGCTCGCGGGCTCTAGAGCGCAGGCTCAGTAGTTGTGGCGCATGGGCTTAGTTGCTCCGCGGCATGTGGGATCTTCCCGGACCAGGGCTCGAACCCGTGTCCCCTGCATTGGCAGGCGGATTCTTAAACCACTGCGCCACCAGGGAAGCCCAACTGCTCCTTTTAAGATAAAAATAGGAACTAATGTAGTTACATACTGTACAAATGTGAAACCGTATTAATTTTCATACCCAGAAACTTCCTCAGTACAAATAAACAAATGAATGCATAAATTAAAAAAATAGGTAAACTAGATAATTGTTTAAAAGACCAGGACCTTCTTCTGTAGAAAGACCTGACGGTTAGCCTGAAAGAAGGAGGGGGCCCAGTGTGTGCTTGAAGCCGCCTGTGCCCGTGGAACTCGATGCCCAGTGCAAACCCCGTCTCGTGACCCCCCCAGGGGCCCGGGGCTCACCCAGAACCCGGACCGTGTTATGAGCAGTCAGGAGCCTGGGCGGTCAGCCAGCTCACACCCTCATCTCAGGGCTTCTCCTTGATGGTCTGAAGTATCCCCCAGATATCAAGCTGGGTCTTCGTTTTCCTTGCATTTGACCATCTTTGTGAAATAAGAAAATCATAGACACATGTTACTTAATAAGGTGTCAGAGGAGGAGCTTTGTCCATTACAGTGAGCCCCAGAGGAGAAAGCAGAGGATCTGTCTTCTCTACCCTCATTCCCAGACCTGCTTTCGGCGAACGTTGACTAGACATTGGTCCTGGTAGCCATGAGCGCTGTCCTTCCCACCCTCACCTCTCTCCAGAGTGAGAAGCTAGCAAACGTTTCTCATCAGTGTGTTGGAAAGTGATAAGCGGGAGTCGATACTGTGCAGACATCACCAGGAAAACACACCTAAGGAAAACTCTAGAATCGGCCCGGCTCGGAGGCTGACACCTGCCAAGACGTGGGGCCTGGGGGCTTTTCCATCACTGCTTTGCCTCTCTGTTCATTAAAGAGGAAACGGGGGTGGGGAGGGTGGGGAGCGGTTTCTCAGTTTATGTCCGGCCAAGAGAAGCAGCTTTTTCTGCAGTGACACTGAGGTGAGAGGTGTCTACTCCAGGTAGAAGGGAGACGTTCTGATGTATGTATTGTTCCTTCTTGTTGTATTCGCGGCCTTTGGTTGTGTTGGGTATCCTGATGTATTGCCCTTTGTTGTTGTTTTTTAAATTATTTACTTATTTATTTATTTGGCTGCGCCAGGTCTTAGTTGCGGCATGCGGGCTCTTAGTTGCGGCGTGCGTGTGGCATCTAGTT